>NC_067139.1:83410156-83711890 GCF_903995435.1 Acomys russatus | reverse complement strand
CCGTCCACACCCACCCCACCCCAAGCACACCCCGCCCCCGCTTCCCGGCCCCTTGCCTCCGGCGCCCTGCCATGCCAGCCAGTGATTTCCTCTGCTCTTCCCCCAGGTTCCTGAGGCTATGGATCGCCGTGCTGGTGATCTACCCCACCAACCAAGCCGTCATTGCCCTCACCTTCTCCAATTATGTGCTGCAGCCTCTCTTCCCTTCGTGCTTCCCCCCGGAGTCCGGCCTGCGGCTCCTGGCCGCCGTCTGTTTAAGTAAGTAACGCCTAGACTCTGGACTTCACCTCAGCCTCCTTCAGTCTTCCTGGTGGCCTGCAGGTCTTGGTTTATCTCCCCCACCACCACCACACCACACCTAGGAATGTGTTTTGGGTGAGTGGGTCCTCCATACGGTTACCTAGTGCTGTGTAGAAAGCCAACTATGGTGGCACAAAACTTGTAAGTTTGGGAGGCAAAGGTAGAGGCTATGGAGCTAGAGGCCAGCCTAGGCCACACAGTGAGAGCCTATCACAAATAACAGTGGCTTTTGGCGCCAGAGTTCTTCATATTAGCAGTTTCACCTCTGATATCTGATTTACCTCATGACAAACCCATGAGGTAAGCTGGGCGGTTGTTATCACTTTCCTAGGATAGATACATCAGGAGACCAAGAGCCAAGGGCAAGTGGCTTTCTCTAAGAAGCAGACTCAGGGCTTCTGAGTCCTTGGTGTTCCAGCACAGTGCGGGGCTGGCTCCCAGCGCTGAGAGGAAGACCCTGACAGCCTCCCTCCCGACAGGCAGTTGCAGTGGTGTCTTAGAAATCACCACCACACACTCATTTTGAACTTTGTTGGCAGAGAGTTTGTCCCTTGTCCATGCCCTGGATGGGCAATTTCTGTTTGTTTGTTTGTTGTTTCTTGAGGCACAGTTTCTCTGTGTAAGCCCTGGCTTTCCTAGAACTAAAAAAAAAGGAAACCAGGCTGGCCTCAAAGTTACAGAAACCTGCCTGATTCTGCGCCTGGCTCGGATGGGCCATTTTGTTTCCCCTGCTTGTTTTAAGTGGAGGAAAAGCCTTGTAGACGTGGCTAGGACCTAATTGGCTGCGGTGAACTCAGGATGGGAAGGTGCCGGTGAGGTGGAACCAGCAGATCCTTGAGAGAAAGGTGCTGTGGAGCCTGCTTCTTAGGTCTCCCCAGGGGCGGGCTGTGAGAGTGGTGATCCCCGTGGGCTGGCCTACTCCGTATCTACTCCAATGCTTATTCCTTAAGCAACTGTTTGCTGGTTTCAGAGTTGACTCGGGCTTTGTCCTCTCGCAGCTTCTGACAGGGTAGGAACCGGCCTTGCTGTTCATTTCCAGGTCTAAGCACTGTCCTTCTGTCTTGCTGGTGTGATGAGGAGGGAGGACCCACCACTCTAGACAACCCCCCAGGACAGGCATGACGCCTTAGCCAGATTGCCTTGTTTGGCAGTGGAGGTTGGGCCCTGACGTAGACCCCACACTGAGGCAAGGCGAGGTGTACAGCTGAAACCCTTGTTTGTTTTGTTTTGTTTTTTGAGACAGGGTTGCTCTCTGTAGCCTTGGTTGTCCTGGACTCACTTTGTAGACCAGGCTGGCCTTGAACTCACAGCGATCTGCCTGCCTCTGCCTCCCGAGTGCTGGGATTAAAGGTGTGCGCCAACCACCACGCCTGGCTGAAACCCTTGTTCGGAGGCAATAGTATTTTATTCCAGCCTGCTTACAGACCCAGAAGTAAGGGAGTGTATGCCCCAGATTCAGGCTTCTAACACCCTCAACTCTGTTCCACGCATTCTGGTGGCTTGGTCAAGTTGTCATCTGCCTCCTTATAAGATCGCAATCCTAACTTGTAACGTTGTGTGTGCCCGCTCAGGAAGGTGTCTGTTAGGAGCGTGGGGCTTTCTGACCTAGGGTCCCCCTGCAGGGGAGCTGGAGTTTATGGATATGTGAGCCACTTGGACTCGCTTCATGGCAGCATCTGGAGCTGTAACAGCGTGGGAATGTAGGAAAGGTTGCTGTTTCTCCAGTCAGGCAAGCTAACAAGGGGAGGAGGACGGAAGTGCATGAGTGCTGGCTGCTGCTGTTTCAGTGTCTCGTGCACACAGGCTGCTTCCTCCTTTCTGCTGATACTGCTGAAGTCTCAGACGAGAGGGCTCCTCTGACCCTCTACTAGAACTCCGAGATTGCATAGCCCCTCCCCTAGGAGAGCAGCCGGGCATGCAGTTCCCTTACCACAGACAGGTCACAGGTTTGATACTTTGCACAAAGACCCTGGAGTGGTGAGGTCTTTGTGCAAGGCCGTGGGTGAAGGCTCGCACCCTCCCAGGTGGTAAGAAGAGCTCTTCCCTAGCCAGCTCCAGAGAGGCGGGCTGCAAGGAAACTGCCCCCAACCAAACAGAGCCAGTCTTGTCCTCTGAGAATAGTTTTTCACTGCCCTTGAGATATGACTCTAGATATTATTCCAGCGGAAAAAATCTTAAAACACAAATTTATTCCTCCTACTTTCGTTAGGGGCCCAGTAGAGATGGGGACAGGTCCCAGATGCTTTGAGTCTGTGTACCGAGGGTCTGTTTTCTGGTTTGCTAAATGCTGTTTTGTTTTGGAAGATGGAGGAATCTCTCTATGTAGCCCAAGTTAGCTTTGAATCAGCTATGTAGCCCAGGCTGACCCCCGACTTGGGGTAATCTTTGTGCCTCAGCCTCTCTGGTGCTGCAACTACAAGCCCTGCCTCCCATACTAAGATTTTATTAAAGCCCCCCTCTATGGCCTATGGGTGCCGTGATGTACAATGCTTGGCCTCTTTGAGGCAGGGGAACTTTTTTTTTTCCAAGACAAGTTTTCTCTGTGTAGCCTTGGCTGTCCTGGAACTCGTACCATAAACCAGGCTGGCCTCGAACTCACAGAGATCCGCCTGCCTCTGCCTCCCAAGTGCTGGGATTAAAGGCGTGCGCCACCACGCCAGGTGTGAGGCAGGGGAACTTTTGAGACAAGGTTTTTTTTTAACTTTTTTCTTTTTTGTTTCTTTTGTTTTTTCAAGACAGGTTTCTCTGTGTAGCCCTGACTGTCCTGGAAGTCACTCTGTAGACCAGGCTGGCTTCCAACTCAGAGATCTGCCTGGAGACAAGGTTTTCCTATGTAGCCCTGGCTAGCCTGAAATTCAATACATAGATCGGGCCATCCTGAAACTCACTGTATTAACCAGGGTGGCCTCAAAACCTTGAACTCTCGTAGCCTTCCCCCTGTCCTAGGCTCCACATGCTGAAGTCACAGGCATTACATCATCACATCTGATGAACTCCACCCCACTGCCTTGTGACAGAGATCTCCTACATAGCCCAAGCCACCCTTGAGTTAGGTTATGTAGCCTAGCTTTGAATGTGTCAGTTCTCCTGCCTCGGGTCCAAGGGGGTTGAGTTCATCTTGGGTGAGGGTGCCACCGACCATTATGACACCCTGCCACTATGACAACTTTTACCTCAGCACCCCCTTCTTCCTACCACTGCCACCATCATCCAGTGCACCCCGTCTTCTCAGCAGGTGTCAGTAAGCCAGCTGTGTCAAATAGTATAGGTGCACTTTGGAGATGGAGGCAGACAGTCACCCATCTTCGTGCTTTTAGGAGATGCTGCAGAAAGCCTGGGATGGGGGTGGGGCATTTACACAGGAAACTCTGCTTTTCACTGTCTCATTTGGCCGATGCCTGGAGCTGAGTCACGCATGACAGCTTTGAAGAAAGGCCACCTTCTGTGGAGCAGTCACTGGTCTATAATGCAGGGTCCAGCAAGGAGAGTGGGTGTGGCAAAGCCCAAGGCTGGTGTCTGCTGAGGGAGGGAGAAGAGGACCTAATTCTGTGGTGGGACCATTTTTGGAAGCTATCTGAAGGGAAATGAAGTTGGGACAGGCCAGATTTGGGGTGGGGGTGAGGCGGAGAGGCAGAAGGAGTCTGCCTAGAGCCTGGAAGGGGGTGGGGCGAGGACAAGAGGGAAAGAAGGAAGTGCAGAATCGGACCTGCTTGTGCAACCACAGCGCTGTGAGTTATAATTATTTAGGTCAAAGCTGATTATTCACTGCTGAGTCAGCAGAATAGCCCTGGTCACCAGGCAGTAAGAAAAGAAAGCATTTTACATTTTAATTTGATGAAAAGCCTTTCTCTGTGGTCTCCAGAGCATGCACACTGAGGGAGCTGAGGGAGGGAGAGTAGGGAAGAAGCTTAGGAAGTGTATTAAAACTTGGTTTTGGCATGCCGGCTCCTATGATTTGTTTCTTTTGATTATCTTGAAAACAAACAGCTGGGTCTGCAAGAAAAGCCTACTTCCCTGCATGGCCTGCTTTATGGGTCTCCAGAAGAACAGTGAAATAAAACACAGAGTCGCAGTGGGGCCGAGTGTGGTGGCGCACGCTTTTAATCCCAGCACTTGGGCGGCAGAGGCTGGCGAATTGATATGAGTTCAAGGCCAGCCTGGTCTACAAGAGTCCAGGACAGCCAAGGCTACACAGAGAAACCCTGTCTGGAAAAACCAAAATAATAACAACAACAATAATACATTAATAATAATACATTAATAATAATAATAATAATAATAATAATAATAATGCCACAGTGAACCACCTCACCTTTGCCCACATCCTGTCCCTGCCTGGCGGTTGGATACCCTTATGGTTCTAACCCGTCTATTGAGATATATATACACGTGAGGATACATAGATGTAGCTGTTGACTGCTGCCTCTCCGGCTCGCCCTTTTGTCAAATGGTCCCATCTTGTGGCTATTACATGATTTTTCTAGAGTTAAAGGACAAAATCAAAATGATTTGTGCAGACATCTCCAAGCTGGTTCAGGACTCAAGCAATTCTCCTGCCTCAAACCTCCCAAGCACCGACAAGTGGATACCACCATACCCAGCATAAAAATCTAAAATCAGTTTCATTTTTCTTCCTGCAATCAGGAAACAAGTCTTTCCATGACACAGAATACGTATCTAGGGGCTGGAGAAATGGCTTGGCAGTAAAGAGCACTTGCTGCTCCTGGAGAGGCCCAGAGTTCATTTCTCAGCACCCACATCATCAATGTTGATGATTCATAACCATCTACAACTTTAGCTTCAGAGAATCCAATACCCTCTTCCAGCCTCCAGGGACCTTCATGCACAAGTACACACACACACACACACACACACACACACACAGACAAGCATATACACATATTTTACTATGAAAAAAAAGGAATAATATTCCTAATGTCCTAGCAAATGAGGTTGATTTTATAGACAAAGAAGAGCTTTAAGAAGATAGAAACAAGCCAGGCGTGGTGGCGCACGCCTTTAATCCCAGCACTCGGGAGGCAGAGGCAGGCAGATCACTGTGAGTTCGAGGCCAGTGTGGTCTACAAAGTGAGTCCACGATAGCCAAGGCTACACAAAGAAACCCTGCCTCAAAAAACCAAACCAAACCAAAACAAAACAAAACAAAACAAAAACAGAAAGCCAAAAAAGCCGACTGGTAATATCAAAGCTACTGTCCTTGTACACAGTGGTTCTCAGCCTTCTTAATGCTGCGACCCTTTAACACAGTTCCTCATGATGTGGAGACCGCCCCCCAACCATAAGATGATTTTCATCACTACTTCATAACTGTAATTTGCTACTATTATGAATCTTAATATAGATATCTGTGTTTTCTGATGGCCTTAAGCAACCCCTGTAAAAGGGTCATTTGGCCCCCAAAGAGGTCACGACCCATGGGTTGAGGACCACTGTTATAAAGAAGGCGGAGGGAGACATAGCTGGTGAGCATAACAGCAAATCATTTCAGGTTATTTCTTTGCATAAGGATTAGAGCGGGAGGGAATTTGTCACACTGATTGAATGTGACATCTTTAGAAACTGTGGCCGTTATCTCTCTAATCCTCAGCCTCAGAAGGTTGGGTAAAGTTTACTGATGCTTGGTAGCACGGATGACTTCATTCCAAGATTCAGCCTGGTGCCCTGGGGCCCCAGTGCAGGGGCTTAGTGCAAACATGACCTCTTGTAACTTGCATTAACAACCGTTATTTAAAAAAAGAAAAAAAGAAGAAAAAAAACCAACAACTGTTATGATCAGAGAGGCTGCAGTGACACAGTGGGTGCTGGGGCCCTTCCAAAGTCAGTGTCTTGGACAGAGGGTGGATATGTGCTGGGGGTGAACCCAAGGACTTAAACACACATTAGGCAAGTTTTCTACTTCCTGGGCACACCCTGGTCTTCCTCTAAGAATCCTGTCTCCCAACTCTTTGGCTTCTCCTCCTCTTTGAGACCAGCGTGCATTTAAGGTAGTCCCTGGCTCCGCTGGTTTCTTTGGGGAAGTCACTGCCCAGCACTTTAATGACAGTGCCGTCACTCCCATAGAAGTTCCTCCTTCCTTGCCCTCCGGAGAAAGGCACAGGGAGTGCCCTGCCTGCACAGCAGATGGGAAAAGCAGCTTATCCTGCGTCCATCTCTCTGCAGAGATTCCTGAGAGGTGGCTGTTCCGGGCTGCAGAGTTCTCCCCATTCCTGGAGCTGTTTGGGAGGGAAAGAACTTCAGGCATTTCTTCTAACCCTGGGTCACACTCAGTCCCTCTGCAGAGGCCCCGGCTGCCTGGAGCAGGACGCTGTCCTGTTTTGCAAGTCTCCATGACACAAGAGGATTCAGCGTCTAAACCCCTTGATCTGAGTTCATCTTCTCCCAACTCAGACTTCCAACCCACAAACATGAAGCGCTGCTCGGACACTTAGGCGCCACTTCCTTCTTGCCTTTCCCTTGTTCCAGAAGAGTTCTCCAGCCAGAAGGCAATAGTGGAGCTTGAAGGATGTCTTATTCTAGTGAAGGAGGAGCAATTGTGTGTGCGTGTGGTGTGTGTTTGTGTGTGTGTGTGTGTGTGTGTGTGCACGCGCATGATATAATTCACACTGGATGAAAGATGACAGTGAGAATAGAAACAGGAAGAGAAACAGGCTAAGCATTTGTCCAGGCCAGGAAGGAGGTGGTGGCCCGACCTAAAGATGGCCTCACAAAGATGCTGTGCTGTGAGAGTCAGGGAAGTTTAGGGGTGGAAGCAGCTGGCCTGTTGACCCTTTTACCACTGCGGAGTAAGACTCTAGCGTGCCTTGTACGTCCATGAAGCATGCCGGGTAGCTGTGCCCGTGCTGGGAGACGAGCCGTTGGAATGTGTTCCGTCTGCCTCCGCCTTCCAGGTCCTCCCAGAGTCCTGATGGCTGCCGAGCAGGTTCCTGTTGACACACCTTCCTCAGGGGGCTATCCCGGGATTGTGCTGAAATGCCTGCTGTAAAGTAGGGTCACAAGGGGTGGGGATGTGGCTCAGTGGCAGAACACTAGCCTAGTGGGCACAAAGCTCTCAGTTTGAATCCCAGCACCAGGTCAACGGGAGGAAAGAAGGACAACATTAGCAACTCAGAAAGAGCTGCGCCTCCTGGGAAGCACTGTTAAGATGAGACTCATAACACTGTCTAACAGTTTTTAAGTACCTACAACACACCGGGGACTGTTCCCAATAGGCAGGCTACAGCGACAGACCGAAACAAACAAAAAGCCCTAAAAAGCAAAGAGCTTCCTTCTGCCAGGCACCGCGATGCGCACATGCGATCACAGTAGTCAGAGACCAACATAGAACCTAGGACCTTGTGTGTGGGAGGCAAGTGCTCTGCCTTGAACTGTAGTGCAGCTCTCTCTTCTTTTGTGATAGAGTCTTCCTAAGCTGTCCAACCTGCCCTTGAAGCCCACACAGGCTTTGAACTTGCATCCTCCTGCCTCCGTCTCCCAACTAGCTGGAATTACAGACCTATACCTCCAAGTCTGGCTCCTGTCCTCTGGGCCATTTCTAGGCACAGAGGGAGGGGCAGAGAGGTTGACTGACCTGTCTGAGCGTCCTGATAGTAGTGACTAAGGGAGGCTGTGAAGACTTCAAGTTTCCAAGTCTTGTCAATTAAACCTCCCAAGTCCGTCTGAGGAAAGATTCCTATCTCTTTCCCTCCAAGTTACTAGCTGCCCCCCCCCCCAGCCTACTACTCCACTGCCCTCCCAATGCCCCCCATGCCACTTCCCCTCATACATCAGCCATTTTGAGTTCACTTTTTTTTAAGATTTATTTATTTTATTTATTGCATATGAGTGCTTTATCTGCAGAAGAGGGTATCAGATTACATTATAGATGGTTGTGAGCCACCATGTGGTTGCTGGGAATTGAACTCAGGACCTTTGGAAGACCAGGTGGTGCTCTTAACCACTGAGCCATCTCTCCAGCCCCTTGAGTTCTACTTAATAGTTATGCCCCCAACTGATACCCAAAACTCATCTGGCCTTCCTCTGACCAAGGGTGAGAGAGAGAGTGGCAGCCATAGCCCTGACCATATGTCTTGAGGACTCCCAGGCAACTTCTAAATGAAGATTTGTTTAAACTACTGACCATTGGTGTTTTCCTTCAAATGGTCTTGGGAGATGAATTTTAAATCGCCTCTTTTATCTATGGTTTGTAATTTATGCCCCCAACCCCCCGCCGTGCTCCTTGTCTGCCCTGAGCCTCATCTGTCTTTCCACCTACTGAATTTAGCCTGGAGAAATCCCAGACTGGGTTCTGTCAAAGAGGTCTAGTGTGTGACCTCTTTCTAGCTCTGACTGGAGGGACAAACTCAGTCACAGGACTCTTGAGATCATCTCTTGGATGTTTGTTTGCTTGGTTGTTTTTCTCAGCACTTGGGATTAAACCCAGGGCCTCACACAGGCAAAGCAACACTCGACCATTGAGCGCAGCCTCTCGGCTGTCCCTCTTAACTCCATGCATGACCTTTGGCTATAGCTGCTGCAAGTTAATAAAATAAGGAAGCCATCAAAGCAATGGGGACAAGCCAGACATGCGGTGCACCCTTGTAAGCCCAGCACTTGGGAGCTGGAGGCGAGGAGGAGCAGGAGGTCAAATTCATCCTCAACTACCTAGCAAGTTGGAGGGCAGGCCAAGGGTATATGAAACCCTCTCTCCAAAACAGACAAGTGAGGGAACAAAGAAGAGAGGATTCATGCCTGTGAGCACCCTGCAATCTAGCACCCACTTGGCTTGCTGGAAGTTGGCCCTGTGGCTTTGTTTTGGGGCTTTGTTCTTTTGTTTTGGGGCCTTGTCCATATAGATCGAAGCTGACTGGAATATGGAGAGACTTTTAGAAGCCTCTGGGATTAAATCAGTGGTCCTCAACATGTGGGTCTCAACCCCTTTGGGCACCCTTTCACGGGTATTGCCCAAAGACCATCGGAGTACACAGATATTTACATTACAAGTCATAACAGTAGCAAAAATACAGTTATGAAGTAGCAACAAAAATAATTTTGTGGGTGGGGGTCACCACAACGGGAGGACCTGTGTTAAGGGCCGCAGCATGAGGAAGGTTGAGAAACACTATGTTAGCCGGAGAAGGAATATTGTCCCCTTTACTTTGGGTTTCTCTAAAAGAAGAAGGAAACCAACGTTGTCCATGGCGGGACAGTTACCCTGGGAGGAAGGCCAGGAGAAGAGGGGTGATGCTCTAGTTGTGGGGTCCCAGGTAGGCTGGGCAACCAGAAGAGTTGAAACGTCATCTTGCAGTATGGAAGTGTGCCGCCTATGTTAGCACACTGGTGACCTCACCTCACTAGCCCATTTCTAGAGAGCCCTCCTCTTCCTGCTGGGCCCTGGGGTCTGGGTATATGTTGCTCTTTTCAGCGTTACTGGTTTGGTACTGGGGATTGCACACACACACACACACACACACACACACACACACACACACACACACACCTTTATCCCCTGAGCCATCTTGTTGGCCATGGTTGCTTTCTGGTTTTGATTTGTTTCTTACCAGTACTGGGAATTGAATCTGAGACCTCACGAATGCTAGTCAAGCACTCTTCCACTGAGCTCGATCCCCTTAGATCCTCCTTTCTCTCCCTCCCACCCACTCAAACAGGACCTGGCTAAGTGGCCCAAGCTAGCCTTGAACTCAAGACTTACCAACTCACCAGGTCTTCTTGACAGTCTTTTCATTTTTTTCTTTTTTTAAATTTTATTTTAAAGTTGTATGTATTTATTATGTATATAGTGCTCTGCCTGCACAACAGAAGAGGGCACCAGATCTTATTATAGATGGTTGTGAGCCACCGTATGGTTGCTGGGAATTGAACTCAGGACCTTTGGAAGAGCTGCCAGTGCTCTGAACCTCTTAACCAGCCACATTCTTTTTCCATTTTTGTTAGTTTGTTTGTTTGTTTTTCAAGTCTCTCTGGGTTGGCCTCGAAATCACAGCAATCCACCTGCCTCTGCCTCCCCAGTGCTGGGATTAAAGGTCTGTGCCACCACACCCAGCTCTCTTTTTCTGTTTTTTAACTGAGGAAACAAAAAAGGAAAAATGCCCAGGAGAACCACAGAAGCCTATGTTCCACAGAGCTCTAGGCGCCAGCAACCACTAGGACAAGAGCTAGAGTTTTCCATTACTTTTTCTAGCTAGACCAAAGCTATAAAGCTTACATTGCTGGGGCCCCTTCCACAGGATGCCCTGGGCTGACCGAGGTCCAGGATGGACTCCTGCTGACTCCTACGCTAGCTCTCTCAACACATTGCTTTGTGCTCATCCTCTTTGCTTTGTCTTGGGTTTAGAGGAGAGGTGGAGAAAGGGAAGTAAAGATAGGGTCTCTATAGCTCAGGTTAGCCTGGAACTCATTAAGCAGCCAAGGCTAGCCTCAAACTCATGTCAGGCCCCCTAGCCTCAGCCTCCTGAGTGCTGAAATCATGGGCACGCGCCCCTGTGCCTAGCTTTCAGTTGTCTCTCAAGTCACTCTCATGCCACAGTGCCTGGCCCTGATAGATCCGTGTAGCTAGGTGACAGGTGGATAGAAATCTTTATGTTTCAAGCTATAGTTCCAGTGTGGCACTATAAAGTATGGTATAAATGTGTGTCTTTCCTGAAGTCAGTAGATTCTAAGCGTGCAGAAGTCAGGGTCTAGTGAGAGAGAGAGAGAGAGAGAGAGAGGGAGAGAGAGAGAGAGAGAGAGAGGAGAGAGAGAGGAGAGAGGAGAGAAGAGAGAAGAGAGAAAAGAGAGAGAATAGTCATTGGCAGCAGAAAGGGGTGCTGGGAGGCAGAGGGCAGCACCTCCTGCACAGGGAAGGCCCTTGGCAAACACCCAGCAAGTGTTGCCTTCAGTCTCTGACCTTTCCTCTCTGCTTGGAGGCTCAGATTTCAGCTGCTGTGAGGGAAGCTGTTCTGCTGTTACCCAGAGACTCAAAGTACCCTCTCTTCTCTCAGTCACGTGCAGTGATGGCCCAACAGCAGGGTGAAGGCCAAGACTGGGGAGGGGGCAGCGGCCTGGAGCACTGTTCTGCAGAGGTAGGGGGCACAGGCAATCCGCCCAACCCTACTGCCTTCTCAGCATTCTCTTTGACAATGAAAGGTTAAATATTAGTCAAGGCCTGAGATCTTGTGAGGTTTGGAGGCAGCGGAAGACATTAACAGTAAGACTACATGACAGGACACCTGTCCTTTGGTCACCTCAGTCACCCTGGGTCTCATAAGGAGGACTTTATGTCTTCTGTCACAGCACATGGGAAAAGAAGGAGGCAGATTTTCCCTCTTGTGAGTTTCCCCATCTCTGTCTTTGCTTTTCTCCTGTACTTTTTTTTTCTTTTTTCTTTTGTCATCTCTGCACCCTGTCCTCCCCTCCCCTCGGTGGAGGTGGCTTGGTTCTAGGGGGTAGGGGTGGAGGTGGGGTCAAGACACAAGCTCTTGTTTTGTAATCCTTGCCCATCCCTGAGCCATGTGGGTTTTGTTCTCTAGTCTTTTTATAATTCCATCTCCTTTGCTTTAGTCATCACTGCTGTTTCTGCCTGGGTTTCTGGGTATGGGACACCTGGTCTTGTACCCAGCGTGTCTCAGGGCCTCAGAGAGAAGATGAGGTCACGGTCGAGTTGTTTAGAGTGATTTGAGTTGGATTATCAGCAGGCACGTGATCTTGAAATCCTTACCGAATTGAGTAAGATAACCGAATGTGTATTTATCAAGATCTCTGTCCATCTGGAACATTCCGGTGTTTACAAAATGTTCTCCCTGTTCAGGCACTTAAAATCCTTCCTCCAGCGGCATGGTTTCCATTCGTCTGCTACGAGAGCAGCTTGGCTAACACCTCTTCTTGCCTGAGGAGTCAGGAGTTTCTACCTCAGAAGTCAAACCTTCCCATTACTCTTTCAACTCTGTGAAAACAACTAGGGTTGTCTTCATGACTAATGAAAGTCTAAGGGGATGGGGTGAGGAGGATGGGGGGTGGGGGAGGGCAGAATACAGAGTGAAGCTGGAGAACTAATGGCTTATGGCATTTTCTTCCTTTATTAAATATTTGTTGTGCATCTGCTATTTGTAGGCACCAATGATATGCTTGGGAATTAAAGACATGGAAAAGAGAAAAAGAGAAACACAAGGGCCGGGCAGTGGTGGCGCACACCTTTAATCCCAGCACTCGGGAGGCAAAGGCAGGCAAATCTCTGTGAGTTCGAGGCCAGCCTGGTCTACAAAGTGAGTCCAGGACAGCCAGGACTATCATACAGAGAAACCCTGTCTCAAAAAAACCAAAATGAGACAGAGAAACAGAAGTTTTGTGTGTGTGTGTGTGTACTGAATTTTAATGTGCCGCCCTGGCTAATCCAGTACTTGATATGCACTCTAGGGTAGTCTTAAACTCAGAGCCGTCCCCCTGCCTCAGATAATTTTAATATGAATAGGTACCACAAAAGAGATATAAGCAAAATGGCCTGGGATTGTTTCACTCAGGAAGGACAAACTTTGTCCCTTGCCTATAAAATGTGACTGATAGAGCGTACCTTGCAGCCTTATTGCCGGGAATCAATAAAATCACAAAGCCTCGTGGAACAGAGAGGTCTGGAAAGGTGGGAGGAGATTGACAGCTCAAAGTAAATCAGCGAAGAAGATCACCCATAGCTGGTGATGCAGGACCTCCCTGCTCGGGTCCAGCCAGGTTGGGAAACACTTGGAAAACAGCAGTCCATTTAAGGAGAAGGCGTTGCTATAACCTAGGCCACTCAAGCGAAGTCGGAGTCCGTGGGAGGCACGGAAGCCAGCTCCATGCCTCTACAGTGCTGTGAGTAACTTCTGAGCACTAAAGAGCGTCCTGGTCACTATTTCAGGAAAAGGAAAGCCAGGAGGATTTTTTTTTCCCCTTTGTTCTCAAGTACTTTGTAACAATCCGGAAGTTAGGAATCATGCTTTTGCCAGAGGCCGCTGTACACACAGTTAATCCCAGCATTCTTGGAGGTGGAGGCAGGCGGGTATGTGTAAATTCAAGGCCAGCCTGGTCTACCTAAGCGAATTCTAGTCTAAAAGCAGAAACAAATAAAAATCAACTAAGACAACATGCTTTTGCAAGCCATAGCTCCTGAGCGTGGCCTACAGTAAAGCAGGTGCCCACCTTCCTAGCACTTGGCCTTTGCGGGCGTGGTTAACCGCAGGTTCCACATTGTTGAAAGTTCTGAGACTCCCAGGTAAGGAAACAGAGCTGGAGGCAACCCACCCCGCCCCCTACCCCATGCCACTGCAGAGCATAGACAAATGGCTGGCGAACAGGTACCTGAGGACTTGAGGCCATGCATTCCTGGAAAACATACAACAGTTTCTTCTCAAATTAAATGTGCATTTACCATGTAGCCAGAATTTTATCCCTGGTTACTTCCTCCTAAGAAATACAAACTCAAAGCCTTTAAGCACACCTTTAATCCTAGCACTAGGGAGGCAGAGGCAGGTGGACCTCTGTAAATTCGAAGCCAACCTGCTCTACAAAGCAAGTCCGGCCCAGCTGGGCCTATTACACAGGGAAACCCGGTCTCAGAATACAAATAACAAAAACCTCAAGACTTAGAGGGATGCTGGGATTGCTCAGGAGAAGGCTCAGCAGGTTAGCTCTGACCTTACAAACCTGACGTCATGAGTTCAGTCCTCAGAACTTGTACAAAGGAGGAAGGACAGAACCCGTCCTCAGACACCACATGTGGCACAGTAATAAAATAAAGGCTTGTTTGTTTGTTTGTTTTGAGACAAAGTCTCACTACTACGCAGCCTGGCTGGCCTGGAACAGCGGGGTGCCTTGAATTCAGCCGTTCCTCGGCCTCTGTTTACCAAATGCTGGGATTAAAGGCACACACTACCACACCTGGCTAAAATTATGTTGTTGTGGTTTCTTTTTTAATAATTAAATTAGGGGACTGGAGAGATGGCTTAGAGGTTAAGAACACAGATTGTTTTTCCAAGGGTTCAATTCCCAGCAACCACATTGCTACTCCTAACCATCTACAGTGATATCTGCTGCCCTCTCCTGGTGTGCAGGCGTACATACAGGCAGAACACTGTGTAAATAATAAATAAATAACTCTAAAAATAAATAAGTAAATAAGATGTAGGGGCTAAAAGAGGTGGCTCAGCAGTTAAGGGCACTTGGCTCTCTTCCAGAGGACCCAGGTTTAGTTCCTAACTACCACTCCAGGAGACCTAGATGCCTTATCCGGCCTCCAAGGACACCCACACACTGGTAGCATCAACACACATAGACACACAGACACGCATAGAAGAGAAAGGACTTAGAGGCAAGTGTTTTGTGCTTTTGATGAGCTTGCAGCGCTGCCTGCCGCAGTCTCACGGCTGCTGGGACTAAGACTGTGCAGCCTGAGCTCCAGAGGATATCTGGCTTTCCTGGGGCCCCTCTTCCAGGTGTGAGGGACATGAAGGAGGGAGAGCTCAGGGACACCATTCCTCACTCCCTCTCTCCAAATGATGCACAGCGTCCCTGACAGATGAGCATGACCCTCTAATCCTTCATGAGAAGCCAGAGCCAGAAGGAGATGATGGAGAAACTACAGTGAAAACTTGGACCTTCAGGAACCTTTAAAGCCTCTTCACCTCACGGCACATTGTCTTTTTAAGGGCCACTCTTTTTTAGGGGTATCACTGGCGATAAGAAAAGCTGCACTTCAGAAATGCTGTCATAATGATTTTTAAACTCTTTAACTGTAATTACTAATTACTAGTGCTGTTTTAAAGAAAAGGGACAACCTTGACACATTTGGGGCCTTTCACATACTTCTTTATATCTCTCCAACTTCTATTTTCTTTTTCTGCCTTTCTTCTTTTTTTCTTTTTTTTTTTTTTTTTAATTTTTTTTTTTTTTTTTTTCGAGACAAGATGTCTCTATGTAGCCTTGTCTGTCCTGGACTCACTCTGTAGACCAAGTTGGCCTCAAACTCACAGCAATCCACCTGCCTCTGCCTCCTGAGTGCTGGGATTAAAGATGTGCGCCACCGCGCCCGGACTTCAGACTTCTATTTTCATGTTTAACACTTTCATCACAGTTTATCTCTACTGTCTTCTGACTTTTAGGTGGAGGGACGATAGATGGCTGGGTTTACCTTTCTGTTTGGTTAAAATTGCACTCTTCTACATAAAGGAAAAAAGAATATATAGAATATATACCACCTGCCCAGCTCTGTGAAAGTTTCAGGGTCTGGGATGTACTGGTTCATTGATAGAGTTTAGTTTTTTGAGACAGGATGCCAGACCATAGTCTAGGCTAGCCTGGGACTCTGTGTAGCCCAGGCTGACCTTGACCTTTCAGAAATTCTCCTGCTTCATCCTGTTGGGATTACAGGGCTGACCTCCATGCCAGGGCTCATAGTAGTAGCTTTAGATAGATAGTAAGTAACGCAGTAACTGAACGTCTATCAGAACAGGAAAAGAGCTCTTGTACCTGCATAATGGATAAATAGTATGTAACAGTTAAAACAAACTGCAGCAAAATGAGTAGATCTCAAAGCACTGTGTTCCGCATGAGAAATGAGATCCCAAAAAAGCCTAGGGTTTCTACGGTTCCATGTGGGTGACATTTTTTGAGAAAAGGCACAACTACAGGAACAGAAATCAAATTAGTGGTTACCAGTAGTGGGGCTGGGGGGGCTGGGGGGTCTGGAGAATGGAAGGGGGAGAGGATGTGAGGAGGTGGGGGGCTGGGAGGATGGGGGAGTGGAAGGGGGAGAGGATGCGAGGGGGTGGGGGGGGCTGGGGGTCGGGGGAAGGGATGCGAAAGTACAAAGGAGCAGAGCACAGAGGCACACTTTCAAAATGTCGAAAATAGCGAGGACAGTAATGGTTAACAATTCACTTGCCAAATGCCATCAAAACGTACTCCCTAACAAGGTGAATTTTGACATGAATGTGGTGGGACATGCCTGTAATTCAGACCCTACAAGGGGAGGCTGAGGCAGGAAGGCAAAAGGTTGTTGTTGTTGTTGCTTTAAGGTGAATCTTATACTTTAATAAACCTAATGAGCAAGAGTCCCTAGCCCTCTGTTACCCCAGAACCAGGCTCAGGAAGGCACAATCCAAGACTATACTAGCGTCTCGGGCCTGCCCGTGAACAGTTATAACTGGAACCCTAAGTCCATTCTGTGCTCTTGAGTCAGTGCCCACGCTGCCCTGCCTACTCCTGGCTGCCAGCCCTGAGCAGGGACTGAGTGCTCTCACGAAGCTCTAATTTGGGGCACGTAATCCCCATTGTAACCTATTAACCGAGCCAAGGCTTCTGGTCACTGGGGCTGCGGGTGTGCTCCTCGGCAGAGGTGTCCTGCAGCCTCTGGGGTTCTCGTTTCAGTGCTGCTCACGTGGGTCAACTGCTCCAGTGTCCGATGGGCCACCCGGGTTCAAGACGTCTTCACAGCCGGGAAGCTCCTGGCCCTGGCCCTGATCATCATCATGGGCGTGGTGCAGATATGCAAAGGTAAAGGAGCCTGGGGACTCCACACAACCCCACCCTTTGCCTCGTGGACCCATCCTGAGATTTCCCAGTTGTCACTTTGCTGTTTTCCTCATGGTTAGGGATGCCCCACCTCTGCTCCCCTCCGCCACTTTGCAAAGATCCATCTCTCCACACTTGCCTCAGGCCTAACACAGATCTCTGGACACAGCCCCAGGGACGACGTGCCTTGCGTTTTCTGTTGCTAACATCTTAAAATGAAGAGCCGAAGAAGAGAAGCTCGTGTATTTCACTATTGCTCATAATCTCTCGGGGGAGGGGCGGGGGTGGGGGTGGGGGAAGCTCTACATTCTTGAGGCCTCTGCCAGCATTCCCCATTGGATTTCATCTGTATTTGGTTTCCATGGGACCCGAATCACTGCGGGGCTCTACACAGCGTCACCATCACAGCCTCTTGGAGAAAATGAGATGACAAACAGGAACAGCTCCTGCCTGCCTACAAACTCTGAAGGCAGAGCAGAAAATCTGCGGGCAACAGTTTGTCCTGGATACTGCCCTTGATCATTCCAATCAGTGGGATTAAGCCCTCTGGTGTGGGGGTGGGGAGCGGTTATATGGTTTTCAGGAATCTAGGCTTAGGAACATTGTCCTATCTATTCAAGGATAATGAATCCTTCCTAACCTGGTCTCAATTCTTTCCCCTGCTCACACAAACCTCCTTATTTCCTGTCCTAATGCTGTGTTACAGATGTCTAAATAGTACACCTTGTTACTCTGACTTATCCCCGCCTGATTTAGTCAACAGTTGTGGCCGTATGTGATATGGGTGTGTACACTCACACCCAGGGTTTGCACATGCTGGGCAGGTAGCCTACTACAAAGCTATATCCTCAGCCCAGAAACTTAAAAAAAAAAAAAAAAAAAAAGTTTATTTTATTTTATAAGTGTTTTGCCTACACACACACACACACACACACACACACACACACACACACGTGCCAAGTGCATGCCCAGTTGCCCATAAAGCCAGAAGATGGCCAGTTGTAAGCCACCATGTGGGTGCTTGGAATGGAACCCAGGTCCCTCTGCAGGTCCAGCAAGTGCTCTGGACTGCTGAGCCACCTCTCCAGCCCAACTCCCAGCACCATTTTTCTAACTGAAGGACCCAGATGCAGACCAGATTCCCTTAAGAAGTGCTGGGCAATTGGTGAGGCAGGCCAATGAGCTTGAACTGACAGAAACGCTAGCTCGAGCTCTGTGAAAACCTTGCATCTGAGTGTGGGTTGTCCTTGATGCTTTGCTCACAAGCCGCAAATTACTTTATCAAGGACAGTTGTTGAGAGACTGCCCTCGCTAGCTTCTCCGTTTACAGGAGCTTTTCTTCCAAATCACATCGTCTTTTTTGAAAAGGGAATTCTCAGCTGTGCTTTGAGCCTGAACCCCTGTTTGGACTCGGTTCTGAGCTCTCAGGTTCTGGGAGGCCCTGGCCCTGCATTTCCCCACACAGTAAAGGAGATGCCTAGCACTGCAGGGGAGGGCAAGAGAACGCCTGGGGTAGACTACTGGGTCTGGGCTCATCTCTCTGAGCCCCCTCCTGCCTGTTATGTCCACAGGAAAATTCTTTTGGCTGGAGCCAAAGAACGCATTTCAGAATTTCCAAGAACCTGACATCGGCCTCATCGCTCTAGCTTTCCTCCAGGGCTCCTTTGCCTATGGAGGCTGGAACTTTCTTAATTATGTGACCGAGGAACTTGTGGATCCCTACAAGTAAGTCACAGGAGTCCAACCCTTCCGTTCCCCCTTAGGCCACACGGTACCCATTGCTGGAAAAAGGCGATAGAGCCCCACTTCTCGGCCCTGCCCTGCACCGTGCCCTGGTCTACCACAACGCAACAGTTCATTTCCCATCTGTTTGAACCATTTGCTATTCACCTTGCTAAGAGAAGAAAATGGGTCCTGTGACTGTCCCAGGGCAAGCTAAAATCAGAAAGCTGTGCAGGACAGTGCGAACTATCCTGAGAGGCCTCAGCGTTTTATGTGTTTGGGGCAAGGTCCAGCTTTAAGGCGGCAGAAAGAGTGCATGGTCCAAATCTGAGTCAGGAAGTGATAAGCACCTTCTAGCCTAAGCTATGCCGTTTCCTCTACATTATCCTGCCCCACCAGGCTCAAACCCTCCCTCCCAGAGAGAGGAAGGGCCAAGAGGCTGCAAGTCCAGGCTCCCCTGGTACGGGCCTCCCTCTCACCTCCTCTCCCTCTGCAGGAACCTTCCTAGAGCCATCTTCATCTCCATCCCACTGGTCACATTTGTGTATGTCTTTGCCAATGTCGCGTATGTCACTGCAATGTCCCCCCAGGAGCTGCTGGCCTCAAATGCAGTCGCTGTGGTAAGAAATCACTCAGGGTCCTCGACCCACATGTAGATCTGCTTAGCCCACTCGCTGTCCCCTGATCCAATGCTTCATGGAAGGGGATGCCACACACAAACCCTCAGGGTGATTTCTACATGTGTCCTTGACAGGGTATCTTCAAGCGCTCAGGAGCAAACTGATGGCTGGGTTGGTCCCAAAACAGGTGCCATGACTACCTGAGAAGTTGCCACAGAGTCTATGTGGCCTTCTATATTGAAATATTGACTGTCTTATGGAACAAGCTCACTGACTCCCAGTCTAGGGCACTTGAGCATACAGATTCTGAAAGAAGACAGACTGCTCTTCACAGACACACATGCTTGACGGAAAAGCTGGGTATTGAAGGGCCAACGATGTAATCCAGTTGTAGAGTACAAGGCCCTGTATTCAATCCCCAGCAACACACACACACTCATACACACACACACAGACATACACACAACTACACACACACTCACACAGACACACACACAGTCATACCACATACATGGAGACACACACACAGAGACATACACACAACTACACAGACACACACACAGTCACACCACATACACGGAGACACACACACACAGAGAGGCGTACACATAACTACACACACACTCACACAACTACACATACACACTCACGCCACATACACAGAGACACACACACACTTATACACACACAGAGACATATACAAAACTACACATACTCACACAGACACACACTCACTCACACACAGACATATACACAACTACACACACACACTCACAACACATACACAAAGACACACACTCACACAGACACAGAGATCCACAACTACACACATACTCACACACATGCGTATAAACACAGACATACACAAACAACTACACACACACACACACACCACAGACACATACACACTCATACCCACACACAACCACACATATGCTCATACACATGTATATAAACACACAGAGACACATACACTCACACAGACACACACACACACAACTATACACACTCACACACACCACAGACACATCCACATCCACACACATCCACACAGAGACCCACACACAACTACACACACACTCACACACACCACAGACACATACACGCTCATACACATGCACACAGACACACATATACACACACAACTAAACACATGCTCACACACATGCATACAAGCTCAGACACACACACTCACACACATATAGTCACATACACATATAAACACACATACACACAAACACCCACAGCCACACACACACACACACACACACACACTCTCTCTCTCTCTCCAGGAACTAATTCAGAAATCAGAGTGATTTATGCTCTTTGGGCAAAGAGGTCGCAGGCTATCTGAGGGAGGACTAGGAGCCATGCTGTACCTTCACCTAGCTTCAGACCAAACACTGCCATCACTTGTCCCTGCCGTGCCCTGTGGCTGCCTCCGCCTGGAGCCAGCAGCCTGCCATGCCCAGCAGGACATCTATTCTAGACACCACTTGCCTAGGTTCCTGCTGTAAGCCTGACTCAGACTCAGAGACTCTGGAAAAGGCTTGTCCCCTAAACTGCATATACACGTGTATATATGTGAAATCAATGATTTTTATTTTGTTTTTTGAGACAGGGTTTCTCTGCATAGCCTTGGCTTTCCTGGAACTCTCTTTGTAGACCAGGCTGGCCTGGAACTCACAGAGATCCGCCTGCCTCTGCCTCCCGAGTGCTGGGATTAAAGGCGTGCGCCACCACGCCCAGCTGAAATCAGAAAATTTGCAACTACTTCTTTCTCAGCTAACGATCTCGCCAGGCTTTCTGGGCTGTGGTGGCACATGCCTTTAATCCCAGCACTCAGCTGGCAAGCACAGGTGGGTCACTGTGGCCAGCCTGGTCTACAGAAGGACACCTAAAACAGCCAGGGCTACACACAGAGAAACCCTGTCTTGAAAGACAAAAAGAAAAGAAGGAAGGAAGGAAAAGAAAAAGAAGCAGCCAGTGCTTATTTTCCTACCAATACAGTCAGCTTCTGTGAGTTCAGAAACTCTGACAAGGTTTCATTCCTATTTTGTAGGTGGGAAAACTAGAACGCAAAAATAAACCTAGGGCTGAGAGAAAATAGCTCAGTGGCAGAGCACTTGCCTTACACAAGCGAGACCCTGGGCTTGGTCCTCAGCACTGAAAACAGACGGATTAATGGATAGATAGATAGATGATAGATAGATGGATAGATAGATAGATAGATAGATGGATAGATAGATGGATAGATAGATAGATAGATAGATAGATAGATAGATAGATAGATGGATAGATAGATAGATAGATGGATAGATAGATAGATAGATAGATAGATGGATAGATAGATAGATAGATAGATAGATAGATAGATGGATAGATAGATAGATAGATAGATAGATAGATGGATAGATAGATAGATAGATAGATAGATAGATAGATAGATAGATAGATGGATGGATAGATAGATAGATAGATAGATAGATAGATAGATAGATGGATGGATAGATAGATAGATGGATGGATAGATAGATAGATAGATAGATAGATAGATAGATAGATAGATAGATGGATAGATAGATGGGTGATAGATAAGCCTTGTTGAAGGTGGGGATAAGACTTGAATCTGGCTCATAAGTCTGCACTCCCCTGTGTGGAGACATCTCTAGTCTACCCAAGGAGGACTTGTACAGCATCTGGCTTCCAATCCTGACCCCTGCATTTTCCCCAGTGCACAGTCTGAGGTAAGCTATAGATCACAAGCTCCTCAGTTTCCTCATTCACAAACCAGGATAAGTGCTAGTTAATTACTGTTATCACCAGCATAACACTGGTCCCCTCAGCTAGTTCCTGATGTATAGCTGTCCCTGTGGCGTGGTAGCCTGGGGGCCTCAGCTGCCAAGGTTAGCCAGACAGAATCAGCAGGGTAGATGGGAGGCAGGCACTCCAGAAATGAGGCACAAGCTGGAACAGGGGTTTTACATCTTTCTCTCTCTCACTCTCACTCTCTTCTCTCCCAGACTTTTGGCGAGAAGCTCCTCGGGGTCATGGCCTGGATCATGCCCATTTCCGTTGCCCTATCCACGTTTGGAGGGGTCAATGGCTCTCTCTTCACCTCCTCCCGGTGAGTGTTTGCCTGGGCCACTTTTCTGTGCCCACTGCTCTGTGAGTATTTGATGGACTTGTCTGTTGGCAGGGGTCTGCAACAACCTCCTGAGCGGTGGCTTTGCGGGAGCGTGCATGTCAGTGTGGGTGCTAAGGGGATCTGCTGCTCATGGTGTGACCTCTGATCTGGGGTGTGCAGGTGGAAGACCATCTTGCTTTGGAAGAGACCGAGCTGTGGTTGGCAACAGGATAGTATCTTGGCTACATTCCTAGGGTCCCCGTTCCCCCTTGCCTGGACATGGGCTACTACTACTGGCCAGAAAGAAACCTTGCTTTGAAAGGACCCAGGAAGGTTCCTTGGGCCTGAAGCCTCTCGTTCTGGCTTCTCACGAATGTCTGGAATCAGACTCCACATGGGATGAGATCCCTCTGAGTGTCCTGAGGACACAGGACTACCCCCTACTCAAGAGGCAGGTGCTATGCGAGGCCACAAGGCTTGAGGAGGAAAGAGCAGAAAAGGAAACATTTGCCGATGAGAGGGCTAGTAGCCACAACCCCAACCCAAAATTCCTTGGAAAGCCAAAAAAACAAGAGAGGGCCCTGGAGGCTTCCCCCTGTCTATCCAGGAATCAGGGCCCTCCTGTAAGTCCCTCCCTGCCATCTCTAAAATGGACCTCTGGCTGTATGGCTGTGAAAGGGTGACCATTCATGTGGCTCATAAGGTTTCTGTGCCCTAAAAGCACGGCTCTATTCAAAAGGTGAGTCTGGGCCCAGTGCTTCCTCAAGCCATGTGACACCTCACAGAGAAATTTCTATGAGATGATAGGGACTGCCGTGTTTGCAGGGTCCAGAGCAATAAAGAGGGAGTGTGGGTACCACCTGTGCCTGAGGAGGACACACACCACCCACAGCAGCCTCGTGTGCGTGTCACGCCGGAGCCGTGGCCACCTGGAGGCCCTGGCAGAGCACGGAAGAGCAATGATCCATGAGGCTCCCTGGGATCTGTTGGAGGAGAGTGGCTGGCCACAGTCGCTTTAGTTTGGGGTTTGTCCCTCAGGCAGGCCACGCAGTGGTCTGCATGCATGTAGCATAGTCATGTGTGCATGCAGAGATGCCAGAGATGTGACCTCCCCTCCAAGGCCACCTCTGCTCACCAACTACTTTCTTCCTTCCCTCCTCTCTTTCATCCTTGTATGTCCCAAAGTTCGAATCAGATGGTCCTTGCTGAGCAAGTGGGGTGTGCGTGTGTGCATGTGTGTGTGTGTGGTGTGAGTGTGTGCATGTGTGTGTTTGTGTGTGTGTGGTGTGAGTGTGTGCATGTGTGTGTTTGTGTGTGTGTGAGTGTGTGCATGTGTGTGTGGTGTGTGTGTGCGTGCATGTGTGCGGTGTGCATGTGTGCATGTGTGTGTGCGTGTGTGTGCATGTGTGTGTGTGTATGTGTCTGTGTGCCTGTGTTTACTAGCACCATCATATTCTCCATTGTCCCCTAGCTGGGATTGTTTCTTGTGAACCTGACACGGCGCTGTTAGACCTGGACAGTTACACTTGGTCCTGGCTGTGTGTGGAGGAGGAGGATATGAATGAGAGGCTGGCTATGTGCATGATGGAGCCCACGGAGCCCCCAGGCTCAAACTCGTGCATGAGGCTGTGCAGGCCTGAGAGGACCAGAGCATGGAAGAAGGGAGGGGCTGCATGTGTCTGCATGAAATCAGGGAAGGTGCCCTGAGAAGGTCATGGTGACAACTGCTGGTGGTTACTTGGGGTTGCAGCCAGCTCCCACGCTTCTGAGCTACTGCTGTTAGCTCTACGCTGTACACAGAGCATGGAGTGGCAGTTCTTAGACTCCTCGTCTACACCAGCTGTGGTAGCACACACCTCCCATCTCAGCTTTCAGAAGGATGAACCAAGGAAGCTAAGACTTCTGGGCCAGCCTGGGCTACAGAAAGCCTGTGCACTGTCACACTGTCACCTTCCTCTCATCCATGAGGGGCCACTTGCCCTAGAGGAAAGTAAAAGCAGGGCTGAAGCAGTAGGTGGCTCAGCAGGTAAAGGCACTTACTGCCAAGCCTGGTGATCTGAGTTTGACCCCAAATCAACAAACAAACAAATAAACAGGTAAATAAGTTAAAAATTTTTAGAGACAACATATTATTAACACTAAGATGTAAAGAACTGCTGGCAGTTATAGGATTGTTTTTGGTTGGTGGTGGGTTGTTTTGGCTTTTTGTTTTGTTTGAAAGAGAGATAAAGAGAAAAGAGGGCAGCTGTTGCTTTCAAAGTTACTCTCTCTGTGAGTCTATGTCTCTCTCTCTCTGTCTTCCCCACTATCTCCTCCCCCAGCTAAGGGTATACAGTCCTCATAGTTTTTAGACTTTTAAAAATCACTTTTGTTCTGTTTTGTTTTTGTTTTTCGAGACAAGGTTTCTCTGTGTAGCCCTGGCTGTCCTGGACTCACTTTGTAGACCAGGCTGGCCTCGAACTCACAGCAATCCACCTGCCTCTGCCTCCCAAGTGCTGGGATTAAAGGCATTCACCACCACCCCGGCTAAAAACCACTTTTGATGTATATGACTTTTGCCTGCATGTATGTCTGTGCACCAAGTGCATGCCTGGCATCCGCTGAGTCAGGAGAGGGTGTCAGGTCCTCCTGAAAGTGGAACTGTAAATGGTTGTGAGCCACCATCTGGCTGCTGGGAATTGAACCCAGTTCTTCTACAAGAGCAATAAGTGCTTTTTACCAATGAGCCGGCCCTCTAGCTCTCTCCCCTTTTGTGAGACATGGTCTCTTGTCAAACTGGCCTCAGTGGGAAATCCCTCCCTCAGGCTCAGGGTACTGGGTTCACAGGTGCGTGCCACCGTGCCCAGCTCAGGGTCACAGTTTTGTACTCTGCATTTCTGTTTGAAGTTATCCCGTGAGCATATTCTTGCATAGTCATTTTCTTCAGATGGCCCAGATTCAACTCCCAGCACCCACACGGCGGCTCAACCATCTGTGACGAGCTACTCCTTTGTCTGGCCTCCGCCGACACTGCATGCAGACAGACACCCATACACATGAAATAAAAATAAAAAACACTTCATAAGTTTCCATCTCGCAGATATATCCTAATTTCTTTAGCCAATCTCATCATCTTAAGCATGCAGAATATTTGCAGTTTGACTCACTGTCAGAGCCTTTGTGTGTCTGTACCTTTCAGCCTCTCTTTATTATTTGTTTTTTGTTTGTTTTTGTTTTTAGAAGCCTTATTGGGACTAGAATACATAGTTCTGAGGGCACAAATTTAATGTGTAGAGTATGTACAGTAAAATGCCCAATCCTTAAGTGTGATTGATAAGTTGTGGCATTATGGACGCCCAAGATGCTCCCGCTCAGAGCCCCTCCGTGCCTCTCACAGGCTCCCGCCTGTCCCCTTCCAGCCCACGGCCCTCTCCACTCTACAGAAGCAGCTACTACTCTCTGAACATGATGAGACTGTTTTAATGCGTTGCACAGGTGGCTCAGAGCCGTGTGCCAGGGAATTGAAACCCTCAAGAACAAGAAGGCTCTTACTTAGAGGAGAGAGGCAGCCAGGCAGTGCGATGGGCAAGAATTCCAGAATTCAGGAAGTGGAGGCAGGAGATCAGATCAGGAATTCAAGGCCTGTCTTGGCTGCAAAGTGTTCAGGGCCAGACAGGCTGCATGGGAACGTGTCTCAAAGAACCAAAAATTAAAAATGAGAGCCGGGCGTGGTGGCGTATGCCTTTAATCCCAGCACTCGGGAGGCAGAGGCAGGCGGATGGATATGAGTTTGAGATCAGCCTGGTCTACAAAGAGAGTTCCAGAACAGCCAAGACTACACAGAAAGACCCTGTCTCAAAAAACAAACAAACAAACAAACAAACAAACAAAACAAAAACAAAAAAGAACAAAAATGAGAGGGCAGAGTAACTGTTCTTATAGCCTCATAGATGTGAGGAGTGATTCAGAGTGACAGTGCCCTGGGCCAGCCAGATCATACTGTCTCCACATGCTATACCTCCCCTGCCTCTGGTTTGCCTTTGCCTGCATTTGAACATAGAGCCAGAAAGTGTGTACACAAAGGCAGGTTCCTAGCTGGTGGAGGGTGCTGCCACGCGGGCCAAAGGTGAGCATGAATGAGATAGCCTCGGCTTAGTGGTTCCCAGGCGATCCCATGCTGACCACCTCTTCTCCCTACCAGGCTGTTCTTTGCTGGAGCCAGAGAAGGCCACCTTCCCAGCGTGTTGGCCATGATCCACGTGAAGCGCTGCACCCCGATCCCAGCACTGCTCTTCACAGTAAGCCCCCACCCCACACCCCACCCCACCCATGCCCGCTGCTGCCACTGGCCTTGCACGGACCCCCCCTCACTCCCCCCCCCCCCCCCGCTGCTGCCACTGGCCTTGCACGGACCCTCCCCTCCCCTCTGCGGCTGCTGGCCTTGCATGGACCCTCCCCTCGCTTTGGACCTAGCCTTGGTTGGGAGCCACACTATCTGCGCATATGTACCTGTCACCCATCTGGTCTAGTTCTGCCTTTCAGTCGGCCCTAGCTAAGCTGGCATATGTGGCCACTGGCTTTATAAATGCCAAGGGATATAATTAGGAAAGATCCTGGCTCTAAAATACCCACAGCACTCAGCCTGGCTCATTTTCATCTTCCCATCCTATTGGATCAGACTGAAAAGATGTGGGATGCCACAACCTTGCCAAAATGTTCCTCTGCTCCTGGACTTACTGGCACAGCTGCTGGGGTACAGCTCTGAACCCCGGCTGTTCACTCTCCCACTACCACCACCAGCTTCCTGCCCTAGGGTACCCTGCCAGCATCTTGGAAAATGCCATCAACATAAATCTAGTTCAGGGTACCCCTGATTTAAAAAAACAAACAAACAAAGAAGAAAACTCATAAATTGAAGGTGGGGAAAAAGGCAACTTTAAATAAGAAAGGAAAAAAAAGCAGAAATCTTTAGAGCAGTAGTTTTCAACCTGTGGGTCCCAACCCTCACAGCGGCCCCATGTTAGATATTCTGAATATCATATCTGTGTTACAGTTCATAATGGTGGCAAAATAACAGTTATAAAGCAGCAGCAAAATAATGTTTATGGTTGGGGGTCACCACAGCATGAGGAATTGTATTAAAGGATTGAAGTGTTGGGAAGGTTGAAAAACCACTGATTTAACCAGCCCTAGTGGCACACACCTTTAATCCTAGCACTCGGGAGGCAGAGGCAGGTGAATCACTGTGAGTTTGGGGCCACTGGCTCTACAAAGCAAATCCAGGACAGCCAAGGCTACACAGAGAAACCGTGTCTCAAAAAACAAACAAAAAAACAGAAAGAAAGAAAGACCACTGATTTAATGAGTTAAAAGGAGCAAAGACTTGTCCTCTTTAATTTTTTGGAATTAATTTTATTTTCCTTCTGAATCTTGAATAAAACATTACAAATTATGTTGAGCCAGACACAGTGCCAGAGACCTTTAATCCCAACAATCAGGAGGCAGAGGCAGATGCAGGCAGATTTCTGAGTTTAAAGCCAGCTGCACAGCAAGTCCCAGGCCAGCCAGGGCTAAGTAGTGAGACCCTGTCACAAAACAACAATAATAAAAATTACTTTGATCCCCAAGAAAGGGGGTCAGAAGAAGTCAAGGTAGTTGATCTCCCTGGGAGAATTCCGGAGTGTTTCAGAGACAGCATAAAGGCCATCTTGATTAGGCAGTTGCACAAAGCCAGGGACGAGGACAGGCAGTATTTCCTTGAGCCGCACAGCTTTTTCTCAGCTGTGACTTGCAGTACTATGACTGCAAGGCAAATACAGTGAGAATCTGGCCCATTTGCCTACTAAAATCTTGTCAGCATTGCATCTCATGGGAAAACTAAGCCTCTCGCTGGCCTGCACGGAAGGACATAGTTCATTCCCAGAGAGCCACAGAGATGAAGTTAAAGTTGGAAAGTGACTTCCATCGAGAAAGCCCCTTAGAGCTGTTATTGGCTTACATGAGTTTGTATTTGTAGATTGCCAAGAAAACAACCTGACTATGTTTAGTTGTTTAATCATATTTTAAAGGGAAAAATGAATTAGGCCACTCAGCCGAGAGAAAATGGAAAGAAGAACAAAGCTCTACTTCTCAGTTAGCAAGCTCCCTAAGGGGACAAAAGAACGAGAAGAAATAAATAAGCTTCAGCCATAATCGAAAGTGAAATATAACAAGATGAGCCAGCTGACGCCAGCCAATCCAGGCTTCCCCCCGAATGAGAACTCCCCATACCATAACAGTGCTTACATACTCTGATTTTACTCCTGTACTAAGAAGGCCAGATATGCCCTGGAGAGATGGCTCAGAGGTTAAGAGCACTGACTGTTCTTCCAGAGGTCCTGAGTTCAATTCCCAGCACCCACATGGTGGCTCACAATCGTCAATAATGTAATATGATGCCCTCTTCTGGTGTGCAGGTGTCCATGCAGGCAGAGCACTGTATACGTAAAAAATAAATAAATCTTAAAAAAAAAAAAAAAAAAGGCCAGCTATGATGGCACCTAGGAAGTAGAGACAGGTGGATCACTGTGAGTTTGAAGCCAGGCTGGTGTCCATATATAGCAAGTTCCAGGACAGCCAAAGCTATATAGAGAGATCTTGTCTCAAGAAAGCCAGAAAGAAGTTCCTCACAATAAAGGTATATAGTCCATCCTGGGCTACTCAAGGCGGCTGTGAGTCCCCCTCCCGAGAGTTCCACCAAAGGAGCACACCTGGCCCGGAGGAGGCGGAGAATAGGCCCTAATGCGTGCACCTCTTCTCCAGTCTCCAATGCCTTCCTTCGCCTTCACCCCTCCAGTGCCTCTCCACCCTGCTGATGCTGGTGACCAGTGACATGTACACACTCATCAACTACGTGGGCTTCATCAACTACCTCTTCTATGGGGTTACAGTTGCGGGGCAGATAGTCCTTCGCTGGAAGAAGCCTGACATTCCCCGCCCCATCAAGGTGAGAGGATCTATTTGGAGACCCTAACCCTTTCTCTGCCTCCTCCAGCTGCAGGGCAGACCGAAGCTCCATGGCTCTTGGCCGTGTGTGCCCGGAACAGCCTTTCCCCTTCTTCCCTCTTAAATCTTACAATCTAGGTGGTTTTCTGGATTCTCTTATCTCCTCTGTTGCTCCAATGTTGGGGTTCCCTACACTTGGCCTCTGTCCTGAAGTGAGTCTCTTTTCCATCTGCTTGTAAAAATTCTAACCACTGGCCAAATGGGTCTCAAGAATTTTCTCTTTCTTGAAGCTTTCTAGTCTATGTCTGAAGTCCTTGCTTTTCAAACTGCCAAGACTAAGCACAGTAGGAGCCTCAGTGAACTCAAACAAACAAACAAACAAACCCTGATAATTGTTTATTCTCAGAACAAGTTATACTGTACAGCTGAGCTCTCTTGCCACTGGATAGAGCCTGGAGCTACTTGAGAACTCTGTCCTAGAAGCGCAGACAAGATACTTCTAGATTCTTCCCACCGAGAAAGGACTCTTCCAGATCTCTCAGTTCCCCACTGACGTTTTCACTGTCACTTATCTCTTAATCCTAAAAAACCTCCCGGAGGGAAAGAAAGATAGATAACCTCATCTCCTGCTTCTGAGAGGAGCACACAGGGAAGTAGGCAGCCGAAGCAGCCACCCCTAAATCAGAAAGACCATCTTCCTGATACCCAGTACCCGTGGTGAGCAGGAAGTTGAGCCTGTCGAACCGGTGTTTCCTTCTGAACAAAACGCAGCCCAGGCCCTAGCCAGCCTTGTGTCCTGTTGGCGTTCCTGATCCCCTGGGACTAAGCAGTTTTCTCTTCTCCGATTGCCTGATAGAAATAACCTGAGGCTGATCCTTTAGCAATATAAATAAAGTGAGTGCAGAGCACTGCCCTGGTGCATCAAGATGAGGCCTGGCCTGGAAGTGGGTGTGAACACAGGAGTCAGAACAGACCCAGGCAATTTTCTTTCCAGCCTCTCCTCCCAAGGACCTCTACACGTACACACTAACTATCCTAACCAGAGTCTCAACACCTGGGTCTTCCCTGCTACCCATGGGGACTTGCGTGAGTCATAAGGTCTTATCTGACCACACTGGGAGGGGCATGAACGATCAAGATCCTTACTTCCATGTCCCACTGCCCACTTTCACCAGCATCTGTTGAAACAGCACCTAGGAGGCCTAGGACACAGAGCTAAGTGCAGCTCGGCCGCTGCCCACAAGGATGAGGGTGAAGACAAAGGATGCCCTCATCCTCGTGGGCACTGAGCGCCATGTAACTCACAGTACTTCTGTTCCACAGATCAACCTGCTGTTTCCCATCATCTACTTGCTGTTCTGGGCCTTTCTGCTCATCTTCAGCTTGTGGTCAGAGCCAGTAGTGTGTGGCATTGGCCTGGCCATCATGTTGACTGGAGTACCTGTCTACTTCCTGGGTGTCTACTGGCAACACAAACCCAAGTGTGTCAGTGACTTCATTGGTAAGTGGTGGCCAGAGAGAGGATCTCTTGGGGGAGGCACAAAGCAGTCTGTCTGGGGGAGCCCTACCAGGATCATGAAGCTGAGGTTCACCTTGAGCCCACAGGGCTCCCAGTTCAGGGCCAGGAACGGCAGGTATCTTCCAAAGACCTCTAGGGAGAGAAGACGAGCTAGCATCCCCACACAGACCTTAGGCAACCCACCAAGCAGCCATCAGGAGCCACTAACAAGTTAGCTTGAGACCCAGTTGCAGACCCTGGAAATGGAGGAGGGCAGGACAGTGGACACAGAGAAAGTGAAAGGCTAGAGCCTCGGTGAACGAGAGGTGGCCATCAGATAAGGCAGAACGTGGACCAGCTGGTCTCCAAAAGCTACTGGCTAGTTGGAGGTCAAAGCTGAGATGGAAGAGCTTGGGGCGGGGGGGGGGGGGGGGGGGCAGAGCAAGGCCTGACTAGTGGAGCGGGCACTAAGCATGGAGCACTGACCTGGCTTCTGTGCTGTTTCTCCCACAGAGTCACTGACCCTAGTGAGTCAGAAGATGTGTGTGGTCGTGTACCCTCAAGAGGAGGACTCGGGGACGGAGGAGGCAATTGATGACGTGGAGAAGGAGCAACAGAAACCTATCTTCCAGCCTACTCCTGCTGAGACCCAGGACTCAGAGGAGCAGCCCCAGCCCTGAAGACTGCGGGCCCTCTAACTGACCACGGCCCCTTCATCCTTTTTACCCCGCATCCCTACCTAGGTCCTCCAAACACACACACACACACACACACACACCCCTATACTTCTGTCAGCCAGGGGCAAGACCTCAATGTCCACAGAGAAAAGTTCTAAACAAAGACACTGGCCTTTGTACCCAAAGAACCCGTTTCCAGCACCAAGGCCCACGGTCAAGGTCAGTGCACCGGGGGCCTACACACACCCTAGGGGTTGGAGGAGAACAGAGGTGCCATGGGTACCCTGGGCCCATGCCCTTTTAGGTGCCTCTAAGAAACCTGAGTGGACACAGTGAGTTAGTTGGGGAAGGCAAATCAAACAAAGGTGTCACCGCTAACAGTCAGCTGGAGAGACACAAAATGCCTCTTCATTCTCCAGGGACCCCAAAAGACAGAGGGCTCACTTCTCTCTCTGCCTTCTTCTCTACCCTGTACCACCTCCACTCCACTGCCCAGCCACTACCCTATCCCCCCACCCGACCCGCTCACCCCTCCTCCCCCACTGAGCTAAGGACCAAGAAGGAGGACTGCCCCGCCCCCACCCCCACCCCCAGCTCTAAGCAAGGCTTGTGGAATACATAGGGAAGGCTCAGACTGCGGAAGCCAAGCCCCGCCCCCGCCCCTGCCTCCTGTCCCCTTGTGGTGCCAAAACTCCCTGAAGCCAGAAAGACTTCGTATGTTCAGTCTAATAGACATCTCTCTCTTAAGGGCAAAGCGCTTAGCTCCCCCCATCCCTCTGTGAAAGAGCAGCAGCACTCTTGTCTCAGCAGCTCTCCCCCACCACCACACACAGCACTGCTGGCCACCCCACCCTTTTTCTCCCCTGGACCTTGGCTCAAGGACCAGGTATGAAGGATCTCCAAGTCCTTCTGGCCTGAAATTAAGAGTCAAACCGGCCTTAAGTCATCTCCCATCCAAGAACTGGGCCTAAAAAATGCTCCCTAAATCTAACCTTCAAGACAGTCCTGCCGTTAAATGCCTTCCCTGGAAGGAAGATGTTTCCCCCTCCCCAGAGCTGCTCAGCCTTCACCCTGGGGAGACCAGTGTTTTGGGGGGGATGACGATGACTCTGAAGGCCAGCTCCTCTCCCCTCCCCCAACTCAAATGATCCCACCGCCATCCTGCCATTCCATTTGGGACAACACAGAAGGGCAGTGACAGAATGACACTCACTTTGGAGACCGCTTCCAGGAGAGCGGTTGGCCTGTGTTCTACAGGGAGGTGACAGTGTTTGCCTCATCCCGGTGGCCTCAGCAGCTGCTGTGCTAAGTGTGGGATCCTTTGATCACAGAGCAAGATCCCAACCCCAGTCCACCTTCTCAAACTGGAATACCCAAGGGCCTTTTCCTGGCTGGGGCAGGTCCCCTCAACTTCCCACTTAACCCCTAATGGGTGACAGGCTGGGTTTGGCCCCTCAGCATACAGTGCAGGCAGGCTGTGGGGCCTCTGGGGAACCAGGGACCATCCCTCCATCCCTTTCCTCTCATTCCTCCAGCCTCTACCCAGCCCTTCCTTGAACTATTATCTCTCTCTCTGTCTCTCTCTCTCTTTTTTTTTTTTTTTAAGTGGATGCCTTACTTTTTGGATAACTATTTTTGAAGCTGGTGTTTCTATTTCTTTTGGATTTTTTTAAAAATGTATGGTGGTTTGGGGGCAGAGGTAGAACCTTAATAGTCTGTCACTGAGTTCATTTAGGTTTTAAATTGTATTGGTCTGTTTTATGGAGTGTTTTCATGTAATAAAAATTTAAATGGAAATGAAGCGATTTCCTCTTTTTTCTTGTTTTTGCTTTGTTTTGTTGTTTGTTTTTTGGTTTTTTTTGAGACAGGGTTTCTCTGTGTAGCCTTGGCTGTCCTGGTGCTGGGATTGCAGATGTGCACCACTGCGCCCAGCTGTGATTTCCATTTAAATGAGTTTAATTTTCACTGAATCAGATGACTTCTGAATCAGTCAATGGCCGTTTTCATTTAGTCCAGATTCCTTCCAGGACTGGATTCCTGAAAGCCTTGGTTGCCACCTTCCAGCAGGCCCAGTATAAAGCTACAGATAGGATACGGAGCCTGTGCCTTCTTACAACTGCCTCCTGTCCCATCTGTGGAGTCCTGAAGGGTTGCTGAGTTCCCACTCTGTGAGCCATCCTGAGACCCTACAAGCAAGGTAAGAAGTAGAGCTTGTCACTCCAACAGCGAGACATAGGCCAGGGACCAGCACCAGGCTGAGTCCAGCAAGGCAAAGATGGGACAATACCTCCAAGCTTTGTGCACTGTGGAGAGAGCCCCAGAGGGTCCATCTGTTGGGAAATGAGGCCTGTCCTCCCCGCTGAGCAGAAGCACCTCAGAGGATAATTGCTGGAAGGATGATTACTAGGCCAGGACTAGAAAAAAGAAGGTATTATGGTGTGTGTGTGTGTGTGTGTGTGTGTGTGTGTGTGTGTGTGTGTGTGTGACGCTTGCACACTCCCATTCCATAGCACATGTGTGGAGGTCACAAAACAACTTGCAGGAGCTGGTTCTCTCTTTCCACCGTGTGGGGTTCAGGGGGTCTAACTTGGGTCAAGATTGTCAACAAGTGCCATTTTTCTGGCCCCTAGAAAGTTTTTTTTTTTTTTTAAAGAATTAGTTAAAAAAAACAAAAACAGCAGAAAGACTCAAATGATATATACTCACTTATATCAGGACATTAGCCCAAGGGGCATGTCCCATCAAAGTATTCACTTATCAGGAAACTGGGACTCTAGGTGAGAGAAACATGGGAGAATGGGGAAATAGAAGGATCCAGAGGGTCCTAGGAACCTACAAGAAGAACATTATGATGAGAGGATCTGGGCCCAGGGGTCCTGCTCAAACTATGGCACCAGCCAACGGCAATACATGCAGCAAACTTCGAACCCCTACCCAGATCTAGCCAATGGACAGGACATTCTCCACAGTTGAGTGGAGAGTGGAGTCTGACTTTCACATGAACTCTGGTGCCCCATATTTGACTAAGTCCCCTGAATGGGGAGACCTGGTGGCACTCAGAGGAAGGATAGCAGGCTATCAAGAAGAGACTTGATACCCTATGAACATATACAGGGGGAGGAGGTCCCCCTCAGTCACAGTCATAGGGGAGGGGAGTAAGGGGAAAGTGGGAGGGAGGGAGGGATGGGAGGATACAAGGGATGGGATAACAATTGAGATGTAATATGAATAAATTAATAAAATATATTTTTAAAAAACCAAAACCAAAAACAAAACACACACATTAGCCAGTCATGATGGCATATGCCTTTAACCACAGCACTCAGGAGACAAAGGCTGGCGGATCTCTTTAAGTTCCAAGCCAGCCTGGTCTACATAGCAAGCTCCAGGACAGCCAGGGACCTCATGGGATTTTGGAAAGTCAGTGAGCCTGGACTGGTCCTTGCTGCTGCCCCTCCTTTCTGGGCAGCCCTCCAGTGGGTCTCTCCTGGGGCACTGGCATTCCAGAGTCAGCTCTGCTGGCAGACCTGGAGCCTGTGGGGTGGACAGTAAGACCCTACTTTTCCCCTGGGACACTGAGGCCCAGGCAACTCCACTCCAGGCCCTGGCCTGGCATCCACACTCCCACTTGTGGCTGTCCTTACCCCAGACAGGCTGGAAGCTGGTCACAAAGGCTCTATGCCAGGACGGCAGACACTGGGTTGAGGGCAGCCAGCCACACAGCAGCTGTGTGCCCTCAGAGAGGTCACTTCTCCTGCTTAACATTTTTGGATTAACATTTGGGTAGGACTGGACTTCATCTCCTCTTTTCTTCTTCTTCTAATTTTTTTTTTTTTTTTTTTTTTTTTTTTTTTTTTTGGTTTTTTGGTTTTTTGAGACAGGGTTTCCCTGTGTAGCCTTGGCTGTCCTGGACTCACTTTGTAGATCAGGCTGGCCTCGAACTCACATCAATCCACCTGCCTCTGCCTCCTGAGTGCTGGGACTAAAGGCGTGCGCCACCACGCCGGGCTCTTTTCTCTATCTTCTAACCCTCGGTTATCCTGAAAGCAGAGGATGGCTTCTCTCTAAAGCTCACATCACGTCTTTAAACCCCCATTTCCTCTCTCTGGCCTCATGCAGTCTCCTCCATGTTGCCCCCATTCTGGTGTGACCAGGCCGCCCAGTTCCCTCTCATGTAATGGAGACACTTATCCCTGGGTCACCTCCTTGTCACATCCAGTGACATCTGATGATTTTTCAGGTCTCCTTCTGAGCTGTGTTGCTCTCTAGCCCGAGCCTTTCTCCTGTCTTAGCCCGGGCGGTGACTTTCCTTTCAGAAGTCTAGAGTTTAGACACTGTATCTCCTTTAGACACTTTGGGAACCTTTTAGATGTCATTAAGTCACGGCTTCTTATGTGTTTGTTTCCTGTGTATGTGTTTAGTCTGTGCATGTGTGTGTGTGTACATGTGTGGAGGTCAGAGGTCTTTTGTCACCTTTTACCACATTGGTGTTGGGGCTCAAACTCCAATCCACAGCCTTGGCAGCAAGTGTTTTTACCCTACTAGCCATCTCACCAGGCCTCACTCGTTCATTAATATGCACACACAACAGGTCTTTGTGACTATGGTGTCCAAGAACTTCACCATATTTTGTGGATATAATTTATTACTGAATTTTGCAACTCATCACAGATTCCAAATAATATTTGTCTCCTGAAGAGTATCCAGATTTATAGTGTCGCATGCCTGTACCACGCCTGTAGTCCCAGCACTCTAAGAGACAGAGCCAGGCAGATCTCTGAATTCAAGGCCGGGAGCCTGGTCTACGGAGTGAGCTCCAGGCCAGTCAAGTGCTACAATAGTGAGACCCTGTCTCAAATAAAATAGGTGTTCAGATAGGTCAGTTTTCCCATCTTTCCATTGTTTTGTTCTGTGTGGGTTCTTTTTAGTTTGTTGTTGCTTGAAGTTTTTATATCTATTTATTTTATGTGTGTGTTTTATCTGCATGTACGTCTGTGCACCGTGTACATTCCTGGTGGCCACAGAAGAGCAGCAAATACTCTGAACCATCTCTCCAGCCCCTTTTTTGGTTTTGAGATGGGGTGTCACTGTGTAGCCAAGACCAACCTATAATTCTTTCTGTAGACCAGATTGGCCTCATATACAGCGATCTGCCTGCCTCTGCCTCCCAAGTTCTGGGAATAAAGGTGTGTGCTACCACATACAGGTTATTTACTCGTTTTTTGAGAAAGGGTCCCACTCTATAACTTAGGCTGACCTCAAACTCAAAGCAATCCTCCTGCCTCAATCTTTAATATACTGGGATTAATTCAAATTCAGGAAATGTGGTCACTGTGCTTAGGAGTTTTATGCCAACTTAACACTAGCTAAAGTCACCTGAGAGGGAGAAACCTCAATTAAGAAAATGCTTCCATGGGGGCTGGAGAGCTCAGAGGTTAAGAGCACTGCTTGCTCTTCCAAAGGTCCTGAGTTCAATTCCCAATGACGACATGGTAGCTCACAACCATCTATAATGAGATCTGGTGCCCTCTTCTGATATAAATTCAGGCAAAACACTGTGTACTTAATAAATACGTAAAATCTTTAAAAAAGAAAAAAAGGCCTGCGTGGTGGTGCACATCTTTAATCCCAGCACTCGGGAGGCAGAAGTAGGCAGATCTCTGTGAGTTCGAGGCCAGCCTGATCTACAAAGAGAGTCCAGGACAGCCAAGGCTACACAAAGAAACCCTGTCTTGAAAAACCAAAAAAAGAAAAAAAAGAAAGAAAGAAAGAAAATGCTTCCATAAAGGCGTGGTGGCACATATCTTTAATCCTAGCACTCAGGAGGCAGAGGCAGGTGGATCGCTGTGAGTTGGCCAGCCTGGTCTACAAAGCGGAGTCCAAGACAACCAGGGCTACACAGAGAAACCCTGTCTCAAAAAAACAAAAACAAAAAATCAAAAGACAGTCACCATTATTAGAAAGATTAAAGAGAAATATCTCAGTCTATCCTCAAAGAGTAAAACAGGGCTACGGATGTTTAGCCCAGTCGGTGATCAAAAGTTTAATGTCCAGGCTGGACAGATGGCTTAGCAGTTAAGAGCACCAGTTGTTCATAAGTTCAGCTTCCAGGCCACACATGGCAATTAAAACCATCCATATCTGCAGTTCTAGGGGATCTGGTACCTTCTTCTGCCCTCTGAGAGTAGCAGGCATCACACAAACAAATGTAGACAACACACCATACACATAGAATAAAAATAAATCTTACCAGGCAGTAGTGGTGCATACCTTTAATCCCAACACTTGGGAGATACGGGCAGGCAGATCTCTGTCTGAATTTGAGGCTATCCTGGTCTACACAGTGAGTTCCAGGACAGCCAGGGCCACACAGAGAAATCCTGTCTTGAAAAAACAAACTAAGATCTTAAAAAAAATAAAATAAAAATGAATTGGACACTAGCGGTGGAATGCATAAGACTCTTGTCTCAAAAAAAAAAAACAAAAAAACAAAAAAGTGGGCAACCTGTTGGAGCAGCAAGGGTGTTTGTCACTGAACCCGACAGCCTGAGACCCATATGTTAGAAAGAAAAGCAACTCCCGAATATTTCATCTGTTCTTGACAACACTGTGTGGCACATGCATAAACAAGTAAAACCTGATTTAAAAAAAAAAAAAAAAGACTGGGGATGGTACGGTTGGCATTTTAGAGCTCACACTGCTCCTGCAGAGGACCAGGGTTCCATTCCTGTCACCCACATCTGGTGGCTCAGCATCACCTACAATTCCAGCTGCCGGGGCCAATGCGACTGCTTGTGCTCATGTGCAGATTCCACACACACTTAAAGAATAAACACAATAAAATCTTTTTAAAACTTGCACCCCGTGGGGCTGCGGGGATAACTTGGTGGTTAAGAGCACTGGCTGCTCTTCCAGAGGTCCTGAGTTCAAATCCCAGCAACCACATGATGACTCACAACCATCCATAACTGTAGTTCAATGAGATCTGATGCCCTCTTCTGATGTGCAGATCTAAAGTCAGACAAAACACCTGTATACATAAGTAAATAAATAAATCTTTTTTTTTTAAATTTGCATTCCGGAGAAAAGAAGCCAAGAATGAGTATGTTCTATCCTCTTGCAGTTTAGGGACCATCTCTGTGTCCGTCCCCGCCCCGTGGGGCTCCCAGTCTGGACCACAAGCTTCCACTGGCAGGGTCTACTGCTGGAGCCTACACAGGACCTCATCATTTGTGCTCAAAATGCCTGTTTGAAAAAACGAAAAAATAGCCAAGCTAAGAGTGATGGTACATGCTTATGACCCTACTTGGAAGAAAGAGGCAGGACTGATGAGTTCAAGTCATTTTTTTAGCTGGTGAATTTAAAGCCAGCCTAGGTTAGATCCTGTTTTCTTTTTCTTTCTTACTTTCTTTCTTTTTTTAAAGCACACTACCAGGCATGGTGGTGCATTCCTTTAATCCTAGCACTCTGGAGGTAGAGGCAGGTAGATCTCTGTGAGTTCGAGCCTAGCCTGTTCTACAAAGAGAGTTCCAAGACAGTCAAGGCTACATAAAGGAACCTTGTCTCGAAAAACAAAAACAAAAAAACAAAACAAAACAAAAAAGGCCAGAGATGACTCTGCTAATAACGACACTTACCTACAAGCCTGATAACTGGAGTTTTCTCCCTGAGATTCACATGACCAAAGGAGGAAACTGACTCTCACAAGTTGTGCCCTGGAATACACACATGTGGGGCAGGAGAGATGCCTCAGTGATTATGAACACTTGCTCTTGCAGAGGACCCAGGTTCAGTTCCCAGCACCTACTTGGTGCCTCGACCATCCCTAACTCCAGCTCCAGGGGACCAGATCCCCTCTTCTGACCATCATAGGCACCTCGGGATCCACCGCCCACTCCTGACCTCCTTAGGCACTGCTCACATGAAGTGCAGAGACATACATGCAGGTAAAACACCCATACACATAAAATAAAATGAAAAACAAAAGGGAAACCAAAGAAAACCTTTAAAAATAAATAAATATAGCTCAGCAGTGGTGGCACAGCCCTTTATGCCCAGCACTTGGGAGGCAGAGGCAGGTGGATCTCTGTGAGTTCGAGGTCAGCCTGGTCCAGGACAGCCAGGGCTACACAGAGAAACTGTCTTCAAAAAATACCCGAAAACGAGCTGGGCGTAGTGGCCCACGCCTTTAATCCCAGCACTCGGGAGGCAGAGGCAGGCCGATCACTGAGTTCAAGGCCAGCCTGGTCTACAAAGCGAGTCTAGGACAGCCAAAGCTAACACGGAGAAACCCTGTCTCGAAAAACCAACCAACCAACCAACAAACAAACAAACAAACCAAAAAATACAATAAATAAACAGATGTTAAAAAATAATCCAAGTTTATGTGCTTCTATTGTTATTGTTTTGTTTTTGGTTGGTTGGTTTTTCAAGACAGTGTTTTCTCTCTATTAGCATGGACTAGCTTGAAACCAGGTTGGCCTCAAATTCATGGAGATCCACCTGTCTCTGCAGTGCTAGAATTAGAAGCATGCAGCCACCACACCCACATGGGTTTTCTGTTATTTAAAACCCAGATATTTTAAATGCTTGACAACCTAACCTCCAAGGCAGCAGGCGTTTATGCTCTAGGGACAGGAGTAGGAACAGTGGAGAGGTCAGGGAAGGGAAGGAGAAGGCTGAGCCTTCCCTGAGTTAGTTGCTTCACACACGCTAGCATTTTCAAAGTGCGAACAACCTCCTGAGGCAGCCATTACTACTGCCATTTTACAGGAGCTTGACCAGGGCCAGAGAGCCAGTGAGTGGCGTCCAGTTCCCTCTTCACAGTCACGCCATGCGTTTGCCCTATGGGGAAGCCTTAGTGGCAGTCCTGGAGAGACGCCTGTCACAAGTCGCTGAGATAATATTCACTCATTGTTTTAATCAATGCAAACAGGTAGCCACTACAGTAGCAACAGGAAACCGATCCCGCTGAGCCTGAGCAAGGGAAGGCTTCGTTCCTCTCCTGAGTAAGAACCTCCCAGTCTTTAGGTGGCACTGCCGTCCCATCTCCGTCCCTGTTTTCCCCAGCCCTTCTCTTGCTTTTCTATCTAGACCCCTAGTACCTCGGTTACTAGGCAATGCTAACCTGAGCCTGCAGGCAGCGCCAGCTCCGCCAGTCCAGTCACCTGCACCGCTTATTTCTCTGGGACACACGCCGCAGACTTTCTCATTTCCTGCTGGCTTTATCTGTGCGCCTCCGGCAGGGAATTCAGCGCTGCCCTGTAGCTCTCCCCCTGCCCACGGCAGCCACCTAGGCGGAAGGAGAGTCTCTGAGTCACACAGCAACACCCACTCCATCCCTCCATCCTCAGGGCCATTTCAAGAACATGCCTGCAGCCCTTTCGGAGACCAACAAGGCTGGAGCTCGTGTACAGCTCAGCCTCGCTCCCTTATTTTCCGAGACGATAAAATTAGGATAAAAATACTGCCTTGGCTCACAGCAAAACGGTCAGCATGCAATAGTGCAAGTTTCATCGATGGAAAAAAGCAGTACTTTATCAGGTGGCGCAAGGCTCGCCCATTATCGTTACTCCACACCCGAGGAGGGGACAGAGTTTCTCTTTGAGTCCTGGCACCAGTCCCCTTAGCCTTCCCACCCTATCGGCAACCTGACTGAGAATCCCCATCCTGTCTACGCTCCCTCTTCCTGCTTCCCAGAGCAGAGCTGTCAGGGCTGGTGTCAGAGTTGAGAAAGCCTGACCCCTGCTGTCCACCTGATTCCAAACCATCGCGGTCTCAAAAGTCTAGAATTTGGGAACCAATATCGTCCCCTAGTGGCCATAAATAGCGGCAGGTCACAAATTGAAATCTCTCTCTCTCTCTCTCTCTCTTTTTTTTTTTTTTTTAAGATTTATTTATTGTGTATGCATTGCTCTGCCTGCTTGTACCCCTGAAGGCCAGAAGAGGCCATCAGATCACATTGTAGATGGTTGTGAGCCACCATGCGGGTGCTGGGAATTGAACTCAGGACCTCTGGAAGAGCAGTCAGTGCTCTTAACCTCTGAGCCATCTCTCCAGAAATGGTGGGCCGGAGAGCAGAAATCGCCCCACTACTTCCGGTGCTCTGTGTCTAAGATGCGGGTGGCTCTCCTCCTGCTTGGCCAGGGCCGTTGGAGGAAGCAAATTTGGCCATGCTTCAGGCTGTGCTCAGAGCTTGCAGGGCAGATTGTGGCGTTGGAAAGGATGAAGGATTCTGTCAAGGATACTTTGTCTGACGTGAGGGCAAGTCACATTTGCAGTTTTATTTTAGTGTTCAATGACGTATGCAAGCTCTCTCTAAGCTTACCCCGACTATGGCCTCTCACAGTTACCTGGTCCTCAGAATACCCATCTTAGAAAATGTTCTGATGCCGGGCAGTGGTGGCGCATGCCTTTAATCCCAGCACTCGGGAGGCAGAGGCAGGCGGATCGCTGTGAGTTCGAGGCCAACCTGGTCTATAAAGTGAGTCCAGGATAGTCAGGGCTACACAGAGAAACCCTGTCTCAAAAAACCAAAAAGAAAGAAAGAAAGAAAAAAAGAAAGAAAGAAAATGTTCTGGTTCTTAGAGCTGGAGAAATGGTTCAGTGGTTAAGAGTACTTCCAGAGGACCTGAGTTTGGCTTCAAGCACCCACAGTGTATGCCTCACAACTGCCTGTAATTCCAGCTCCAGGAGATCTGATATCTGTGGCTTCCATGGAGACACACACACACACACACACACACACACACACACACACACACTTTGTTGTTTTTGTTGTGGTTTCGAGACAAAGTCTCTGTGTAGCCTTGGCTGTCCTGTACTCACTTTGTAGACCAGGCTGGCCTTGAACTCACAGAGATCCACCTTGCCTCTGCCTCCCGGAGTGCTGGGATTAAAGGCGTGCATCATCACGGCTGGCCAACACACACACTTTAGAATAATAAAAATAAATTCATTTTAAAAAAAAATCTGTTCCTCTCCCAGAACATCTGTTAGTAATACAAGGGCCAGGAGGGTATGATGTCATACCTGTCAACTCAGCTTTAGGGGACTGAAGCAGGAAGATTGAGAGTTCAAGGCCAGCCTAGGCTAACAGGGAGACGCAACCTAAAAAAGCAAAAAGAAATACATTTCTCATGTCTCTGTGTTCTTTTCTTGCTACTAGAGCCCTGTCTGAAGCTTTGCAAGTAAAAGCAGGGCCACTGGAGGGAGGAAGGAGGAAAGTGAGGTTTGGGGGTTGGTAGACGATCAAGCAGTGCAGTCAGGCAGCTCTGGGCTTCTCCTGTGGACCCTGAAATAGCCCCAGGAAGAGGTGAGGACGAGCAAGAAGACATCTCAAGCCTCCAAGAGGAAGTGGACCCGAGAGACACACATTAGAGGTCAGAAAACAGTCAGTCGTGCAGAAGGGAGGCCAAAGCAGCAGTGAGCTCCAGAGCCCGCTTGCAGCCCAGGGCACAGGAAGTAGGAGGCAGAGCCTCCAGCCAGCGCGGGCGGGGGGGGGGGGGGGGGGGGGGGGCTCAGCCTCAATCTCTCTCAGGGTGGAGCAACTGGGGCTTCCGAGCAGATCCTGTCTGTTGGTTCTGGGGCAGCAGCCTGCCTGAGCCTGAGGAACAGGGTCCAGGTCTTGCCCACAAACCTCAGCTCTGCCCAGGCAGCACAGGACTATGCCAGGCTGCTAGAGGCAGCCAGGACTGGAGACATGAACACAAGCCCTGTGCAAAGACCTAGCCAAAGAACCTTAATAGCAGCACCCTGGAGGCAGAGACAGGCAAAGCTCTGTGAGTTCAAGGCCAGCCTGATCTACATAGTGAGACCCTGTCTCAAAACTAGCAAATGAGCATACACCCTGAGCTAGGGCCATGGGTGGCTTGGTCCTAGAACCTAGTATGGTTTCCAATACCCTTCAAACAATGATGGCCCTACACCCAGGAGAAAGCTGTAAGAGGTGGGGCTACAGACTTACCCCAGGGTAGGTGGAATTCAGGTCTTGGGGTGGGGAGGACAGGACCTGGAGGAAGATTCTTCAAGGAAGGAGTTTAGACAAAGTTGGCCCCAGAGGCATGCTCTCTCTGTTGCACTCTGCCCAGATCTCCTTGGTAGCTGGAGGAAGGCACAGTCAGAGGAGCTACTCTGGCGAGGGGTTAGAATTCCTTGAGCTCACAGGACAAGAGGAACCATTTTCCCAAACAGCAATTTCTGGACTGTGACTAGGGCCTCACCAAAGAGCGCCCTAACTGCTAAGCACCCCTCCCTCTGGGGTGTGCCCTGCCCCTCCCTGAGTCACACCAAGGAGAGAGGGGAAAAGGGAAGAAAAGAGAGGCACTGACTAGAGAGGGAAAAGGAAGCGGAGGAGAGAGAAGCCACGTAGGAGTGGGTGACAGAGAAGACCAGAGAGGACAGACCTAGAACAAATCTAGGACAGGGGAGAGATCAAGAGAGAGCAGGCTGACCATCCCAACGAGTGCCCCCGAGCACAGGACCCAGGGGCGGGGAGCCAAGGGGGCGGGCCAGCCATGTCCCACGGGACCTACTATGAGTGTGAGCCTCGGGGTGGCCAGCAACCACTTGAGTTCTCAGGGGGTCGATCTGGGCCCGGGGAGCTGGGGGACATGTGTGAGCATGAGGCCTCCATCGACCTCTCTGCCTACATCGAGTCTGGAGAAGAGCAGCTACTTTCTGACCTCTTTGCCATGAAGCCAGCGCCTGAAGCCCGAAGCCTTAAGGGCCCAGGAACCCCTTCGTTCCCCCACTACCTGCCGGCTGACCCTCGGCCATATGCCTATCCCTCACACACATTTGGCCCAGATAGGAAGGCTTTGGGGCCTGGCATTTACAGCAACCCAGGAAGCTACGACCCCAGGGCTGTGGCAGTGAAAGAGGAGCCTCGTGGGCCAGAAGGCAACCGAGGCACCAGCCGAGGCAGCTACAATCCCCTGCAGTACCAAGTGGCACACTGTGGGCAAACAGCGGTGCACCTCCCGCCAACCCTGGCAGCACCTGGCCAGCCCCTGCGCGTCCTCAAGGTAAGACCCAGGCAGTCCTCCCTGTTTTCTCCCGGGTTGGAGCAAGGTGGTTAATGAGGGTACTCTAACTGGTAGACTTCCCTAACCAGTCTGTGTTTGGTGCTTCTCTGGGACCATGGCCCACCTCAGGGCCCCGCTCCCTCTGTGAATTCACTTCTCTGAACTCCACTGTGTCCTGAAGACACTTCGTAGCAGCTGCTCTGTCCTGATCTAGCTCGGGCCAGCTTCCCTGCTGTCCACTGTTCCCCCACCCCACCCCCCTTCTCTTGTTTCTCTCCTGTCTGCTTCTGGAAGAGGAAATGTGGCTGGCTGTAGAATTGTAGAACAGGAGACCTATTACAGACAAGCCAAAGGAAAGCATCCTCAGAGAATATGAGAGCGTGAAAGAAAGCTCTGGTCTCAGACCAAAGACCATGCGTATCTGGGTTACCATCTTGATCGGAGACAGGGTGATGTCCGGGAGGTGGGCGCTGCCTAGAAGCCCTGTATTCCTCTGAGGTCCCAAGGATGTCCTTGCTGCTGGGATTCCTGCTCGGCCCCCTGCTCTGCCTCCTGGGAGACCCTCACCTCTCTGTCCCTCTGACTTACCCTCCAGGCCCCTGTGGCTGCCGCCGCCCCTCCCTGCAGTCCGCTCCTCAAGGCGCCCTCCCCAGCCGGCCCCTCACACAAGGGCAAGAAGGCAGTAAACAAAGACAGCCTAGAGTACCGGCTGCGGCGCGAACGCAACAACATCGCCGTGCGCAAGAGCCGGGACAAGGCCAAGAGGCGCATTATGGAGACACAGCAGAAGGTGTTGGAGTACATGGCTGAGAATGAGCGTCTGCGCAGCCGCGTGGAGCAGCTCACCCAGGAGCTGGACACTCTGCGCAACCTCTTCCGACAGATCCCCGAGGCTGCCAGTCTCATCAAGGGGGTGGGGGGCTGCAGCTGAGCCTGCCTGGCAGACTGTGGGCACCAGAACCTGAAGGACTGCCCCCACCCTCCCAGGTCCCCAGAGTCCTGAACGGGCCAAGCCTGAAACAGAGGTCACACAGACAATGGCTGCTAGTGGCTGGGAAGGTCGGGACCCAAATGATTCTGTGGCTCAATAAACCGCACTGTGACTTGCTGCTGGAGCTGTTCACTGGGTCTTGGGCCTGGGCCTGGTGGGGGTGCTGTGTGTATACTCACGGAAGAGACCGATGGCAGGGGATACATATGGCTAGGTCCACATATTCTCCCGTCTCTGTGTCCAAATGAGCACCTAGAACTACTGACATACTGACCGGCCACAGCTGAGGCCTGTCACTTCTCCTCCATGTCCTTCCATCCATCCACTTGGTCCTTTGTAAGTTGAACCAATGCTTGGTACCACTACTCTGAACGCCGGTGCCGGATGTGCACTGACCTGAGAGGATTTTGGGGGGCTCAGGGTGACCCCGTACTACACAGCTCCAGTGCCAGGCCCAATGATCCTTGGCCTGCTCTCTGACTTTAAAGCTTGGGAGCTCTTCTCCCAGGTGCACATGGGAAAATTTCTGACGGCTCTGGCGTACCTGTAGTCCCTCAGCTCTTGATCCGGCACTCCGTCTCCACATCCTCACTCCTAGCTTTATCCTTCACCCGCTAGGGCACTGGCTCCCTAACACTGGAGAAGGTGAGCCCTTGGGGTAGAAGTCAGGATCTGATGCATATGTGAGAACACTGACCCTGAGTCTGTGCCCGAGAAACCCCACACTCCAGGTGTTTTCTTCCCCCACAGGCCAGGAAGCAAAACAGTGCAGTGACTGAGAGTGTTGGTTTGCCTCTGCTATTTACTGGCTGTCTGACCTTAAGCCGCTTAACTCGCCTTTCGGTGCCTCAGTTTCCCCATCTTCACAGGAGGAATCTGTGTACCTATCTCGTGGTGCTATTTTCATAGAGAAATGGAGTTTGGCAGGTTGCAGGGCATGAATATTTGTTCCGGCTCCATTTTGCTTAAAATAAATAAATAATAGACAGACTTCAGGTCATTTAAATTTCTCATTTTGCAGGTTAGGAGCCCGGGGCCTCAGAGAGAAGAAGAAACCATCTAGAACCACACAGCTGTTTAGGGGCAGAATCAAACCTAGCTCCGTGAAATCACAGATCTCGAGAGGCTCTAGGAGAGACCTCAAGAGATCATCTGGGTGAGCTTTGCCCTCAGACAGGCCAGATAGCATGAGCCGCATCTCGAAGATAAAGCAGGGAGGGCCAGGGAGGATAAGAGCACGCACGTTAGGCCCTTTGCTGCCTCAGCACTGTGTAAGTCTTTCCTCCACTCTCACAGCCTTCCCTCAGGGAAAAATAGCCCTGAGGCAGCACATGAGCCACAGGCAAGGGATAGCCGTGAGGGCCGGGGATGGGAGTGAGCTGGCAGAAGGCTCCCCTAGTATTCCACGGAACCCCTAGGTCACATTGCTAGCACCACAAAACAATTTTTTAAAAAAGGGGTAACAGTGAGTAAACAGCTACAATGGGGGTGGGGAGCGGGAGGGGGGCGGCAGCGGGGAGGGGAGGAGGAGGGGGCGGCAGCGGGGAGGGGAGGGGAGGGGATGTCTACGGATCATCACAGGGCTCTTTCTCCTTCCACCTCAGACCTCAGTGAGAGAAGCTCTCATGTGTCCCAGGCATCTTGTGGGTACCAGGCTAACCTCAGGCAGAACTCTCCCCACTTTTGTGTCTCAGCACTCTCTCTTTTCCCTCAAGCTCTTTAGTGTCCTCAGGTCTTCAGCCAAGCTCCGATTAGGGTGGACTTGAACCTTTGGGTGGAGGGCTGATGGGTATTGCTTGAGTAGGAGGTAAAGGTGTCCGTCTCTATGGCACCTGGGAAAATCCTCTCACCTTGACTTCAGCCTGGGGATGGGGGTTGCACAGAATGCAGCTAGTGGCTCAGGCTTAGGGTCTCCCCCCCATGCACCCCTGGACTCATTTTGGGGGATCTGATTTGTCTGAGCTTTTTTCCATCACCACTCTGAACTGTGTCTCCTCCCAGCCCCCCAGTGACCCGTCATTCCTCAGAGATAAGAAGTTTTTTGGGTTTTTTTGGTTGGTTGGTTGGTTTTGGTTTTTGAAACAGGGTTTCTCTGTGCAGCCCTGGCTGTTGCCTGTCCTAGACCTTGCTTTGTAGACCAGGCTGGCCTCCAACTCAGAGATCCACCTGCCCCTGCCTCCCAAGTGCTGGGATTAAAGGCATGCACCACCACACCCGCTGTGATAGGAGTCTTTCCAATTGGCACTGAAGCTGAAGAAGAGACACCACCCCAGTGACATCTCACTGACACAAGACAAGGAGCAGAGCAAACACAACCTGACTCTTTTCTGAGCGGTTCTATCCTGATGTGTCCTGCCACCTGCAGGAGCCTCTCAATCTGACGGGAGCTGGCTCCGGCCGTAGTAATTTATCCAGCAAGCACTGTCAAGCATCCTTTCTGAGCAAGAGAACCATTTCTCAGCTACAGGAATAGGAAGAAAGAGGCCGTGAACAAGCCTCCTGTCTCCTGTAGCCCTCTCTGCCACCATCCCTTTTCCTAAGGCTGCTCCACGCTCTGCTGGCTGCCTTCCCTCAGCAGCAGGTTCCCCCTGGAGGTGAGGGGAGCCGACTCTGTCTGCTGGCCCCTCTCTTAGCATCCCCCTGCCCTTAGGGCACTAGGGTGGCAATGCTCCTGTAGCTTTCCAATCTTTATCAAGTACTTTCATTTACATTATCCCACTTGAAGGTACCTGGGGGGGGGCATGGGGGTGTGGGGGGATCAAATTAACAAACAGATACTGTTTCAGCTAGGAGAGCCAAAGGCCTCTTGGAGGAAGTGGTGTAGAGTCTAGAGTGAACACAGTCTGGAAGGGCCATGCAAACGGCAGGTGCTGAGGACAGCCCGAAAGACCTGAAAGGACGAACTTGAGAAGGCCAGGAAACACATCCTCTACAGAAAGGAACTGGCAAAAGACTCTCCTGCCGTCCCCTCTGCCCCGACGCTGGAGCTGGGGAGGCGAGCTGGGTCATCTCTGCCCTGAGAATGACCTCTCAGGGCTGTCCACTGGGAAAGGACCCAGCAGGAGGAGGGAGAGGAAGGAGAGGCGGTTGGCCAAGCCCTGCCACAGTTTGGAAGGACTCCATGAGCAGGGTTTGAGAACATGTGAAAAACAGCAAAGCAAGCCCTGCCCACGCCCAGGCGACCCCTTCTTCGTGTTCAGAAGCCCCCTTTTTTCTTCTTGAGCAGAACTGAGGTAAAGGACAACTGAGACTCGCTCGCTCGCTCTCTCGGGCTACAGGGAAGCCTGTGAGAAGGAAGGTTGTGGGGAGATACTGAGATACCACGAGGGAGGAAGCTGCCCAAGGTGAGTCTGCCAAGGTCAGTCAGCCGGTGCTTGTGAAAGCTGCCCCCCTCGGTGCACACCTCCCAACCCCCAGAGATTGCCTCACTCCCGGGGGCCCCTGCGGCCCCCATCCCAGTGTTGCAAGATCCCGGTTGGGGTTGTGGTGGAAAGAGGCCTCTTCACCTCCACCCTTTGCCCTGCTCCAAGCCGGTGAAAAAAAATCTAGAATAGAGGGGACGAGACAGCAGGGCCCAGGGCCTTCACACTCCGCTTGGACATTCACTTGTCCCCTCCAAGAACAGCTCTTCCTCCCAAGTGAAAGTGGTCTAACCTGGACAGTACTCCCTAGCCTGACCTCAGAAAACCAAGGGCAGGTGAAAGATTCTCTCCATGGAGACAGAAGGGAAGTGTCTTCAAAGCAAAATGGACAACTTGGCTTCATCAAAACAACCATGAGCTGTCATTTGAGGGAACAGGGAAGTGTCCTGGCTCCTTGTGGGAAGGCCTTGCTTGCAGAAAAAGACACACTCACTCCCCGCCCCCCTCGCCCCACACCACCATCACCACCACCAAGAGCTGTGGCCTCCCACTTGTCTTAAAAAGAAACAAGGCATGATGTAGTTAGAGGCACGGCCCCACCCCAGTGCCCTGAAAGCTAAGCTTCCTCCAAGACGCTCAAACTTAAACCCCCTAACATCCCCTGCAACACCTAGCGCGTGGTGACCCTGGCCAGGCCATCCAGGCCTGCTGCAATCGGGACGGTTTGCAAAACTCCCACTAGCTCCCCCTTAGTTACCATCTGAGGTTAGGACTGTGCTTGGGAGATAAGCTCAGGGCCCCACCCACCTGTCCCACAGACTGCTGGCTTTCTGCAACTGGGAAGGTTTGCAAAAGCCCTGTTAGCTCCCCCTGTCAACATCCGAGGCTAGCTAGGGCTGCACTCTGAGATAAAGGCTAGCTCCACCCACCTGCCCTGTCTTCAAGCCTCCAAAGTATCCTGGCCTCAAGAGAGAGCGCTCCTAGAAGCCCATCCTGGCTCTAATAGCCTTCTTGGGCTAGCACAGTAAGCCTCCTCTCTACCTTGGTGTTCCATGACAGCTTCATTGGCTGCTTTTGTTGAGACAGGGTCTTATACCGAAGGCCAGGCTAGCCTAGAATGTAAAGCAATTCTCCTGCCTCTGCCTCCTGAGTGCTGAGATTTCAGGCAGAACCCACCACACTCCATTTCTTTTACTGCCTTCTGTCCTCACCTCCCTTCTTGCAACATTCATGGTTTTCTTTGGAAAGGCTTATGAGACACTTATGAGACACTTGCTCTTGGCCAGGCGATTTACTTACTGTAGGAACTGCAGGCTAAATGAGGGTCCTTTGGCTCTTGTAGAATCTACAGTTATTAAGTATAGCAGACAAGCATGGCGCCACAAACACACAATCCTAGAGTGTGGCCACTGCTGTGTGACTAAAACAGAGGGGATCTATGGTAAATTTTGTTTGTTCTAACTCAGGGTCTCACTATAGTAATCCAAGCTGGACTTGAACTCCTTTTTTTTTGTTTTGTTTTTGTTTTTTGTTTTTTCAAGACAAGGTTCCTCTGTGTAGCCTTGGCTGTCCTGGACTCACTTTGTAGACCAGTCTAGCCTCGAACTCACAGAGATCTGGCCGCCTCTGCCTCCCAAGTGCTGGGATTACGGGTCCTTGGACTTGAGCTCTTAACCCTGTTGCTTCAGCCTCTCAGGTACTGGAATTGGGGGGTGTACCACCACACCTGGCACCAATGATCTCAATCAAGGCGTCTACTTTATTTGGTTTTTTTGAGACAGGGTTTTTCTGTGTAGCCCTGGCTGTCCTAGAACTCGCTCTGTAGACCAGGCTGGCCTCAAACTCACAGAGACCCTTTTGCCTCTGCCTCCTGAGTGCTGGGATTAAAGGCGTGCATGTGCCACCACACCCGGTTTACGGCATCTACTTTAAATGTGAGGGCCGAGAAAGGCTTGCTTGAGGGAGCAACATAGAAGCAGAATTCAAAAGGGAAGTCTAGCAAAAAACAGGCTTTCCCACAGAGAGACGACTGCCCGCCAGCAAGTCTTCAGTCTTCACTGGCACGCTCTGTGCTTGGAGTCGGGAAGACTAGATTGGGCGAGAGAGGGATGCCTGGAGTGAGCTCAGAGCAGAGGCCGGAGTTCCCCAGCTCCCGCAGGGGAGATCCAGAGCACAATTGAAGAACTGCCCTTCCAAAAGAAGAGAACTCCTTCCCTCACTCTCTTAGAAAGGAAAAAGATAAAACATAAAAATTAGAAATAGGGAGCTAGCAAGATCACTCAGAAGGTAAAGGCATTTACTGTCAAGCCTGATGCTGGCTTGATACCCAGAACCCAGTGGTAAAGGGAGAGAACCAATGCCTGTGTGTACCATGGCATGAATGTACGTACACACACACACACACACACACACACCCCACACACACACTGAGCACACACACCCCACACACACACTGAGCACACACACACACACACACACACCACACACACACACACACACACACACCCCACACACACACACTGAGCACACACACTGAGCACACACACACATCACACACACACCCCACACACACACTGAGCACACACACTGTGCACACACACACATCACACACATACACACACACAGTGCGCGCACACTGCACACACATAGCAGACACACACAGCGCGCGCACACACATGCACACACACGCACACAATTTTTTCATTTTATTTTTAGATTTATTTATTGTATTTTATATGCGTGAGTGTTTTGCTTGCATGTATATGTATGCGCCACATGTATTCCTGGTGTCCAAGGAGGTTAGGAGTATCAGTGCCCCCAAAACTGAAGTTCTAGGTGGTTGTGAGCCACCATGTAGGTGCTGGGAATCCAACCTAGGTCTTCTGTAAGAACAGCAAGTGCTCTTAATTGCTGAGCCAACTTTCTAGTCTCCAAAGAAAAAAATTTAAAACACATAGATCTGAGTTGGGCATGGTAGCATATGCCTTTAAGCAGGAGGCAGATGGGTTTGAGGCCAGCCTGGTCTACATAGCAAGTTCAAGGCCAAACATGGTGATAATTATTTTTTTTAAAGGATGGGGTGGGGTGGGCATGGAGAAGCAGGCTTGCAATCCTAGCACTCAGTAGACTAAGAAAAAATAATGGCAAGTTTGAGGCCAGTCTGCCAGCACCAGCTGCAAAGCAAGATCCCATCTTAAAACGATAAAAATAAAAGGCTTATAGCTGATTGACTGTGCTCCTGTCTTGCAGCTTTTCTTGACCACTGTCAAAGAAGAGGTTCCAGACGGGGCAGAGCTGCAGGAGAGGCTGGAGACTGAAGGGATAAAATCCCAGTTGCTAAGGGTCCGCGAGAACGCTGATATTTCTGGCTTGGGAGCACACACTTGAAGTTGCCGGTATGAATAACGGTCAGTCTTCTGCAGTGACCGGCCCTTAGCCGGTCAAACACAAATGCAGGCAAGCGCTGGATCCATCGAAGGCTGGTGGAAAGGATGGGGGAGGGGGGCTGTGTGTGAAGAGATTCAGGAAAGAATTTCAGTGGAGAGTCCACACCCTAAGACTGAGAAGGGGAGACTAAAGAAAAGAGGGTCACAGTTCCCCCAGCCAGCTTGTCCAGCAGCTGCAGTGAGCCAACCTAGCAACGAACCATAAGGAAAAGAGATCGTATCAGAGGCGGGTGTCTGACGCCGTTATTTCATAGACACGCAGCTTGTGATGATGATAAGGCTCTGGGCTCAGCCCTGGGACCACCTCACCCGAGTGGAGTGGAGGCAGAGAGTTAGCGGCGGAAGGGCGAAGGATCGGAAAGAGGAGAGCGCGCTGGGCAGGGCGGGCCCGCGGTGACGTCATCACAGCCGCAGCGCCACCACCTGTGGAGATGGCGTTCCTCAGGCTACCCTCCCTCACAGTTTCTCTCAGGACCCTCCAACTTCTTGCTCCATGGAGCAATCCTCCTTTCTCCAACATCTCGCGTCTGTCTTCCTCCGCATCCTCTCCTGTCCCCATCTTTGTGCCTCCCTTCATCTCTCCTGTTTCTCGTTTCATCCTAAGGTAACTTCTGCTTCTCTGGGTGAATGTGAGAAGCCATGCTGAGAAGCCTAGTGGGTGTGATCAGAAGGGTTGAAATCCTACACAGCTAATGTATTGCCTAATTTTGCTGTGACTCAACTGTAAAATTAGGATACTATCAATAATACGTAAACCTCCTAAGATTTCTGGGAGAATCATAGGAGTATAAAATGTTTGGAACGCCGGTAATGGTGGTGCACGCCAACACTCGGGAGGCCGAGGCAGGCGGATCGCCGTGAGTTCAAGGCCAGCCTGGTCTACAAATGGAGTCCAGGACAGCCAAGGCTACACAGAGAGACCCTGTCTCGAAAAACAAAACAAAACAAAAAATAATAAATAAATAGTTTGGAACAACATCAGGTCACAAAGCCTTCTTGATAAGACAATGGCTTTTTTTTTTTTTTAAGACAGGGTTTCAGCCGGGCGTGGTGGCGCACGCCTTTAATCCCAGCACTCGGGAGGCAGAGGCAGGCGGATCGCTGTGAGTTTGAGGCCAGCCTGGTCTACAAAGTGAGTCCAGGATGGCCAAGGCTACACAGAGAAACCCTGCCTCGAAAAACCAAAAAAAAAAAAAAAAGGCAGGGTTTCTCTGTGTAACAGCTCTAGCTGTCCTGGAACTCGCTCTGTACACTAAACTGGCCTCAAACTCACAGAGATCCTCCTGCCTCTGCCTCCCGAGTGCTGAGATTAAAGGCGTGTGCCACCACCGCCTAGACAGTGGTTATTCTTAGTGTAACTCCTCACCTTCCTCTCGCCTCATCTTCATTTTCTCACCTCCACCATCCCTCCATAGTTATTTCATACGCCTTCAAAGAGATGAATACGACATAGCTCTGTCTGAGGTCTGGTAGGAAAACAGAGTCACATAAAAGTCCAGCTGGAGCTGGGGGCGATGGAGAGAGGTTCATCAGCTAGGGATGCTGGGCTTGGTTCTCAGCACTCATGTGATGGCTCAAAACCACCTGCAAGTCCAGTTCCAGGGGATTCGATGCTAGGCTTACACATGGTGCACACATGCACAGGAAGCAAAACACTACACATAAAATGAATTCTTTTTTTTTTTTTTTTTTTTTTTTTTCAAGACGGGTTTCTCTGTTTCCTGAAACTCACTCTGTAGACCAGGCTGGCCTTGAACTCATAGATCCACCTGCCTCTGCCTCCCGAGTGCTGGGATTAAAGGCATGAGCCACTACTGCCCAGCTATAAGTAAATATTTTTTTTTCTAAATGTATTTATTTATTATTTATACAGTATTCTGCCTGTATGCCTGTATGTCTACACACCAGAAGAGGGCACCAAATCTCATTTTAGATGGTGGTGAGCCACCATGCGGTTGCTGAGAATTGAACTCAGGACCTTTGGAAGAACAGACAATGCTTTTAACCGCTGAGCCATCTCTCCAGCTCCCCATAAATAATTCTTTTTAAATGTTTTATTATTGTTTGTTTTATGTATAAGTGCTCTATCTGCGTGCCAGAAGAGGGCATCAGATCCCAGTATAGATGCTTGTGAGCCACCATGTGGTTGCTGGGAATTGAACTCAGGACCTCTGGAAGAATAGCCAGTGCTCTGAACCTCTGAGCCATCTCTCCAGCCCTAAATAAATATTAAAAATAAAAAATTAAGTCGAGTGTGGCGGTACACACCTTTAGTCCCAGCACTCAGGAAGCAGAGGCAGGTGGATTGCTGTCAGTTCAAGGCCAGCCTGGTCTACAAAGTGAGTCTAGGACAGCCAAGGCCACACAGAGAAACCCTGTCTTGGAAAAAATAATAATAACAAAAAATAAATAAGCTGGGCATTGGTGGCCTGGTCTACAAAGCGAGTCCAGAATAGCCAAGGCTACAGAGAGAAACTCTGTCTCAAAAAAAAAAAAAAAAAAAAAAAACAAAAAAACAAAAAAACAAAAAAAAAAAAAAGAAAGAAAGAAAGAAAAAAAAGAAAAGAAGAAATAAGTATCTGGGTGATGGTGGCACATGCCTTTTATCCCAGAGCTCAGGAGGTAGAGGCAGGAGGATGTCTGGGAGTTTGAGGGCAGCCTGGTCTACTGAGTGAGTTCCAGGACAGCCAAGGCTACACAGAGAAACCCTGCCTTGAAAAAAGCATAATTAATTAATAACATAGAATTGGGCATAATAATATATTTTGGTGGTCTCAGCACTGGATTTCAGTAGAGAGGAGGATCTAGAGGTCAAGTGCAATATAATACATATTACTAAAAAGATGTCAAATGCCAGGTGTGGTGGCGCACGCTTTTAATCCCTGCTCTTGGGAGGCAGAGGCAGGCGGATTGCTGTGAGTTCAAGGCCAGCCTGGTCTACAAAGCGAGTCCAAGATAGTCAAGGCTACACAGAGAAACCCTGTCTTGAAAAACAAACAAACAAAACAAAACAAAAATGTCAAAGAAGGAGGAAGGGACGGCTCAAGGGTTAAGAGCCCCTGTGGCTCCTGCAGGGATTGTGTTCAGTCCCCAGCACCCACACGGCGACTGACAACCATCAACAGCAACCCCAGCCCAGGGACTCGGACACGCTCCTCGGACCGCCATAGGCCCTGGGCATGCACGTGTAGCGCATATATACACAAGGGCAAAATACACCCATAAAACACATCTTTTAAAGGCTCTTTTTAAAGATGTGAAAGAATTGCTGCTGGGAAACAGGATATATAAATCAATGTTCCCTTCTGCCTGGTGAACAGTGGGCGGATACATTGGATCTAGGGCAGAGCGGGGCCAAGGTATTTCTTCCAGGCATTTTCTGCATCTGTACAGGGGGACTCACAGTAGGTCCTAAAATGAATACACTTTAGTTAGCTGTTGCTTCCTGTGGTAGGCTGTCAGACCTGGGAGGTATCATATACTCTGCTTATAAGCAGGCAATGGAAGAAAATTAAAGTGTCCCTGTTCTTCGGGTAGTATTGGTCAACTTCCATCAATCCCACATCACATGTACCACCCCCCCCCCAACCCCCCACTCCCGCTCCAGCTGGGTCACGCCTTTCTCAGCATGGCCACCAGGGGGCAGCAAAGAATTGGGTAGGGATGGAGAAGGGCTTGGAACCTGGCGAGCCAGATCAACAGAATTCATCTTATTAAAAACTACTTATTGGGTGTTTTTTATTTCCTTTTTTGTTTTGTTTTGTTTATCCAGGGAAAACAGTCTTCAGACACCTTGAGAAAGCTATATAAGCCTATAAGAATAAGAATTCCTTCAAACTTGTAGATTTGTTAATAATAAATTTTTAAATTCTAAATTCTCTTAACTTCAGCGTGTGTGTGTGTGTGTGTGTGTGTGTGTGTGTGTGTGTGTGTGTGTAATTTCCCCCCTCCTGGTAAAAGAGAAAGCAGGACCTTGCCTCAGTCTGTATAATACATATTCTTGTTTGTTTGTTTGTTTGTTTGTTGAGACAGGGTTTCTCTGTGTAGCCTTGGCTGTCCTGGACTCACTTTGTAGACCAGGCTGGCCTCGAACTCACAGAGATCCACCTGCCTCTGCCTCCCAAGTGCTGGGATTAAAGGTGTGCACCACCGTGACGGCTCATATTCTTTTCTTGAGCAGTTAACATGAGCTGGGTACTGCTCTTTTTCTTTCCCAAAAATGTGCTTTATTTTTATTTATGTATATGCAAGCGGGATGGGTATATATACATGAGGGCCAGTGGAGGCCTGAGACCCTGGATTCCCATGGAGCTTGAGTTAGAGGTAGTTGTGAGCCACCTGACATAGGTGTTAGGAACTCAACTGGAGTCCTCTGGGAGAACAGCGAGTGCTCAGAACTGCCCTGGGCACTGGTAGTGCTTTGCAGGGTCACTTGCCTCTCGCCGCACTCCTTCAAGTATAATCTTCCTTAAAATGAGAAGGCTGTGGCGCTCAGTCAAAATGACGTAAATAAAAAGGGACAGCATGTCTCTGGCTCCGGAGTGGGGTGCCTTCCTTGTCACAGTTGTCACATGTAAAAATATATTTGTCTTCAAGAGAAGCCAATAAGTTTCTTTAAACCTCTGTAGTCCTGAGCCGACCGTGGTGGTGCACACCTTTGATCTCAGTCCTCCAGAGGTAGGCAGATCCCTAGGAGCTCCAGTTTAGCCTGGTTTGCATAGAGGGTCTCAGGCCAGCTAAGGCTACACAGTGAGATCCAGCCTCAAAAAATAAAAAAATATAAATAAGATTAACTTTACCAGGCGTGGTGGCACACACACCTTTAATCCCAGAGTTTAGGAGGCAGAGCAGGCCAGCCTGGTCTACAGAGCTAGTTCCAGGACAGCCAGGGCTGTTAGACAGACAAACCCTGTCTCAAAAAACAAAGAGTAAACTCTAGTCCTCACCTGACATTAATTAGATGCGCTGTTTTAACATCTGTGGAGGGCGGAGAAGACACAACTGTGCATGGCTGTAATCTCAGCACTTGGGAAGCAGAGGCAAGAGGGTTACAAGTTCAAGGCCTGGGGTACATAGTGAGAGAAGTTAAAGTAAAAGAGGTAGGCATGGGGCCCCGCGCTGAAGACCTGACAGGAAGCCTGGAGAGCAGGAAGAATCTGAGCAGGTAAGTACTCAGAGAAAAGCTGGTCTCCTCAGGAGCTCTGACGCAGGGGACCTCCTGTGAGCCTTCCCTCCCACCTCTGAGGGGTGTGGAATTTGGGGTGGAGATGCTAAGAAAGGCTTCCCAGAGGCAGGGAAGGAAGGGTGGCCAAACAGGAAACAACCCAGAAAAAAAGCACAGCAGGAGCAGAGAAAACAAAGAGTCTCCAGCGCTTCGCAAAGAATATCTTTGATTGTCCCTCTCTGGTGAACCAGCAAACCGATTCTGCGAAGCCTCACAGTCCTGTGGCACAGGAGGTATCAGTTTGCTGTGCACCTGCTGGCAGTACCACACAAGGGGCAGATCAGTCCTGAAAGTCTCACAGCTTAGTTAAGAGGCTGGCCCAGGGACGTTCAGGACCTCTTTGCTCCCCTCCAAAGAGATATGCAGGCATCCATGAACAGCAACAGTGGAACCAAACAAAAATAAAAACGACCACTCCCTCACATTCCTCACCCATTATATTGCCACCACTTTCTGTCATTCGGGGGGGGGGGAGTTTCCGAGGCTTCCTACTGAGAAAGACAGAGGTCCAGGAACGTGCGGTAGCCCCTCTCCGGAAAAATAAACTGGAGGCTCCTAGTCCCCAGGACCCCACCTCTGGCACCCTAGAGGAGCCGGCTTTGCCCCCTGTGGTTCCTATCTGACCTCCTAGTAGGAAACTGTGGAACTAGTCAACAACTTTCAAATCTTCTACCAACGTGCAGAGTGGTGCAGGGCTGTGGAACGGAGAGAGAACACGGGGGGGGGGGTGGGCGGGGGAGTGAGGGGGCCACAGCGGACGAGACCCAGGGAAGGTTGCGGAGACACGGAGTGAAGATGCGCCTGCTGCTCCTCCTTGGCGTGGCCACAAGCAGATGTCTGCATGATGAGAGCCAGAAGTCCGTGCGCCTTCTCAGGCCCTCTTTCTCCCAAACGCCCACACACTTCCGCTCCTCAGTCCTTCCTCTCCCTGCCTCCCATGAGCCTCAACCCCTTAGAATCCAAACCTACTACCTAAGAGACCCTGTATCCGGTGAAGCGTGGGCTCCCGAGGCGGAATCTCGCGCTCTGGCTGCAGTGAGAGAGGCCGCTCAAAGAATTCAAGGTGCCCTAGCGGGTAGGTGAGGAGACAGGAATTACCAGGGAGGGCTGAGGGGCAGAGGGCTAAGAAAAAGAGTCCATCACGCCCAACGAATCGAACTCGGAGATGAAGGGATAAAGAAACTGTCCTCTTGTCTTAAGTCCTCCCGGTACAAGGACCTCTGCTTCTGAGTCGAGACCCTACACGATACTGCCGTGCTGTCTGGGGAGACCCGGATGCCCCAAACTACCACAGGTGAGTTTGTCACTGTTGACCTCTTCTCCAAAGACATCTAGAAAAGTCTCCAGCTCACTGCCACAAGTTGTTGTTCTCGTTGTTACAGGTGCAGCCTCTTGAACCCCGGGTACAAAGGAGAGAGCTGCCTTGGGGCAAAGGTGAGAGCACCTCACCAGCCTTTGGGATGGATCTGAAGGGCACTAACCGAATCCCTCAGCACATAAGAGGAGCTGATCACAGATGTGTGGGATTGTCCCGTCTTTCTCTTCCTAATAACGCAGTCTACGGTCCCTTGCCACCCACAATGCTCAGAACACATTAAAGCAGGGATCCGGGTTTTTTGGTTTTCTTAAGCCCGGGTTTGAACCCAGGCCTTGCATGTGCTGTGAGGTGCTCTGAGCCCAGCTGGCTGTCTGGATGGTACTGGGACAGTCCACAGATACCTCCCCCATTCCAGTGGCCAGCTCCCATCCACTGCTGAGCTTACGGTAGACCTCACCCCCTGACAGCTGCCTGATGCCCACCTGCGTGGCTATACCCTGTGGCCAGAGCATGGTGTGCCCCAACTAATCCAACCAGATGGCCCCGGAGTCCGGAACAGTGACTTTCTCTTGTATGTGCGGGTTGCACACACTTCCAAGTGTCACAAAGAGGTGAGGTTCAAAGCCGACCCTTTTCCCTGCTCTGTCACTCTTAAAGTTTGTTAAGGAGATAGAAGCTGTTTTACCAAGTTGTGCTTCTTGGGGCAGGGAGGGGGGGCAGTTTGGAGTGTTCTGATAAAGCCTGAACTGTGTAGGGGCTAAGAATCTTCCATGCCACCCATGGGTGTCACCGTGGTAGAACTCTTCAGAGGCCCTGCTTCCTCTGTCTCATGGAAGATTCCACCTGCCTGTATCAGTTCACTTTCCCCGTTTCTGCCCTACCTCTCCTGGCCTGTTTGCAGCCCTCTGTCATAGCCTATGCTGCTTGCTGCCAACTGGACTCAGGAGACAGACCCCTCGCTGGCACCATTGTCTACTGTGCCCAACATCTCACCAGCCCCAGCCTCAGCCTCGGTGACGTTGTCATGGTGACTGCTGCATGATGAGTTAGGGCCGGGGACCAGGACAGGGGTGGCAGCCTCTCACAAAGTGGAAGAGCCTATAGAGGATGGAGCAGGAGGTACCTTAAGCTCTAAGAAGAGCTGGTTATGTGGAGTGGCCCCCTCACTCGGTAGCTGTTGGTTTCTAGGCTACACTACATGAACTGCTGCATGCCCTGGGTTTTTCTGGACAGCTCTTCAAGATGTGGCGAGACTGTCCCTCGGGACTAAGTGGTAAATAGAAGGAGTGAGGGAGTGGCCGTCCTCAAGTGTCAACCGGGAGGGACTTTGCCACCTTCCGATTGTGTCTCACCCTTCCCTCGGTTTCCCCTCCTCGTGTTGCCTTCTTCCCTTTCTGAAGCCAGCTAGAGGGAACTGTTCCACAAGGAAACAAGTGACAAGGCGAGACGAGTGGGGACAACTGCTTCTCGCCACTCCAGCGGCCAGCCACAGCCTGGCCAAGCACTTGGGTGTACCAGGGACTTCGTTGGGAGTTCCTTTGGAAGAGGAAGTGAGACTAGCATCTTGGGGTGACGGGAGAGAAAGTGGGAGTAGCCCAGGAGCCACCAGGCATTTCCTACCTTATCCAACAGGGCTCTCTATCGTCACACTGGGAGTCCAGACTTCTGCAGGGCTCTATAATGACTGCTACCTTTGAGGGTGCCCAGCGTACCCGACTTGACCCGGTAACTCTTGCTGCATTCGAAGACTCAGGCTGGTATCAGGTCAACTACAGTGCTGCAGAGGAACTCCTGTGGGGCCGGGGTAAGAAGTAAGATCTGCAGAACACTTACAACCTGCCAGCTCTGTGGGTAGGTAGTGGCCTTATTTGCTGCTCAGGTATAGTTCATGAGGGGATGGCTAGAGCTTCGTGTTTTTGAGACAGGGTCTGGCTACGTATGTTGGCTGTCCTAGAACTCACGGTGTAGACCAGACTGGCCTGGAACTCACAGAGTTCCTCCTAGCTCTCACTCCCGAGTGCTGGGATCAAAGGCGTGTTCCACTCTGCCCAGCCTGGGCTTTCATCTTTGAGTGCTTTCTCTTCTTCCCGCACAAGCAGGCGCTGGCCTAGACTTTGGCCTTGTGAGCACATGCAGGAAGGAACCCTCAGACTTCTTCTGCACCCAAAGGTGCGTGCTGAGCAGGCAGGGGGCTCTACAACTGCCAGTGGACCGAGTGTCATCTGTTGTTATCCCTTCTGCACAGTGGGCTCGGCTGTCACTACCTGCACCTGGACAAGGGCAGCTGCTCCTCAGACCCAATGCTAGAAGGCTGCCGCATGTACAAACCCTTGACCAAGGGGGTGAGTACACCACAGAACAGGGGGTGCGGGCCCAGGAGGTGTCTGCCTCCATGGCCACTGCACACCACTCTACCCTTTCCCTGCATTTCAGAGTGAATGCTGGAAGGAGAACGGACTCCTCGCCAGAGCGGAGAACCCCCAAGGGGAGATCTACCATGTGCACAGCCGTTGCTTCCTTGCCAACCTTACCTCCCAAGAGCTCTCCAAAGACAAGACCAGCCGACCCTTGAGAACTCCGGACCCCAGGGAGGATCCCACAGGCCGCTGCTACTTACATCAGTGCACACACAAGGGAGCATACGAGGTGCGAGTGGAGGGGTCGCCGTGGACCCCCTGCCTTCCAGGAAAGGCTGTTCAGGTAACAATTTCAAGTAATAGGAGCAGAAAAGCTAGGAAATGCTTGGCTGCTGTGACTGTCCAGCTCCTTTTTTTTTTTTTTAATGATTTCTTATGTATACAGTGTTCTGCCTGCATGTACACCTACACACCAGAAGGGGGCACCAGATCTCACTATAGATGGTTGTGAGCCACCATGTGGTTGCTGGGACTTGAACTCAGGACCTTTGGAAGAACAGCCAATGCTCTTAACCTCTGAGCCATCTCTCCAGCCTGACTGTCTAGCTTCTTAATACTCTGTAGCTCAGGCTGGCCCAGAACTGAACATATATAGCCCCAGCTAACTTTAAACTTGAGATAAGCCTCAGCCTCTCATATACTGGGAATACAGATATGAGCCACCAAGCCTCATGGTCAGTATTTTGGAATTTTAAATTATTTTATTTATGCATTTACTTGGTAGTGCTGGGCATCAACCCTGGGGCACTGCATTCACTAAGCCGCATGCTCAGCCCCTAGCCAACTTATCTTTTTTTTCTCTTCTAAATATCTACTCAGCCCATGCCTCAGGCATGGCCATTTTCCTTAGAAGGTAGCGCTAAGCAAGTGACTGAGGCTGCAGTTCACACCCTGCCACCCCCTTGCAGATACCTGGATACTATGGTCTTCTCTACTGTCCCCGAGGCCGGCTGTGTCTGGGTAATGAAGGCACCAGTGCTGTCACTTCTTCGCCCACGAGTCTTTCAACTCAAGATCTGCTATTCCAGCTGTCTTTAAGATTAAGTGGGACCCCAGGCCACTCTCTGGGGCAAGAACAGAGAGAAGAGCTGGCTGAGGTAGTTCTGCGGGCTCTGGTGACAGGATATGGCACCAGCAGGTAAAGAGCCGGCTCCAACTATTTACACAATGGGCCGCAGAGAATGCACTAAGTCTTTTCTTTCCCACTTTTTTCTACATCCTGTTCCTCCCAGGCTGAAACACTTATGCTCTCAAGCACTCTCCTCCATTAAGAGATCTCAATGTCTGTTCAGGTGTTATTTCCATAGCCCGTCCATCACCACGGCCTTGGTGTTTACTGTGATGTTGTGGAAGACTCCTGGCTGCCAAGGGCCTTCCGCAGCTGCACTGCACAGGGCCCTGACCCTGGTCCTGACGGAAAAACCCCTCCACGTACACCATGGAGACGCCATCTTTACCACTGAACACAGCAAGTAAGATGGCGCTCCAAATAGTAAGCTTTGAATCCCTGCTGTGCAGACGTCACTTTGTTAAGCATGCATTTGTGTGTGTACACAGGATTATGCATCTCAGTAAACAGATACCAATGTCACTTTGGGTCCACCAAACAGTAATAGGGGTCCCCAACCCTAAAACTTAGGGATTTTAGCTGTCTTTTTTCTTTTCTTTTTGGAATGGGGAGGTTTGAGACGGAGTTTCACTGTGTAGCCCTGGCTAGCCTAGAACTTACTTTGTATTGAACTCAGAAAGATCCGTCTGCTTTGGCCCCCCCGGGTTTTGGTTTTTTGAGACTCGGTCTCATTTAGCACCAGGCTGACCTCAAATCAACTCCACAGCTGAGGATAATTTTGAATTTGTAATCCTCCTGCCTCAGGAATCCTGGGGCTGCACTGTAAGGGCGCCATCACAGCTCTTTTCAGCAGTCCTGTGATCTAGCTACCAAAACAGTCTCTTCCCATGCCACCTTCACCTTAGGTCTTCTTTCAGTACTTGAAGCTGTGGAGACTGGGTGTTGGTTTGAGCCCTCCATTTTAGGTTCTATGTTCGCTTTTTTTTTTTTTTTTTTTTTTTGGTTTTTTGAGACAGGGTTTCTCTGTGTAGCCTTGGCCATCTTGGACTCACTTTTGTAGACCAGGCTGGCCTCGAACTCACAGCGATCCGCCTGCCTCTGCCTCCCAAGTGCTGGGATTAAAGGCGTGAGCCACCACGCCCGGCTTCTATGTTCGCTTTTATTGACTTGTTTGCCCTAGTGCTTGATTCAAACAGGCTGCAGTCCCTGTGACACCTGCACACAGCTACAGGACAAATGGTACCTTCCATGTTCCCAGGCTGCCGGCTTCCTTGGACCATAAGCCCTCCACGACTGGCCTACTTCTGCCCACCGGGTTCTGCCTACTGTTGCTAACTCTGGTGGGTGCACTGGGAACTTTGGCCTATCAGAAACGAGCTACCCTCCAGGTGGGACCAGCCACCACATAACCACCACCAGAGCTACAAGACATCGGATTAAAGTAAGCTGGTGTGACGCCACTCAGAACTACATACCAGCCAGCAAGATGGCTCACTGGGTAAAGTCACTTGTGGCTCTTGTGGAAGACCCAGGCTCCATGCCAAGCACCCACAGTGGGTGGCTCACAACCTTCTGTAACTCCAGTTCCAGGGGATCCAACACCCTGTTCTGACCTCCGTGGGCACTGGCACATACACAGAATAAATAAAAAGGCTGCTGGTGGGACAAGCTACTTACTGGAAACCCTGGTGTACTTCCCTCAGAATGCCTCTTTGCTAGGGTATCAGCTTTACAATAGCTTTCCCAGGTACAAAATGCGGAGTCTTGATACCCTCCCCCACAAATCAACAGTTTAATCTGTGAAGCACCACTGGTTTTCAGAAGAACAGGAACATTTGCCATCAGCCCCAAGGACAGCACACATGATACTTTTTATTATCTAATTTCCATTGCTCTTTGGAGTCAAACAATATGAAGGATCAAGTAAGTATTTCCTTCTCTTGTGATTTTCCTTAATTTTATTTGACCACTGGGAAATAAATCACCTTGTGGTTGGGAAGTTATATAATTATGCTGGAGTTGGGTAAATGTGGTAAAACCAGCCACATCTGGGCCAGCACTGGCTTCAGTTACATGATATGGGTTCTTTTGAGTTAGTTACCAAAACCAGTCGTTCTTGAGATTTGGGTATCTTCTGTAAATGAAGCGGGTTTCAGTGACCACATTCACAGAATCAGGAACACACTGCTAAGTTACAGTGCTAGCATTCATCATCAAATTGAGGCATGAACTTTTTAAAAGAGTTATTTATTTATACAGTATTCTGCCTGCATACGTGTTGGCAGGTCAGAAGAGGGCACCAGATCTCATTTAGATGGTTGTGAGCCACCATGTGGTTGTTGGGACTTGAACTCAGGACCTTTGGAAGAACAGCCAATGCTCTTAACCTCTGAGCCATCTCTCACTTTGCAGCCCTCACTGGCCTGGAGCATGCTATGTAGACCGGGCCGCCACTGCCTGAGTGCTGGAAGAAAGAGATGCACCATTACCCCAGCACTTCAGGCAAATGTTTTGTTTTTTTCGAGACAGGGTTTCTCTGTGTAGCCTTGGCTGTCCTAGACTTGCTTTGTAGACCAGGCTGACCTCAAACTCACAGCAATCCACCTGCTTCTGCCTCCCAAATGCTGGGATTAAAGGCATGCACCACCACTGCCTGGCCAGGCAAATCTTTGACACACTTGCACCGAATCTTCACTACAGTAATGGCCTTGCTTGATCACATGTCATTATCTTCTTGATCTCAATGCCCATCAGTCTTTACCAGCAGTAGCGGCCACTGCTTGGTAAAACTTTGCCACGAAATCTGGCTCACTGACTTCCAGCTGCCTGACAAACTCATTGCGCTCCTGCTCAGCCCAACCTCGAAACCACTGATCCCAAAGCCGCAGCTGACACTCAAAGATACAAGGTGGTCGGTTTGCCCCAGACACACTGAGCTGCTCCAGGCTGTCCAGCAGTGACTGCAGCTTCCCGGGCACCGCCTTAGCTACCAGGTCTTGTAGAAAACGTTCCCGCTGGGGACCTGACCAACTGGCAAACCAGTGAAGAATACATTTCATCTCCTGGGAAGTGATGTAAGACATCGGCGGAGGGGATGAGCTGGCAATGTCATCTGGCACTGACGGTAACACAGAAGGGAGGGATGGCGGTACTGAGGAGGCAGGCGATTCCAGGGGCATCCTGAAATAAACAACGCTCTGTTAATATACGTCTGGCAAAGAGCAACCAAAAGACAACCTCCTAAGCAATAACCCCAATGCACCCAGTCAGCACCCACCAATTCAATCCATAGGAAAATAGGGCCCTTTTTTCTTCTTTTCTTTTCTCTCCTCCTCATCTTCTTCTAGTTTTTTGAGATACAGTTTCTCTGTGTGTAGCCCTGGTTGTCCCAGACACACTGTAGACCAAGCTGGCCTCGAACTCACAGAGACCTGCCTGCCTCTGCCTCCCAAGTGCTGGGATTAAAGGCGTGAGGCACCACCGCCCTGGCTCAGGACCCTTTTTTATGGTAGGACTTCACTATATATTGTGTAGGCCCAGACTTGTAGTAGGTATTTGGCCCTCTTGCCTCAGCTTGTGAATATTGGGGCTCTGAATGCACACTTAACAAGACCTTGTATTTTGATTTCTACCCAGTTTCCTTGGGGAGTCAGTCAAGAATAACCTCACTGGGTATTTGCCAGCCTGATTTCCTTTTCAGTGCCACTGACCTGAGCCAGGTGTGGTGGCTCACACCTATAATCCCAGCATTTAGAAAGCTGGGATGGGGGCTGAGGGGCTGCCAAGAATTAAAGGCCAGCTTGGACTAGTAACTGGAACATAGTAAGTTCCAAACCACTCTAACCTACAGAGTGAGGCCCTTTCTTAAAACAACAAAAGAACAAAAGCAAAAAAAAAAAAAAAAAAGCAAAACTCACATGCCAGGCATGGCTGCACAATATGGTAGACATGGTGGAGGCAGAAGGATCACAAGTTCAAAGATCAGCCTCAGTTACATGGGCATTCCAGGCCAGTCTGGAGAAAACACACACACACACACACACACACACACACACACACACACACACACACACACAGCCACCGTCCCTTCCTGCCTTTGTTTCTCTCATTAACCTTTACTTGCATTTTACTTGATGGTAAATGCAGTCACAGGCTGGAAGGTTTTGCTGCATCCCTTTCTTCTAGGATGATGTTTCTTCTTCGTGGTCTCCTCTTCTGGCTGAGGAACAGTTTCTTTTCAGTGAGGATCCTTTCAATGCAGCAGGCAAGCTCACGTCTGAGTCAACCTGACTGTATTTGGGCTATTTTGCTCTGGATATTGACGATGACCACAGAATCTATAGTAAAACCTCTAAGTTCAGCATTTTCCAGCGTGAGTAGAGCAAACCTCCAGCGCTCTTCGGGGCCACCAGGCACTCGGCTAGCCCTACTGTTTGTTGCTGGCACACTTACCTACCAACTCTATTGGCACACTGCCTACGAACCACACACTATTCCTTTAAAGGGACTGCTCTCAGATATTTGGTGGCTTTTTAGCTACGCATAGCCTTGATGGCCCGGGCAATTTCTAAAGTAAACCCAGACACCCGAACCTCTCGGTTTGGATGATTTGGGGAGGGGGCAAAGGTTTCTGGGTTTGGATGATTGGGGTGGGGCAAAGGTTTCTGGGTTTGGATGATTTAGGGGGGGGCAAAGGTTTCTGGGTTTGGATGATTTGGGGGGGGCAAAGGTTTCTGGGTTTGGATGATTGGGGGGGCAAAGGTTTCTGGGTTTGGATGATTTGGGGGGGGCAAAGGTTTCTGGGTCAAGAGAAGAGTAATTATTCTCATGGGTTACTTCAAGTCTTAGGGAAACAAAAACCCTGCTAGCCTGAAATTCAAGATCCTCCTGCCTCAGCCTTAAAGTGCTGGTGGTACAGATTATAGGGATGCTGCCCATGCACAGCCTCTCCCCACACTCCTCCTAATTTCATAGTTGGTCTCACACAGCCTAGGCTGGACATGTAGCTAAGAACGGCTTGAACTGTGAGGTGCCACCACAGCATTTCTGCAGTGCTAGAGGCAGAGCCCAGGGCTTCTGGCGAGCTACACACTCCCAACTGAACTATATCCCCAGCCACTCCTTATAAATAGTCTTTAAAACAAGCCATTGAGGGGCCAGGAAGAAGATTGCTCAGCACTGGAATTCATTTCCTGCTCTCCCAGAGCACCCATATTGGGTGACTTGAAACCACCCGTAGCTTCAGCTCTAGAGCACTGCCTGTAGACTCTGTGGGGCATGCTCACACCCACAGACACACTTGGCAATAATAAAACAAGCCAGGCGGTGGTGGAGCATGCGTGCCCTTAATCCAGCATTCAGGAAGCATGCACAGGCAGGTAGGTACCTGAGTTCCAGAGCAGCCTGCTCTACAGAATGAGTTTTAGGACAACCAGGACTATACATAGAAACCTTGTCTTGAAAAACCAAACAAATAACAACACAAACAAGACACCGAGGCCAGCCTGGGTAGCACAGTAAGAACTGAGCACGGAACAGAAAACACATCTCTTGCTTGTCCTATCTCCTCCCGCTCATGTTTATCCTCCCTAAAAGTTGTAGGCTCAATTTTCTTAACAATTATATTTTATTATGAACTTACTGAATGAGCGTACTTCCCTTATAACCCAATTAGCCTAAATAAGAGGAAAAGGAGATTAAGGAAAACAAGGATGAAACCTGGGCATCAGTTCCTAGGAACAATTTTCTTGGCATAGTCGGCAGGATTTCAGCAGACTGGCAACCCCACCAAAGTTGCTGCTGGAACCTGGAGCAACCAGAACCAGGAGCCTCAGCTGGAGCCCAAAGCCTTGAAGCCTTCCCTGGAGCAGTTCTCTTTAGGAGTGTCTTGAAATGGAAAACCAAGTCCCACCCAAAAGCTCCAAGCCCCCTGTTTTGGGGATGGGTGGGTATATATATCTCCATCCTCTATATCTCCTCTCCGTCTGTTCAAGTTGGTTTTTCACCGAGCTCCCCCATCAAATAGTTCAACTTCTAAGTGGAAAAACATCCTGTTCTCTATTGGAGATAGACTTCTGCTCAGAATGCACTGAAATCAAGGCTTTGGCCTGAGGCTTCAGGTTCCAGTTGCTCCAGGTTCTGGCAGCAGCGTTGGTGGGATTGCTGGTCTGCTGAACTCCTGCTGACTATGCCCAGAGAATCGTTCCTAGGAACTGACGCCCAGGTTCCATTCTTGCTTTCCTTAATCTCCTTTTCCTCTTATTTAGGCTAGTCGGGTTATAATGGAGGTACACTGATTGAGCCTGGGGCTGGAGAGATGGCTCAGTGGTTAAGAGCACTGCCTGCTCTTCCAAAGGACCTGGGTTCAATTTCCAGCACCCACATGGCAGCTCACAACTGTCTGTAACTCCGAGATCTGACACCCCTACACCAAAGCACATAAATTAAAATCTAAATAAAGCATTTTTAAAAAAATAAAGAAAATTGAGCCTACAAAAAGTGTACAGTTTGTTTTTTTTTTTTAAACTTTGGTACAAGCAACTGGCCCCAATGAATGCTAATTGTTCCATAGTTGTCAACAGCCAGAGGGGATACACGATACAAGAGCCTTCTGTGCAATGTGTACACAGCCTCTGAAACATGTTGAGAATTTATTTTCTGTGGCCCCCTTATTAAATTCTGTACAACACCAATAAACTTAAGAGTGGGATAAGTATAGGCCTTGCCTCAAATAAGCCACACTACCAAGGTTCTGAAAAAATTCCCTTTGTTTTCTTGACTTAGATGGCCCAAAAAGTGCGCTCCTGATGCACGGGTGTCTCAGCAGCTTTCCTTAATGGCTTACACTGTAAAGTGCCACTGATTTTTGCATCATGGATGCAAGTGTCAGCCAACTTATTCCAAAATGTTTTAGTCCTACAGTTTGTATCTCTCACAGCGAAAACCGCCAACACTCTATGGCTTAAATTACTACTGCTGTTACTCCTGCTCCGAGTTGGGAGATTTGTACGGACAAAGATCCCTAAACATTAGTTCAATATCAACTGCCATTTCCAAAGTGGTCCCTACAGGGGGAAGTTCCTCCTAAAATTTCTCTTTTTCAGGGAAAGGGAATTTTTCCCCCAAGGTCTTGCCACATGGCTTCCATGGGAAACTTAAATTCAATGTCATTAATATATTCACTGTCTGGGATCAAAAACACAATGCTACTTTTTCCCACGTTTGGAAGCCGCAGGTCTACCACAGACGTTTCGCCACGGGAGCAGGGTACGGCTCCCCAAAAGAAAACCTGCAGACACCAAATCTTTTTGCTTATTTGTTTTTGGTTCTCGAGACAGGGTTTCTCTGTGTAGCCTTGACTGTCCTAGGCTCGCTTTGTAGACCAGGCTGGCCTCGAACTTACAGAGATCCGCCTGCATCTCTGCCTCGGCATCCCCAGTGCTGGAAGAGATGTGCCACCACGCCCAGCTTCAAACACCAAATCCTATCTGGCCTAGGAGAAATTTATTTTCCTCTTACCTTCTTTTCTTCTCCGGGGCGTCCAGAGAACACAACAATCCTTAAGCTCCAACTCCAACTCGCCTAGTCTCTTCCATGTTTCCTGAAAACCCTAAGCAGAGCCAGCCCAATAACCCACGCACTTCCGGTGCAGAAACAGCACCAAACACCCAAGTGCCCCAGCGCTTCAGTCCCAGGTCCGGAGATAGCCGAATATCTCCGATTATGAATATGCCAGGTTCGAGGGCTTCCGAATGGATTCGATTCAAACCCTCGGCAAGACGAAAACAAACGAGCCTGAAAGCAAAATGGGAGGGGTCGGCCGCTGGGCAAATGGAAAAAGCCGATTGGTACCGATATGAAGACGGAAACGACCGAACAGTTCCGGAGGAACCCGGGGAATTCTGAGCAGTAATAGAGGGGTAGACTATGGCAGTAGGCGGGGCGAATTCGGTACGTTCGAAGGGCGTTGGCGGAAATTACCGAAGATGCCCGAAGCCGTCGGGACGGACCCGAGTACCTCACGCAAGATGGCGGAGCTGGAGGAGGTGACTCTGGACGGGAAGCCTCTTCAGGCTCTGCGGGTGACCGACCTGAAGGCCGCACTGGAGCAGCGAGGCCTAGCCAAGAGCGGGCAGAAGAGTGCCCTGGTCAAGCGGCTCAAAGGGGTGAGAAGTCAGCGTTGCCGAGGTGTCGGAGGGGAGCGGACCCGGTAGAGACGAGTCTCCGCCGCGGCGCAGGCGCAGTGTCCGGGCTCAGCGCGAGCTCTCTCAGGCCGCCAGCGCGAGCCTGCAGATCCACGCGCACGGTGGTTGGTGTGGCTTGCGCTGGAATAGAGATAACGCCGGTTCCCGCCTTAACGGCCGCGGCGCGAGCCCAAAATGGGAGGGTGCGCGCTACTCTCCCGGAGTGTCTTAAGCTCCTTCCTTCTTTCCCCCACCCCCTCCTTGTTTGTGTCTGTGTTTTCGGCGCATGCGCTGCAGAAGGAGTTAAATCCCTCTACAACCACCGGTGTGGCTGGCCTTAAGGGGGCGAGCAGGGCTGGGTCCGAGTTAGGGGGAACAGTTGGGCGGATAGGGCTGGCGTCTGTGTCTGCAAAAACACATTTGGGGTAGGGTGAAAATGTTCGCTTGATTCGACTAAGACCTTAAATGAAGGGAAACCTTGATAGAAGGGCTTGGGAGGCGGGTGTCTAGGAAATCGAAGAGCAGCAGTCTGGATAAGAATTTGGTGGTTATTGGTGCGAGGGGTGAGACAGAGTCCTTTAGGCTGGGGATTTCGGATCGCTTTGAGTAGATGAAAATGATCTTGTCATGAAGTTATACCTATTTTGGTTCGGCTTGGTATAAACGGAGGGAAGGTGAGATTAGTCAGAGTTCGTTAGGGTACGCGGGGAATAGGTTAGTTCAGGGTCTGAGTTGACAGACCGTTGGTTATCCCGAAGCCGACAGTTTGTGTGTGGGTGTGTGTTAGGGCAGACCACAGGTGACAAGGTCTGTGCTCAGTTTCTCTTTGAAATTTTAGTACATTTTATTTTTCTGGCTGCCACTCTGCTAGAAATTGTGCAAGTTCACTTTTAAGTCGGTTTAGTTTTGAAAAACTAACTCAAGTAATAGGCAAATCCAAATTAGCAGCCTCATGTTGGTTTTGTGTTATTTAAAACTTGTTGAAGTATTTGGAGTGTTTGTGGGGGGGTTGTTTTTGGTTTTTTGGGGTTTTTTTGCCCTGTATTACCAGATTTAGAAGTGGCTCCTAGTCAAAATTGCAGGCAGTATAGGGATTCTAGTTCTGATTCTGTCACTTCGCTGATTTTTATGACATAGCCAGGTCACTGATTGTTGGTGCCTGTACTTTACATCGGTATATTTGGGAGCAGTAACCATGGCTACCTATAAGAGTCTTAAGAAGATGAATGAGAAGAGCTATTAGGAAGAGCTTTTAGGCTTTATGAGAGGAATATAGTCTAAGTGTACAGTTAAGTAATCTGATGAAAAAGGCTGTGGGAGAGGTAGAGACCCTGGCTTCTCTTTGTCTCCCCGCCTGGTTTCTGATTTTTGCTCCTCTCTCTATACCAGGCTCTAATGCTAGAAAATTTACAGAGACACTCCACACCCCACGCTGCGTTCCAGCCAAACTCGCAGGTAAGAAAAAGGCTCGTTTACATAGAATGGGCAGTGTGTATTCCATGCTTATCAATGCATGCTTTTCAATGCAGGTGTTCTCAGACAGTTGCTGCTTTTTTTTTTTTTTTTTTTTTTTTTTAAAGTTTTATTTTATGTGTATGGGTGAATTTGCCTCCAAAAGGCGCCCACAGAGGCCAGAAGAGGATGTCAGGTTCTCTAGAATTGGAGTTGCAGACAGCAGTAAAGCACCCACCATGCAGGTGCCGATTTGAACCTGGGTCCTCTACAAGAGCAGCCAGTGCTCTTAACTGTTGAGCTATCTCTCCAGCCCTCAGACAGTTGAATTCTAATTGAGCCCAATTTTTCATAAAAACCTGGAGTAAAAAACCAAAAACCTATAAAAAGAGCGGTGAGTGAATACTTGGATACTTTGCTTCCTTGCCGAGGAGTATGCCAAAAGGTATGATGGATCAGGTGTGCCGCAAGAGTCTGAAGTCACTTACTGACCATCAGTTTGGGGGAAGGTGTCTTTGAATATAGAGGTGAAATAAAATACTTGCTTATCAAGAACTCTTTTATTGACACAGATGTAGTTTAAAGAATTTGATCTCTTATTAATAACTCTATTTCTAGGGCTAACTGGTTAACTATATGCTGTTACTTTTTTTTTTTTTAATTTTAGTTTTTCGAGACAGGGTCTGTCTGTGTAGCCCTGGCAGTCCTGGACTCACTTTGTAGACCAGGCTGGCCTCTGCCTCCTGAGTGCTGGGATTAAAGGTGTGCGCCACTACACCTGCCCACAGTTACTTTTAAACATCCTTAACCTTAAATGAGTGATTACTTAGGACAAGGAACTGACATTTGGCCTTCATAATAGGAAACAGGAAAAGTGGTTGGACTTAGTCTGTAGTTTTAGAACTGCTCTGCTGGGGTGTCTTAGGGAAGACACTTTATTCCAAGAGTTCCTTCATACTTTTTTGGGGGGTTGGTAGGGTTGAGGCAGAGTCTCTCCGTATAGCCATGATGGCTTAGAACTCACACTGTAAGCTGTGCCACCCTCAGACTCAGGGTGGTCCTCCTGCCCAGCTCTCTAGTGCTACTGTAACAGGCTTGTGCTTCCACCCCCAGCTTTCTACACACATATTTATTTGAACACATTATCCTATAGTTAAGAACAAGTCCCTTCATTTGCTGGGCAGTAGTGATGCACACCTTTGTCCCTGCACTAGGGAAGCAGAGGCAAGTGGATCTCTGTGAGTTTGAGGATAGCCAGGACTCTAAAAATCAACAACAACAAAATCCCTTCATTTAAAGGAAAATGCATTGGTGTGTGGGCCCTGGACCAGATGAGATCCCAGGATACTGTGGAAAATGAGCTTTCCTATTCCCTTGTTAATACCTCATTAAGCTGGAAGTCCCATAATCTAGCCAGCTTTCTGAGGTTCATGGTATTGAAGAGCTACCTAAGGAGCTGGAGAGATAGCTGGGTAGTTAAGATTGCCAGTTGCTCAGTGAGTCAAAGCAGAGGCAGACCCCAGCACCTACATTGGGTGGCGCACAAACATCTGTAACTCTACTACCAAGGGATGCAACCCCTTCTGACTCCCAAGGACATGGCTGAGCACACAAACACATGCATACACCCACAGATACATGTACACACACCTAAATGAAGCTGAAAAGATGGCTTAGTAGTTAAGAGTACTTGCTGCTCTTTATAGAGGACCCAGGTTCAGTTCCCAGCACCCACATGGTGGTTCACAGACATCCATAATTCTACTTCCAGAACATCCCATAGCTCCTTTTAGCTTTGAACACCAAGCGCAAACATGCACATGCATCTGTGCAGTTAAAACACTCATGCATGTAAAATAATAAAAATAAATCTTAAAACTACTTAAAATAGTCAATTCACAGTTGTGGAGTTTTCTTGGTGATGGTTGTGGAAATAAGGCATGCACTACCACACCCAGCTAGGGCAGGGGTGGGGTGGGGGAGGGTTGTTAGTTTTCAGAGACAGAGTTTCTCTGTGTAGCCTTGGCTGTTCTAGGCTCACTTTGTAGACCAGGCTGGCCTCGAACTCACAGAGATCTGCCTGCCTCTGCTTCCTTGAGTGCTGGGACTTTTTTTTGTTTGTTTGTTTGTTTGTTTGTTTTTGGTTTTTTGAGACAGGGTCTCTCTATGTAGCCCTGGTTGACCTGGACTCATTTGATAGACCAGGCTGGCCTCGAACTCGCAGAGATCCACCTTCCTCTGCCTCCTGAGTCCTGGGATGAAAGGCGTGCGCCACCACGCCCGGCTTTGCAAACACACTTGTTTTCTCATACTTAAAACGCATACTTCATCAGTGCCCATTGACTACTGAGAGTCTCCTTTATACTAAGTGAAAATTATTTACTATTAGAAAATATGACGGAAAGCATAGGGCATACTGCAGTGACTTGCTTTCCTGTAGATCTTTAGACATGTGTGGCCTGGAGGAGGAGGGCTTCTGAAGAGGAAACGGAAGGACAGAAGGAATGATGCCGGCAGGTTACATACAGAAAGGATTAACCCTGAGCTTGCCTGCTTCTTAAAAAGTTTTTTATTCTTTTTGAAACAGGGTATCTCTGCATAGTCCTGGTTGTCCGGGAATTCCTGCCTCTGCCTCCCTAGTGCTGGGATTAAAGGATTGGGCCACAGTGCTTGGCATGCCAAAGGTTTCTTTTTCCTCAGAACGAACCAGCGGATGATTGGTTGGTTGGTTTGGAGTATGTGAGGCAGGGACTTACTGTAGCGCAGGCTGGACTCGAGCGTGTGGCAGTGGCCCCGCTTCAGCTTTTCTGCTGCCGTGATTGCACGCAAGAGCCGTATGTACTCCCCTTTCTGTGGCTTGTTTTATTTTTTTAATGGAAGTGGAGTTACAAGTCTTTGAAGATTGAATGTATAATACTTGTCTTGATCTCTTGATCTCATGCGTTTAAACACTGTCTTTTATATTTATGTTTATTTTGTGCATATGAGTGTTACGTCCACGTGTGTATGTGTGCCCTTAGGAGTCAAAAGCAGGCATTAGATACCTGGACTGTAGTTAACAGAGGATTGTGAGCCACTGTGTACTGGGACTCAAGCCCAGGTCCCCTGTAAGAGCAGCCAGTGCTCTTAACCAGTGACCCATCTCTCCAGCCCTGCCCTTGAACTTTTGAGATACATGACAGAATGTTTTCCTGAGGTGGTGGAGCTTGATCTTTTGGAGAACTAGTACTTTTTTCTTCTCAGATTTACTTCTTTTAAAAATTTGTTTGAGATTGTTTTATTTTGTTTGTATCAGTGTTTTACCTACGTGTATGCACGTGCACAATGTCCATACCTGGTGCCTACAGAAGTCAGAAGAATGTTGGGCATGGTGGCGCGCACCTTTAATCCCAGCACTCTGGAGGCAGAAGCAGGCGGATCTCTGAGTTCAAGGCCAGCCTGGACTACAGAGTGAGTCCAGGACATTCAAGGCTACACAGAGAGACCCTATCTCAAAAAAAAAGAAACAAAAACAAAAAAACAAAAACCGAAAAAGAGGAGGAGGAAGAAAGCGTGGTCAGACTACCTAGAACTGGAGTTACAGATGGTTGTGAGCTCCCTGTGGGCGCTAGGAACCTAACCTGGGTCATCTGCAAGGGCAAGAGTTGCTTCTAATTACAGATCCATCTCTCCAGCCTGGCACTTAATCTTTTTTGAGAGCTCACTATATAGCTCTGGAAAGTCTGGAACTCACTATGTAGACCCAGCTGGCCTGAAACTCACAGAGATCTGCCTGCCTCTGCCTCACAGAGATCTACCTGTCTCTGACTCTGGTGCTGAGATTAAAGATATGCACCATGCCTAGTCTTCCCAATTTTGAAAAAAATAAAAAATAGTACATTATTTTTAGATAAATTGTAGTTTATGTAAAAATTTAAAATGAAAAGGCATAAATCAGCCTAAGAATGTAGCTTACTGGTGGGGCTGTAGGTATAATCCCTAGCGCTCCCGCGCAAACACACACACACACACACACACACACACACACACACACACACACGGCCAGGCACACCACATGGGGGACAGGGTCCTTTGTGGTAGCACACCTGTATGACAGGGTGCAAGTCTGAAACCAGGCTGGACTATGTAGTAAGACCTTGTCTCCAGGAGAAGCGTAAGGCCTGGAATTGTTTCTTCTTCTTAGGTTATTATGACAGGCATCACTCTTTGGACTGACTACTTCAAATAAAACACTAATGTAGTTCCTCTTTTGCCATAGTACTGCTTATCCTGATCTTTACTATAGGAACAGCTTAGAAAAAGCCTTCCAGCCTGGCGTGGTGGTGCACACCTTATTTCCAGTCCTTGGTATGCAGAGGCAGGTGGATCTGTTTGAGTTCGAGGCCAGCCTGGTCTACAGAGCTAGTCTAGGACAACCAGGCCTACACAGAGAAACCCTGTGTTGAAAACCCTGAAAAAGAAAGAAAAGATAGACTGCCTTCCAAAAGTTGTGTTTCTTGGATCTGGTTACATGGAGTAGACTTGCCCCATGGAGTTTCTCTTCATTTCCTTGGTATACTTTTAGACTGTTTTCTTTTTGAAATCTCTAACTAAAAGAGAAAATTCTTAGGCTGGAGAGATGGCTCAGCCTTTAAGAGCACTGGCTTCTTGCTGAGGACCCAGGTTTAATTCCCAGCACCCACGTGGCAGCTCACAACTGTCTGTAACTCCTGTTCTGAGGATCTGACACCCTCACACAGATATACATGCAGGCAAAATACCAATGTACATACAAGAAAATAAGTTATGTTTTAAAAAGTCTTAAATGTTTAGCAACTATCAAATTTTATTGTTTATAGAAATTGTTTAAATTTGTGGGTTTTTAATAAGGTAATTACCTTTGTTTTTACTAAAATGTTCTTTATTTTATTTTGTGGTTTTTCTTTTAAAATCTTTTCTTTATTATTTATATAGTGTTCTGCCCGCATGTGTGTCTGCCTGCCTCAAGAAAACACCAGCTCTCAGGGCAGATGGTGATGAGCCACCCTGTGCTTGCTGGGAATTGAACTCATGCTTTCATACTTTCGGGACAGCAGATAGTGCTCTTAACCTCTGAGCCATCTCTCCAGCCCGTATTTTGGGGTTTTTCAAGACAGGGTTTCTTTGTGTAGTCTTGGGGTGTCCTGGGATTAGGTCTATATACCAGGCTGGCCTCAAATTCACAGAGATCTGCCTGCCTCTGCCTCTGCCTGGGATTAAAGGATTGTGCCACACTACTTGGCTTTGTCTTTAATTTTAAAACATTTTACTTATTTATTTTTCGAGACAGGGTCTCTCTGTGTTAGCCTTGGCTGTCCTGGACTCGCTTTGTAGACCAGGCTGGCCTCTGCCTCTGGAGTGCTGAATTAAAGGCATGTGCCAATGCCTGGCTTAACATTTTTTTAAAGGAGTAAAAATTTTTGTAGTGATTTGTTTGTTTGTTTTTTGAGACAAGGTTTCTCTGTGTAGCCTTGTCTGTCCTAGACTTTCTTTGTAGACTAGGCTGGCCTCGCACTAACAGTGATCCACCTGCCTCTGCCTCCAAAGTGCTGGGATTAAAGGCATAGTGATTTATTTTTATTTTATGTGCATTGGTGTTTTACCTGCATGTGTGTCTGTGTGAGGTGTCCCTGGTACTGGATTTACAGATAGTTGTGAGCTGCCATATGAGTGCTAAGAATTGAAACCGGGTCCTCTGGGAGAGCAGCCAGGGCTCCTAACCTCTTGGCCGTCTCTCCAGCCCCCATAATTATGCTTAAAACATTTAAATATGGGCTGGAGAGATGGCTCAGTGGTTAAGAGCGCTGCCCGCTCTTCCAAAGGTCCTGAGTTCAATCCCCAGCAACCACATGGTGACTCACAACCATCTAATGTAATCTGATACCCTCTTCTGCAGATAAAGCACTCATATGCAATAAATAAATCTTTCAAAAAAAAAAAAAAAACAAAAAACATTTAAATATATCACACTTGAATTTGTGATAGGCATTTTTAAAACATTCTTTTTTTCTTTAAGTGGGATGGGCCAGAACAGTGGTTCAGTAATTAGGAATACTGGCTGCTTTTCCAGAAGACCCAGGTTTGGTTGTCAGTACCCAACACTTTGCATAGACACACATACAGCCAAAATACCCATACACATAAATAAACATAAAAGAAAGCTTTCATTAATAAAAAATAAAAAAAACCCAAAACACTTCATTCTAAAGAATTTGCAAATAAAAAGCATTATGTAACTAAACTAACCAGACCCAAAGTATGTACTTTACCGTGAGTTTCTCTGCTGTTAGAATAGCCATTCTGAGAGCTGGGTGGTGGCGGTGCACGCCTGTAATCCCGGCACTCAGGAGGCAGAAGCAGGTGAATCTTCATGAGTTCCGAGGCCAGCCCAATCTACAAAAACGAGTCCAGGAAAGCCAAGGCTACACAGAAATACCCTGTCTCAAAAAAAAAAAAAAAATTTAGCCATTCTGACATGGGAGTTCATAATGTATTTTATACTTGGACTGTGTAAGTATGTTTTTATATACTTATCCATGACAAAAATAAAATATAAAACCAAAAATCTATGACAGGGTTAAAACTAGAAAACCGGCTTTACATCTGTTTCATGACGTGAGTATCCAATCCCTGCATTCAGGCCTTCCTGATTACCTAATGGTTGCCCTTCCTTAGACTCTTACCCCATTTCCTCTGCACAGATTGGGGAGGAAATGAGCCAGAACAGCTTCATAAAGCAGTACCTGGAGAAGCAGCAGGAGCTCCTGAGGCAGCGGCTGGAACGGGAAGCCCGGGAGGCTGCAGAACTTGAAGGTAAGCCCGGGCTGTCACTTCTAACAAGGTCTGCTTTGACCTCTGTCACCAAGTAGATGAGCCTAACTCTTTCTGGAATGGGTCAGGTGGGACTGCTGCTCATTTGCTTTCAGTGTTTTGTGAAGCCAGATGAGCTACAGTTGAGCTTTGTCAGGAAAGAGATGCTCAGTGTGGCTCTGCGGAGAGGAGGAGTGGAAGGAAGTTGGCCACCATTAGCACAGTAGAGCTCAGCTCTAAGGAGGAGGCTTTTCCTTTCGGTGTGTCTGTCTAACTGTGCCTGCCACCCTTTACTCCTACATAACCCCACATGCTGAGCCCTTCACTCCCTGCCCGACCCGATGTGTGCTTTGCAGAAGCTTCAGCTGAGTCGGAGGACGAGATGATCCATCCTGAGGGAGTGGCTTCCCCGCTGCCTCCTGACTTTCAGAGCAGCCTGGAGACACCAGAGCTGGAGCTCAGCAGACATTCGCCCAGTACGTATCTCCCTCCCCACTGCGCTGTTTGTCAGTCCTGCGTAGTTGGTGGGGGAGGTAGTGACGCCTCCTTTCATGCTAAGCCTCCATGAAAGTCCGAGGAGAATTCTGTGAAACTGACATTGACGTCTGTTTTTAGAGGAATTATTTCCTTTTTGAAATGTGGTTTACTTTCATGTTAATTACTCAGTGCCTTATGGGTCAGTATGATTTTTCTCTGGACCTCTCCAGCCTTTTATATCTCTGAATTTAGCAATAGTAACTTACTTTCATCTGGTGTATGTATATAGCTTGTCACCACCATCCCTGTATCTAACATGTTTATTAGTCAACAAATTTTACTAATGTATTTTGTGTATATGAGTGCTCCGTTTGCATGTATGCCTGCAGGCCAGAAGAGGGCATCAGATCCTGTTACTGATGGCTGTGAGCCACCATGTGGTTGCTGGGAATTGAACTCAGAACCTCTGGAAGAGCAGTCAGTGCCCTTAACTGCTAAACCATTTATCCAACCCTCAACAAATTTTTATTACATGCCTGCTAGACCAGGATATACTAGAGAAAAAGATGTCTGCCATAAGCAAAGTGACAGTCTAGTATATAGATAAACACTCATAAAATCATTAAGTAGTTAAAGTTACACTGAGTATGATATTAGAGGCAATTCAGACTGTTTTGTGACCACATTATAAAGAACTCTAACCTAATTTATATCATTGGTTCAAGCAAGATTAATTTTTTCATGTTATTATAGAAATATTAGGTACCTAATTTTCCATAGTAGCTCATATAAAAGGCTATATAGCCTTTGTCTTTTGGAAAGATTTTAATTTTGTTTTCTTGTTTGTGACAGGGTCTCATATGTAGCCCTGGCTGTCCTAAGGTGCACTGCTCTAGACCAAGCTGGCCTTACACACAGAGGTCTGCTTGCCTCAGCCTCCTGAGTGCTGCAGTTAAGAGCAGGTGCCACTCACTCAGCAGAAGCTAAGTCTTTCAAGGTGGTGTGTGTGTGACAGTGTGATAGTAGACATTGGGTGTGTGTAGAAAGCCAGTGTACAGGACAAATAGTTTCACCTGCTGACTCTGTTAGTAGTTATCAGGAATGACAGTCCATCCATATTTAACACTTAGAATATATGAGTTTTCAGCACTTTTGGTTACCATAGAATTCCTTGAAAGGATTAATTAATTAATTAATTTGGTGATACTTGTTAGAGAGGAATATTATGTAAGGCTAAAAGAAAATGAAGGACCTTTGAGACTAATTATAAGGTCTTAGGTTTGTTAATGTCTATATTTTTTTGATCTTAGTCTGAGTCCCTGGGGGATGTTTTTGGAAATTACTTTATCTATCTATCTATCTCTCTACTTTATGTTACGTATATGAGTGACGTTTTGTGCACATACATGGATATGCTTCACACGTGTGCCTGGTGCCTGGGGGGCTATAGCAGGGCATTAGATGCCCTAGAATTGGATCTGTGGGTAGTTGGGAGCTGACATGTGGGTGTTGGGAACTAAACGTAGATCCTCTGCAATAGCAGAAAGTGTTTTTGATCACCGAGTCATTTCTCCACCACTGACGCATCACCATCACCTTTCTTTTGGAGACAAGAGCTCATGTGGTCTGTTCTGCTTCTGCCTCAGTAAGTAACCAAGAGTCAGCTTGTACTACTGATCCTCTTGCCTCAGCTTCCCAGTTTGTAAACTATGGTACATTTCATCACATCCTGCTTTATTCAGTGCTAGAGATCAAACCCTGGGCTTGGTGCATGATAGGTAAGCACTCCATCGGCTGAGCTATAGCCCCAACTGAAAATACTGTTGACCAAAGTTGCTTCTCTTTTTTTGCCTTTGCATATGAAGCAAATCTTGTACATGCTAGACAGCTGTTCTGTCCCTTTGGAATTTTATGTCTGTGGGTGTTGTGCCTTTGTATACCTGGTGTCCATGAGACCAGTAGAGGGCATCAGATCCCCTGGAATCTGTGAGCCACCATATGGGTGCTGGGAATTGAACCCAGGTCCTCTGGAAGACCAGCCAATGCTCTTAAAAACTGAGCGATCTCTCTAGCCCACCTCCCCTTACTCTATTTGTTTTTCTGTTTGTGTGTGTGAGAGAGAGACACACACACACACAGAGAGAGGAGCGTGTATATGTACTATGCCGTACCACATGTATGGAGGGTAGAGGACAACTGGTAGGAGTTCTCTCCTTCTGTCCTGTGGCCCCTGGGACTTGAAATCAGGTCGTCGGGCTTAGTCTTGGTGCCTTTGCCTTCTGTAGCCATCTTGCTGGCCATAGACGTTTCCTTTATATGGGGGTCGGCTGGGGTGGGAGATTGGTGTCTGTGTATCTGTTGATGTGTGCTGCCATCACCCCTGGAAACTTTTTAATAAATAATACTGACAACTTTGGAGTGGTTTAAAAGGTACCTCAGGGACCTTTTTTCTCAAAATGTGGAAGTAGTATGTCCTCACTTAGTCCACACTGCACTTACTGCTCTTCTTCCTCCCAGATTATAAAGCCAGGGGGACAGAGAGGTTTATTATAAATGAATTACCATTATTCACAAATAAAAGTTATGAAAATACATATTGAATTACTGCTATATACATACCTCTGTTATTAAAGTACATGGGGCATTAGCACATTTATTGTTTGTTGGTGAAGAGGATATTAACTAATGACACAAATAATACACATACATACTGTGGTTTTTTTTTTTTTTTTTTGTTTTGTTTTTGGTTTTTTTTTTGTTTTTTTTTTGTTTTTGATTATGTGTATCTGTGTGTGGGTCTGTTCACAGGAGTGCATTGGATCCCCTGGAGCTGGAATTACAGGTGTTTGAGCCACCTGACATCTATGCTGGGAACCAAACTAGGGTCCTGAGGAAGAGGCGCCGGCGCTCCAGCCCCTGAGCTGTCTCTTTAGCCCTCTACCTAGGGTTAGGGTTTTTTGTTTTCTCTTAGTTGCATTCTTCTCTTGTGTGTGTTTGCATGCACCAGGGCCAAGGCCCGCGTGTGGGGAGTCAGGGGACAGCTTCAGTTCACCCTCTCCTGTCTTATGGGTCCCAGAGATTGAATTCAGCTTGACCAGCTGGTATCTTTACCCACTTAGCCACTCTGTAGCCCTGGAACTTGCTGTGTACCAGCCTGGCTTCAAACCCACAACGAGCCACCTGCCTCTGCTTCCTGAGTGCTGGGATTAAAGGTGTGTGCCACCACGCCAGGGTGTTGTCCAGGTTAACTTCAGCCTTAAGGTTCATCTTCCTTGCCTCCCAACTGCTAGTATTGTAGGTATACACAACCACACCATAAGCCAGAGCATCTGGGCATGGTTCCCAACATACACAAGGCAACCAAGCATTTGTATCTCCAGGTCCAGGGGATCTGATACCCTCTTCAGGCCTCCATGGGCACCAGGCACAGAAATAGTACATAGACATACATGCAGGCAAAAATACTTATACATAAAATTAAAATTTTTAAAAATGATCTATCTCAGAACCAGAGTAATTCGAGAATGCCTTGTGGCAGAGGCCTAGATCTCAGATGATCGTTAAAAATCAATAGTTTAAATTGGCATAGAGACGAGGATTATTTTTTAGAACACTACAGAGACGTAAAGATAGGACTACTGTAATTTTTAAAAATTTGGGTGTAAGACTATGTCAGGTGTGTGGGTTCCTGAAGAGGGCAGAAGAGGGAGTCATTCTGGAAGTGCAGGTGTGTGAGCCTCCCAGTGTGCATGCTGGGAAGCAAACTCAGGTCCTCTAGAGAGCACCCTTGTCTCCAGCCCCTGTAAAGTTATTAATTTTCAAGAATACTTAGAAGAAAAATTAAACAGTAGATTGAAATATTACAGAGGGCTTCAAATGCCAAGCCAGTAAATATGAACTTTAAATTTTTCTAGGTAAGCAGGGGTTCTTGAAAGCTGTTGTGGTTAAAGACTTGTGGTTCTTGAAAAAGATATTCTGGGGACTAGGAGGCAGCAGTTTTGTCAATAAAGTGCGTAAAAACACTAGCGTGGACCTCAGAACTCGTGCCAAAAAAAAAAAAAAAAAAAAAAAAAGCTGAATACAGTGATGTGCTTGTAATCCCAGCACTAGACTGTGGAGACTGGTGTCCCCGAGGCTTATTGGCCAACCAGACTAGCCTGCTCGGCAAGCTCCTGGCTAGTTAGTGATCCTTTCTTTAAAAATAGGGTGGCTGTGATCAGGCTGTAAAGTGATTAAATAAATAAATGAAAGAAAAACAAGGTGGGTGGCATTCAAACACTCAAAATTGTGGTGCGTGCACACACACACACATCTCCATTCTAAATGTAATTTGAAATGAAAATGAGCAACTTATTCTTAAATAAAATAGGTTTCAGAAGCAAAAATTTTGAGAGACTAACCAGTCTTCGGTATTTTGGATCCTCGTCTGTGATTGTAACTGATAGAGAAAAAATACCCAGAGGGAGGGAAGGAGAGAGGTGAGATGTAAATTAGAAAGCAACAGTTTATTTAGCTGTAGAGTACAGCCAACAGCTGTCTGCAGTGCACTCCACTGTTCTGTATGCCATAGACCTTTCTCCCCCTGATCTTGACTAGGAAATTCACCTCACTAAGATGTGATCTAGTCAGGCATGGTGGCACTTGATCAATCCCAGTTACTCAGGAGGGTGAGGCAGGAGGATTCTGAGTTGTGGACAGTTTAGCAAGTTATCAAGACCCCATATTAAAAGGCTGCATGTGATGGCTTACATCTTTAATTCTCATACTTGGGAGACAGGGGAAGGACGGCCTCTTGAGTTCAAGGCCAGTGTGATCACCATAGTGAGTTCCAGAACACCAGGACTAGTAGAGATGGTGCTGCTGATAGGGTTGGGAGCGTAGGCTCAGTGGGTAAAGACAGTTGTTGCCAGACTTAAAGGAAAGAACTCTCAAATGCCGTGCTCTGGTCTCCACATTTACAGCGGCATGTGCATGCCCACATACTTAAGCAAACACACACGCAGAGTAAAACATAATTCCTAGGTGACCTGGAACTAGCTATCTAGGCCAGGCTGGCCAATAAAACCTAATTTTCAGCCATTAAAAAGGGCCTTTAATCCTAGCACTTGGGAGGCAGAGGCAGGCGGATCACTGTGAGTTGGAGGCCAGCCTGGTCTACATAGTGAGTCCAGGACAGCCAAGGCTACACAGAGAAACTCTGTCTCAAAAACAAACAAACAAACAAACAAAAAAAGGTGGGTTGGGGGCTCTCCTTTCCTGAGAATTAAGGGAGAGGGGATAAAGAGAAGAGGGAGGGAAGGTAGGACTGGGAGGAGAAAAAGAAAAAAGGCGAAGATGTGGTACAGGGTTGGGCATGTAGCTCAGCGGCAGAGTACTTGCCTGCTATCGTGAAGTCCAGGGTTCAGTCACAAACACTGCAGAAACAGCTGTGGCAGTGAGGGGAGACATGATAAGCTCAGTGAGGCAGGGTACCTGCTGCCAAACCTGACAACTTTAGTTCAGTCCCCAAACCCCAGATGCCTGACTGAGAGAACCAAGTTCTGCACTCTATCCTCTGACCTCCATACCTGCCGTATATACATGCTCACCTACACACAAGTAAATACTTGGAAAAAGTGAGTAAGCAGCCAACACAGTGGTGATGGCCTGTAGCCCAGGCTAGGAAAGCTGGGCAGAGGATAGCCACAAGTTCCAGGCCAGTGTGCACTGTGTGGTAAATAGCAGGGCAGCAGGGTCTGGCTAGCAAGATTCTGGAAGAAAAAAAAGGACCCCCCCCCCCCAAAACAATAAGCTGCCGTCGTTAGTCGTTACAGTTTACTGGCCATGATAGAATGACATTCTCTATCCCCGAAACAAAGCCAGGAATCAGGGCTGATCGTGTTGAGCCCTGCTGGAACTCCACAGCACCTCTCCACTCAGGTACCTGAAGAAATGCCACACTACCTCTTTACGTCTGTTCTACTCTTTAGTAGTAAGATTTTGGTGGAATTAAGTTTTCTAGTAATATACTTGGTATCACTAGTGACATCTGAGGTGTTTTGTTCACTTGTTTTTGTAGAATGTTTACGACCATGAATTCCTGGGTCCTGTTCTGAATCTCAGAGAGTGTGAGTCCTGAGCTTCCACTCACCCCCACCCCCACCCCCTGCCAGTTAGTTTTCTTGAATAGTTTAATGTATGAATGAGTAACTACAGAGTACTTTTTGCTGTAATATTTTCTTTGGATCCGTTGTAGTTATTTTACCAGTATGTCCTAATAATAAACATTATTATTACAACAGTATTTTCTAACCTGCTAGCAATCAATTAAGACACAGACACCTGTTTTATTTTAAAATAGTCTTAGTTAACCTGGGGCAGGGCAGATTAATCCCCTAAACTACTTCCCATAGTGGGGCAGGTATGGGATGCCTGTCTCAATCCCAGGCCATCTGCTTCTAATAATTTCTATCAAGCCACCTCCCATCCATAATCCCAAATACTTGCTAATTATCATATCTGGGGCAAGTCTCCATCCACGCCGGCCATGTTCTTCTCCTCCACCTAACCTGTGGCACAGCTTTCTTCCATTCCTCTCCCCTCCCCTCCAGTCTCTCTCCCAAGCCCTGGAGCCTTAGCCATGCCTATCTCATTTGCCCTGCCCAGATGTGATGGCCTTTTATTGGTCAGACAGGTTAGGCTCTTAGGCAAGGTACAAGTGGGGAACAGACTGCAAGCAGTAATTAGCATCAGAATACACCAGACCAACCTCCAGCAAGGATCTTTGGCTTCTATCCTAGCAGACTCTATAAAGAAAACCCCTATAGGAAGATTGTTACCCTGTAGGGCATTAGATCTCCTAGAGCTGGATGGTTGTGAGGCACCATGTTGGTGCTGGGAACTGAGCCTGGATCCTCTGTAAGAACAAAGTGTTCTTTACTGATGAGCCATCTCTCCAGCCCCATTAGATGTTTGTTCTCTTTTTAATAACTCAGTCTAGGGAAATACAAAACTTAATAAAATGTGTGCTGAATATTGGTTTCTTCCCTTCCCCCAACTCTGCAGCAAGCATCTTTACAGAGCCCTCGGTGCGCTTGCAGAGCTTGTAGCTGCATCCTCTTTCTTAGTCAGGATGCTGGGAATATCAGGAAGTGGCAAACGTGTGCCTTAGGAGGCTGAGTACTGTTAAGGTTGGGTGTCATTGCTAGGTTTCTTTATTGTTGCTGCTTATGTGTATGTAAAGGTGCCTAGTTAGCAGCCGTTGCTGCGAGGCGTAATTGCCTAGTTTGGGTCCTAGCAATCTGTCCACGGATTTGCGGTTTTGTTTGTTTGTTTGTTTGTTTGTTGAGATAAATAAACTACTTTGCAGCTGAGCGCAGTGGCACAGTCCGATAAGCCCACCCACCGTTCAAGAGGCTAAAATGGGACTGTGGAGAGTTTGCAGTTAACCTGAGACACAGCAATTCCCTGTCTCAAAACAGCCCAGAGCCACCCTGGGAAACGTCTCTGTGCGCACTTCATGCCCGTGCTTCGTTGTCTAGTGCGCCTCTTCTTTTCTCCTGGAGGCTTCTGGCTTTGAACTTCCTGGAAATGAAGAGCTTTCCAAAATTTATTTTTCAAGCCCAAAATTTCCATTATCATTAGCCTGTTGCTATCATTGTATTCACCTGTAGGTAAAGTGCTCAATGTCTACATGTATTAATAACATCTGGAGGCTGGAGAGATGGCCCAGAGGTTAGGAGCACTGGCTGCTCTTCCCAGGTCCTGAGTTCAGTTCCCAGCCACAAACAACACAGTGGCTCAACAGCCATCTGTCATGAGATCTGGCGCCCTCTTCTGGCCTGCGGGCACACATTGAGACAGAGCACTGTATACACAATAAATAAATCTGTCTGTTTGTTTTTGGTTTTGTTTTTTTCCAGACAGGGTTTCTCTTATATTCCTGGCTGTCCAAGACTTGCTTTGTAGATCAGGCTGGCCTTGCACTCACAAGAGATCCACCCGCCTCTGCCTACATTTAACTTTTAAATTATAGCTTAGTAAAATTTGCCAATGGCCCTAATTACATTCATTTCTGACCAATTTTATATACAACTTTTACTGCTAATTTTTTTGTTTGTTTTGTTTTTTTGTTTTTTGGTTTTTGGTTTTTCGAGACAGGGTCTCTCTGTGTAGCCTTGGCCATCCTGGACTCACTTTGTAGACCAGGCTGGCCTCGAACTCACAGCGATCCGCCTGCCTCTGCCTCCCGAGTGCTGGGATTACAGGCGTGCGCCACCATGCCCAGCTGCCAATATTTTGTTATTTCTTTCTTTCTTTCTTTCTTTTTTTTTTTTTTTTTTTTTTTTTTTTTGAGATGTTGTTTCTTATTTGTTAGTGTTGGATTGTTTTGCTTTGCTTGTGTTGTATTTGACAGTGCTGGAGATGGGCTCTGTACTGCACTGGTGAGCTCTAGCGCTGACCTGCGTGTTCCCGACATCATCTTACTGCCTCAGTCTTAGCGTCTCGGATGGCCGTGAAGCCACCATGAAGCCCAGGGCGCCTTAAATTCTTTACCCTTCTCCGTTTCTCATGTACTGGACTAACAGGCATGTGTTACCATACCTGGCCTGGCTTTAAACATAAATGAACTTCTTTCTTTTCTTTTTCTTCTGTCAAAGGAGCTCTGTTTTTTTGTTTGTTTGTTTTCTTCCATTCATTCATTCATTCATTCAGAGACAGGTTCTCTTCTTTTTGTGGGGGGCTGGTTTTTTGAGACAGGATCTCTCTCTGTAGCCTTGGCTGTCCTAGACTCACTTTGTAGACCAGGCTGGTTTCGAACTCACAGCAATTCACCTGCCTCTGCCTCCCGAGTGCTGGGATTAAAGACGTGCACCACCACCACCCAGCCCTTATGCCAGTTTTTAATTTTGTGTGTGTGTGTGTGTGTGTGTGTGTGTGTGTGTGTGTGTGTGTGTGTGTGTGTATGTGTGTGTGTGTGTGTGTTGCCTGCATATCTCTCTTTGTACCACATTACAGTGCACATGGAGGCCAGAAGAGGGCATCAGATCCCGTGGAACTAACTGGAGGTACAGCTAGTATTGAGCTACCATTTGACAGCTGAAAATCAAACCCAGGACCTCTGGAAGACCAGCTTGACCACTGAGCCATCGGTCCAGCCCCCTTGCTGCTTTCTACACTAGTTCTTATCCGTAAATCGCCATTCTGTATAACTTCTAACTTCTCTCCACGGTGGCGTTAAGCTGCATACTAACAAGCTGGGACTTTGCCACTAAGCTGTGCTCAGATCTTATGATATTCCTGTTGGTAGTAAACAGGAATTGTCCAGTTCATGCCTTTTTCTTTCTTAGTTGAGATGTTGAGAGTCAAATTATTTTAGTGACTTTTTCCCCCACAGTTTCATTTGTGGAATACTGGTAAAACTTTTACTTCTCTCCAGTTTTATGTGGAGTTACTTGGATGGTCTAGTTTGACTTTTTTCTTTTCTTTTTTTAAATTTTTTTTTTTTTTTTTTTTTTTTTTTTTTTTTTTTTTTTTTTTGAGACAGGGTTTTTCTGTGTAACCCTGGCTGTCCTGGACTCACTGTGTAGATCAGGCTGGCCTCAAACTCACAGAGATCTGCCTGCCTCTGCCTCCTGAATGCTGGAATTAAAGGCATGTCCTACCTCCCCCAGCTACTTTGACAGTTTTCAAGGTTTCTTTTCTTACCAGGAAGAAAACACCTTTCTACCTTAAACTATATGTATAAACATTGTCAAGAGGATGCAGCCCTGAGGTCCTGCTCATTTAGTTTGGATTAACTTGTTTGTGTGCTTCTTTTCCTCTTTTTTGTATGTTTGTTTTTCCATACTCTGTGTGTGTGTGTGTGTCTGTCTGTCTGTCTCTCTGGATGTCCTGGATTTTACTCTGTAGACCAGGCTACCCTTGAACTCAGAGATCCACTTGCCTCTGCCTCCTGTGTACTAGGATTAAAGGTGTGCGCCACCACCTGACCTTTTCCTTTTTGCTCCTGGGAGCTTTGGCCACGTGAGCATTCCATACTCCTGAGCTGTATTCCTAACTTCTTCTTCCTTTTTTTTTTTTTTTTTATAAAAAAGTCTTAAGTTTTTGTTTATTTCGTTGGTTGGTTTTTTGAGACAGGGTTTCTCTGTGTAACCCTGGCTTTCCTGGACTCCATTGTAGACCCAAGCTGGCCTTGAACTCAGAGATCCGCCTGCATATCTGCCTTGGGTTACAGGAGTGCACCACCACACCTGGCAAAAGAAGACTTTTTTAATGAATTTCTTGAGTTTATGATTGTACACATTGACTGGTATATTTACTGATTATTTTTTGGTCAAACCTAGAGCCAGCGTGGCTCACATATATAAACTGTAGTACTCAGAAATCAAAGGCAGGAGGATCCAGGCCAGCTTGGGTTCCAGAGTAATAACTCATCTCAAGCCAAACAAGGGGTCGAGGATAGAGCTTAATGGCAGAGTCGATTGTGTTTGATGTTTGTATGTATGGGTGTCTGCGTGTCTGTGCGCCTTGTGCATGCCTGGCACTCAGGAAAGCCAGAACAGGGTATCAGAGCTCCTACAACTGGAGTTACAGATGATCGTGAGCCGCGTGTATGTGCAGGGAAGTCAAACCTAGGTCCTCTGAAGGAGCAGCCAGTGCCCTTAACTGCTGAGCCATTGCTCCAGCCCCCTAGAGTGCTTGTTCAGCATGCACAGGCCCCTGAGTTATAATTCCCAGTGTTAAGGTAAGAGGAGCTAACAAATCATAGTACTAGGCACATTTTTCAGAAGTGAATGTAGGGTCTAAAGAGGTGCCTCTATATTGGGAGCACTAGCTGCTCTTCCAGAGGACCTGGGTTTGCTTCCTAACACCCACATGATGGGTCACTTCTATCGGTAACTCCAGTTCCAGGGGACCTGATATCCTCTATGGCCTCTGAATGTAAAAACCATGCACACATGGGCTGGTGAGGTGGCTCAGGGGTAAGAACACTGGCTGCCCTTCCAAGGGTCCTGAGTTCAATTCCCAGCAGCCACATGGCGGCTCGTGACCATCTGTAAAGTGGTCTGACGCCCTCTTTTGGCATGTAGGTATACATGCAGACATAACACTCCTCCATTTAAACAAGTAAATCAAAATTGTATGCTAAAAAATGCATGCATATGGATGCATGCAAAACACCCATACACATAATTTTTTAAGTGGCTACAAAGCACTGAAAACTTCTTGGTTTTGTGTTTTTGAGACAAAGTCTCACATTGTAGTCTGACCTGTAACTCAACAGACAGCCTCTGGTGTTGGCCTTGAACTCTCGGCAGTATTCCTGCTTTAAGCTCTGGAGGGCTGACATTGTAGGTGTGAGTGGCTAACCCATTCCTGGCTTCAGAACAGCAAAGGATGCTGTAGGCATAGGCACACTTAGTTCCTGTGCCCCTGCTGCACAGCTGAGGCTTCCTTCAGGTCACGTTTTTTTATTTTTATTTATTTATTTTTTTTGGTTTTTTTGAGACAAGGTCTCTCTGTTCACTTTAGGCTGTCCTGGTCTCGCTTTCTAGACCAGGCTAGCCTCGAACTCACAGCGATCCACCTGCCTCTGCCTCCTGAGTGCTGGGATTAAAGGCGTGCGCCACCATGCCCGGCATGGAGATTGGGTTTAGAAAGTACTGAATCAGGGTATTCATACCATGAATATGACTTGATTTTTTTGTTTTTTGTTTTTCTTTTTTCATTTGATAGGAAAGAGCTCCTCTTTTTCTGAAGAAAAAGGTGAATCTGATGATGAGAAACCGAAGAAAGGAGAAAGACGATCATCCAGGGTTAGACAGGTAACCCAGTCCCTACAGCACAGTTGCTCACTGCTTTCTGCAGTGCTGTGGATATTTTTGCCACCTCAGGCCTGTGTAGAGTCGGTGTCTACATCTGTCTCTAATGTCACTTTTAATTACTTACATCTGCTCTGGCCTTCAGACTTTTCAGCAAATATGTACATTTTTAACTTTTTTTTAAAATAGTCTCACTGGATCCTGCTGTCTTGAGTTTTCCACATGCTGGAGTTACAGGCTTGTTGTTACTGTGGCTGACATGAGCATATTAATATGTGGTTTCTAAAAACTTAAATGTGAGGGCTCAGTGTGTCAAGGCGCCTAATACCTGATGTAATTCTCTGAGACCTCATAGTGGAAGGAAAGTAATGGCTCCCATCAGGTTGTCCACTTGAGTGACACATAAACAAATAATGTAATTTTAAAAATGTTTTTAGCCGGGCGTGGTGGCGCACGCCTTTAATCCCAGCACTCGGGAGGCAGAGTCAGGCGGATCGCTGTGAGTTCGAGGCCAACCTGGTCTACAAAGTGAGTCCAGGATGGCCAAGGCTACACAGAGAAACCCTGTCTCGAAAAACAAAACAAAAAATAATAATAATAAAAATAAATAAATAAATAAATAAATAATGTTTTTAGGGCTGGAGAGATGGCTCTGTGGTTAAGAAGGTCCTGAGTTCAATTCCCAGCAAACACATGGTGGCTCACGATCATCTATAATGTGATCTGATGCCCTCTTTTGGCCTGCAGGGATACAAGCAGGCAGAGAATAATAAACAAATAAAATAAATAAATAAATCTTTTTTTAAAAATGTTTTTAATTAAATATGAAAGCCAGGCTGGACTATATTCTTAAATATGTAATAAGATAAGACATGACATGACTAGTGAGTTAAGACTATATGAAGTAATGTTAAGGAAGAAACAGTGCAGAAGTACAGCCACAGAGTAATTGGCTGTGCAGTACGGGTTGGTGATGCAGTTGTATTCTCAGCACTTGGGAGATAGAGACAATTGCTCACTGAGTTCGAGGCTACCCTGGGCTACCTCATGAGACCCTATCTCAAAAGAGAGAGAAGAGAAGGCGGGGGGAAGAGGAGAAGGATGTGTGGTATTGTTTCTCAAAAAGAAAAGGGGGGAAATGTCAAAATGATAAAGAAATACTTAATACTAACAATAGCCTAGTTCTCCTAACTTTCTAGATATTCTATCTGTATTAATGATAAAATTCATAAAAATTATAGCCAGGTGCCATGGCACACACCTGTAATCCCAGCAATCAGGAGCCAGAGGCAGGCAGATCTCTCTGAATTCAAGGCCAGCCTGGTCTACAAAACAAGTCCAAGGCAGCCAAGGCTACACAGAGAAACCCTGGATTGAGGGGAAGAGAGGTAGAGGGAAGAGAGAGCTAGGGGGAGAAAGAAAAAGAAAAACCAAAATGTATGTAATACAAAATCCACCATTGTAGCAATCTATACATCTATATAATCATCAACATTCAGAACTTTAAAAAAAAAAAAAAAGTAAGTTTAAAAAGTCAGGGTCTAGAGAGAAATGACTCAGTGGTAAAGAACACTGGCTGGGTCTGGGGAGATGACTCAGAGGATAAGAACACTGGCTGCTCCTCCAGAGGTCCTGGGTTCAGCTCCCAGCAACCACATGGTGGCTCACAACCATCTATAGTGAAATCTGGTGCCCGCTTCTGGAGTGCAAGCATATATGCAGGCAGAGCACTGTATACATAATAAATAAATTAATTTTAAAAAACAAAACAAAAACTGGCTGTCCTTGCAGAGGACCCAAGTTCATATCCTAGCACCCACATGGTGGCTTACAACAGTCCTTAACTCCGATTCTAGGGGATCAAAACACCCTCTTCTGACCTCAAGTACCAGGAACATACATGGGGTACCTGTATACATGTGAGCAAAATATTCATACACTTGAAATAAAACTTCTAAAAAATTAAAGCTGGGGCTGGAGAGATGGATCAGCAGTTAAGAGCCCTGGCTGCTCTTCCAGAGGATTCAAGTTGTAGCTCCAGCACCCACATGGCAACCCACAGCCACCGGCAACTTGAGCTTCAAGAGTTGGGTGCCCTCTTCTGGCCTCTGCTGTCATTTGTGCTCACACAGATAACATGCATGTACATAAACAATAAAATAAAATAAATTTTCTTTAAAGTACATAAAAAAGAGACTGAAAGCCAGCAAACAAGCCAGAAGCAGCTTTATGCTCCTTTTGTTTCCTCTCGATTTTCCTAAGGAGCCTGAGAGTGGTTACTGCCTCGCCCACTCCTGTGTTGCTGAAAACATGTGCTGTTCAATTTCTCCTTCCTTAGGGCACCTTGGGAGATGCTTACTCCTCTGCTCACTATGACCAAGAATATTTGAAGCCATTGTCTGTCTTTTCTTTCAGGCCAGAGCAGCTAAACTCTCTGAGTACGGCCAGGCTGCTGAGGAGGAAGAGGATCAAGGAACACCATCTAGAAACCTGAGGGTCAGAGCAGATCGAAATTTAAAAATGGAGGAGGAGGAAGAAGAGGAAGAGGAAGATGATGAAGAAGAGGAGGAGGTAGATGAGGGACAGAAATCTAGAGAGGCAGAGGCACCAATTCTGAAACAGTTTGAGGATGAAGATGGGGAAGAGATGAGCAGAGCGAAACCAGAGAAGGCGGTGCATGAGAAGCCCCAGGCCATAAGAGCCCAGGGAGAGGACGAGTTAGAGACAGGAGGGCGAGTCACAAGATCCCAGGAAGAAGCTAGGAGAAGTCATCTGGCCAGACAGCAACAAGAGAGAGAGACACAAATAGTTTGTCTCCTTCAGGAAGAAAATGAGGTAAAATCTTTACAAGGCTTGGAGGACAAACCCCAGTCTCCTTCCCCACCTCCGCTCCCTGAAGACCTAGAGAAGGCCCCCGTTGTGCAGCTGCCGCAACAGCTAGTCAGCGAAGAGGAAACTCCCCCACCCCTACTGACCAAGGAAGCGTCTTCTCCACCAGCTCATGTACAGCTGCAGGATGAGGAGGAAGTAGAGCCAGTGGAAGGCCCAGCGCCCCCTGTCCTCATTCAGTTATCTCCTCCTGATTCAGATGCTGGAACCCAGGAGCCCATAGCGTCTCCACATACTGTCCAGTTGGTAAGAGGCCTGTCTCCTCTGTCAAGTACTACAGACACCAAAGCAGAGCCTCCAGCAGAGAGAGCGTCGGATGAAAGTGTTTTGCCTCTGCCTCAGAAAAGTATGCTCCCTGAATGCTCAGCTCAGAAGGGACTAGAAGCCGAGCCCGAGAAGTCTGCTCAGCCCCTTCCTCTAACAGTAGAGGAATTAGCAGCCGCCAAAGGGATCCCTGAGGAGCCTGTGAAACAGCAGTCTTTGGAACAGGAGGGCAGAAGAGCGTCCCACGCTCCTTTCCCAGACCACGGTTTGACGCAGTCACCTGACTCGGCCTCTAGCCGGTCTTCTTCACCTTCCTCCTCCAGCTCAAGATCCAGATCTCGCTCTCCTGACAGCTCCACCTCCCGCCCACAGTCCTCTCCAAGATCTGAACAGAGAGCTGTGTCCCAAGCACGAGTTCATGCCAACCCTCATGGCAGACCCAAGATGAGCTCCAGGTCTCGGTCCCGGTCCCGGTCTGCATCAAGCAGCAGCCGAAAAGTGAGTATGGAGAACCCCATCCCGAATAATTTTGAAACCCAGAATAACTAGTAATGATTTCTAACAGGAATAGAAAAGTCCTTCTCTAGTTTCCACTGTTTTCTTGCCCTTTGTACAGAGCCTGTGCCTTTGTCGCTGGGCTCCTCTCCACTCTGCACTCCTTTGATGGCAAAGCATGTTGAATACACCTGCCTCTTCATTAACACGAGCATCTGGAGCGTGTGAGCCCCTGGCTGGAGCTTTGTAAATCTGTTGAATAAGCAGTTGGAGACCATTCACTTAAATTAGAGACGCGCCCATGAGAAAGAGCAGGTATTTGTAGCCTGGGCCTGTGCTCCCAGTGCTTGAGGAGTGGAGGCCAAGGGATCAGTTCAGCGCCATCCTGGGCTGTGTATCAAATCCAGAGTCTGTCGGAGCTATACAAATCTTATCAAAACAGACAGAAAAGACCCAGAGTGTGGATCGGGTCAGAGCACTCTGTGGTCTTCTGAATACATATCATCCATTCACACATGTCTCTTCCAAATATTTGCTATGTAAAGTAATTTTTCTTTTGTGTTTCCTATTGTCATTTTAGTCTCTGAGCCCCGGAGTCTCCAGAGACAGCAACACCAGCTACACTGAAACCAAAGATCCCTCTTGTGGTCAGGAGGCTGCAGCTCCATCAGTGCCACAGGAGAAGAGTCCCATGTCCCCAGCCTCTGTCCGGGAGAGGCGTCTGAGCCAGCTGTTACAGCCAGAGCAGGTAGGCTGTTCGAGCCGCTTAGGCTTCACTCCCCATTGCTCAGCGTTTTTGAGGTAGGGTCCTGCTATGTAGATATCGGGACCAACCTCAAACTCATGATCCCGCCTCGCTCCCACGTGCTAGGGTTACAGGTGTGTGCCAGTGCACCCACCACATTTGTCTTCACTATGAAATTCAAAAAATCTGTTGAGACAAGTGTCAAGAAGTGCAGAGTCTTAAGGATCTTTCTTTCTTACGGTTTTTTGAGGCAGCGTCTCTGTGTTTTCTTGGCTGTCCTGGACTCACTTTGCAGACAAGGCTGGCCTCGAACTCACAGTGATCTTCCTGCTTCTGCTGGGATTAAAGGTGTGTGCCACCACGCCCAGCTTGAGGACATTTCTTAATTGTTGCTTAAAAACCAAAAACCCATTTGCTTGCTTGCTTGTTTGGGGGTTTGCATGTGTGCCATGGCATGCAAGTGGATAGAGGACAAGTTTTGGCTCTTCCTCCGTGTGGTTTTCAGGGATGGAACCCAAGTCATTAGCAGCTGAGTCATCTTACCGACATTGTTTTAAAGATCTTTTTTGTGTGTGGAGTATTTTGCCTGCATGAATAGATGCTCGCTATGTGAATGCAGAAGACAGAAGGCGTGGAATCCCTGGAACTTCAGTTAGTAATGGGTCTGGCTGCTGTGCAGGGCCTGGGGCTGAGTGTGCTTTTCAGCATAGAGCTGTATCTCTGCAGCTCCCTCACCCTGCCCTGCCTTGTCCTTTTTAACATACTTCAGTGTCTGCAGGTGTGCACACTTAATGCGTATATAAACCTTAACTTCCTGGTTAGTTAAACTTCTGTGTGACGTCGAACAGCAGGGTGTTCATCTCCAGGAAGCTTAAGGTACATTCTTCCTCAGAGCCTTTCTATGTATCTGCCCCCAAAGGTAGGCTTTTTCTCAGATATCTTAAAAAAGAAGTCTAAGACTGGCTTGGTGGCACATGCCTTTGATCCCAGTGCTAGGAGTCTGAGGCAGGGGGATCTCTGGGAGTTCAAGGCCAGCCTGGTCTATAGAGTGAATTCCAGGACAGCCAGGGCTACATAATAGACTCTGTCTCTTGTGGCTTTTTCTTTCTTTCTTTATTCCTTTCTATCTGTCTGTCTGTCTTTTTGAAATTTTTGGTTTGTTTGGTTTTGTGGCGGGGCGGGGGGGGGGGGGTCGTTGAGACAGGCTTTCTTCTCTGTGTGGCACTGCTGTCCTGGAATTGTAGTCCAGGCTAGCCTCTGCCTCCCAAGTTCTGGGATTTAAGATGTGCACTACCACCACCATCACCAGCTGACTGAGAAGCCCTGTCTCCAAAAAAAAAAAAAAAAAAAAAAAAGGAGGAAGAAGAATTATTATTATTCTAGAGCCAAGCATGATGGTACAGGCCTGTGTCTTAGTATTAAGGAGGATTGCTTTGAGTTCACGGTCAGTCTTGCCTGCATAGTAGGACCCTGTCTCAAAGGGCTGTGAGGTGTAGGGGTTCTGCAGTGTTTGCTCAGTGGTAGAGTGCGTGCTTAGCAAGCAAGAGGCCTGGGTTTAATCCCCTAATCTAATAAAATGATTGCTAGAATCGAATCTGTGTGTTCCTTTTTGTTGTTGATGGACGCCTTAGGCAAGCATCATATCATGAGCTATTTCTCCAGCCCCTAGAGAAAGTCTCCCTGATATTAGGGATAGCGCCTTTAGCCATATACCTAGTAGACAAGTAGTAGTATTGATGAGTTGATCTATGTTCCCCAAGACAGCTGTCTACTTTTCATCTTAAGATAGGGTCTAAGAGGGAGGGTGGTGGCACACACCTTTAATTATAGCACTCAGGAGATACTCAGCAAGCAAATCTGTGAGCTTGAGGCCAGCCTGGTTTACAGACTGAACTCCACACAGAGAAACCCTATCTTGTTGGGGGTGGGGGGGACAGGGGACGCCTAGTCCTGCTGCATAGTGCATACCTTGCAAGTCCTCATGCCTTAGCCTGCTGAGCGCTGAGATTATAGGCCTCAGACAGTGGGCCCAGCTAGAAAGTCTCCAGGTACCTGCGTTTAGCCGGGCATAGTGGTTTATTTATGCCTTCACTCCCAGTACGCAGGAGGCAGAAGTATGCGGGTATCTGTGAGTGGTAAGGCTGTCCTGGTCTACATAGTGAGGTCCCAGCCCACTAGAGCCACAAAATGCATCAGTTTGGGGGAGGGGCTGATGTTGAGGCAGTTAGTTTCTCTGTGTAATGGCCCTGGCTGTTGTTTCCTCACTTCTTAGACCAGGCTGGCCTAGTCCAGCTCCAAGTTAAAGAAAATGAACCCAGCAGGATTAAACCTTGGTTTTGTTTGCCTTTGCTCTGTTAGCAGGGGGGGAGCCCAAAGAAGTGTGAAGCTGAAGAGGCAGAGCCGCCAGCTGCCGCACAGCCGCCAACCTCAGAAACTCAGACCTCTCGTGTACCAGAACCAGAAAGGACTCCTCACACTGTGTAAGTAGGGCTGAAAGAAGCAGCAACAAGTGTGGGCTCGGTCTTTGCTCGCTAGGGTTTCTGTGGCTCAGCAGTCCTGGTTTCCTTCTAAAACTTGAAGGCAGAGTTTTACATGGGCAGAGACCAGGCTTTAATCTCATGCTGGTAGGGGCTCCACTCCCAGAACATTGAGATGGTTTGGAAAATAGTGATCAGGGCATAAGAAAAACATCTGAAATCTTTGAGCTGAAATAGGCAACTCCTTTAACAGTAAACACCGGAGTATAAATGTTGTCATTAAGACAGAGTAAGGGCATTAAGTAATTCTAACTCAGGGTTCTAATCCCACTCATTCATCAGACTCTTAGGTCTGAGCTGAAGAACTCAGTCTAATATAGTGGTCTAAAAGCTAAACGTGATTTTTACCTGAAATCCCATTTCCAAGAGGATTGAACCCCAGTGGGCGAATGGCAAAGTTGATGGCAGCTTGATGAAAGCTATTGCAAAATCAATAAATGGCACACAAGAATGTTGAGGAGAGCTGGGCTGTGGTGGCGCATGCCTGTAATCCCAGCACTCAGGAGACAGAGGCCAGCCCGGATACAAAGCAAGTCCAGGACAGCCAGGGCTACACAGAGAACCCCTGTCTCAAAAAACCAAAAAGAAAGAAAGAAAGAAAAACAAACAAAAAGATTAATTAAAAAAAGAACATTCAGGAGATGAGACAAGAGAATTGCCACAGTTGAAGATCGGACTGGCTGCCCAGCGAGTTCTAGGTCAGTACATATCAGGCTTTTGTATAAACTCCTTTAATCCCAGCACTCGGAGGCAGAGGCAGGCCGAGTCTACAAAGCAAGTCCAGAACAGCCAGGACTACAAAAGAAACCCTGTCTCGAAAAACTAAAAAGGGTAAGAGGGACATGGGACACACACACACACAGACTGAGATCATGTCTCAAAGACAGACAACCAAAAAAGGAATATCACATAACCCTGAGCATGGCGACACAGGCTTTCGGAGACTAAGGCAGGCAGAGTGTGGCTTTAGGGCCAGCCTGGACTACATAGCAATACCTGACTCACAAATCAAGCAGAAGAGAAGACTAACTGCGTGGGAGCTGCCTTTCCCTGACTGCTGCTGTCACTTCACTGAGCTGTTTGTACAGTTCAGAGCACATGCAGCACATAGGAGGCCCTGGAATCAAAAGGAAGTTTCTTAAGACACTTCGTTCTTGCAGCTAATGTGAGCTTTTTAATACTTAAATTGTAAAAAGAATAGTCATATCTTTGTAGTTGAATAGATACTCATTCTGAGCTTTGTATTGTAAATTAAGTTACTGAAGCAGGACAGGTGTCATGAGCACAGCCAGTACTCTCCTTCAACCCAGTATTGGGGAGCTGAGGCAAAACAATTGAAAGCTCAAGGCTAGCCTGGGATAAGTACCAAGACTGCCTCACAAAAGAAAAGGAGAGAAAAGGGGCGTGATGATGCACACTCTGGAGTTGGAGGCAGGAGGATCAGATGTCATCATTGGCTTCATAGTAAGTTTCAAGGCCAACCTACGGTGAGAAACCCTGTCTCCTTTTTCTCTTTCTTTTTCTTTCTCTATGTATTTATTATTTACTCAGAATTCCTGGTTTCAAAGTCTAAAACTCTTAACAAAAAATGAAGTATTGAAAGAAGATTGCGTCCCTTTTAAATATCAGGAAGTAGGGGCTGGAGAGATGGCTCAGAGGGTAAGAGCACTGACTGCTCTTCCAAAGGTCCTGAGTTCAATTCCCAGCAACCACATGTGGCTCACACCCATCTATAATGTGATCTAATGCCCTCTTCTGTCCTGCAGGCCTACATGTAGGCAGAACACTGTATACATAATAAATAAAACTTTAAGAAATATTTAAAAATAAATAAATAAATATCAGGAATTCTGGGTTGCTTTGCATAATGTCCCATTCTTCTGTATTTATTTCTGTTTTTAAGTTCTGCTACCAGTGTTATCTCCTTCTGTGTGATAGTCTGGTCATTTGCACACTTGTGAGAACTTCCAGCTATCTTTTAAGGCTAATTTATTTAGAGGGTGAGTGGGCAACTCGCACCATCTCATTTTCTTGTGACTACAGTTAGTTTTGCTGCAGTCCTTCTCATATTCTTGCCTCTGCTGCCATCTTGTGGCCATTTTATTTTTTGGTTCAGAAACCAGAAGCTAGCTTCCTTTGAAAATGTTTACCTTTTCTGTCGTGAGACAAGTACATTATCCTTTGAGAAAGGGTTTTTCTTCTGGGACCATAAAATGAACTTCACAAACTCTGGACGGTGTTTAGAATCCCCAGCTTTCCCCAGCATTGATAAAGTAGAGTGAAATCTTCCTCTCTATGTCACTCAAAGATAATATGGCCTTCCCTGTCCCATGAAGGTACAGGCATGACCTTGTACACTGGCAATTTGAAAGCAGCTCTTCACACCTGGTGTGGTGGAGCTCACCTTTAATCTCAGCATAGTGGGGTAGGCAGAGGCAGTTGGATCTCCGCGAGTTCAAGGACAGCCAAGGCTACACAGAGAACCCCTGACTCAGAAACCAAAAAAGTTACTCACGCCTTGGAGACCTGCTCCTGTGCATCTCAAGAAGCAGTGGTGTCTGCAGAGCTCCTTGCACACCTTTAGACGGTTAGTCTGTAAGATTCCAGCAAGAGAGGGGCATCGGCTGTTGTTGGGAAATGCCCTTATTTCTGAATTTTTCCATTAAGTTTGGGGCTATTAGCAGTGTGTTGTCACTGCTGGGGGTGATTTTTAACTTCATTTTATGGCTAGGATAATCTAGTCATATGATTCTGACAAGGTGATAGCCTGGGCAAATACTGAAATTGTCCATTGTCTTTCTTGAAATATAGTAGTAGGCAACCTGACAAAAACAATGTGTTCAAAGGCCTAAACCCACAAAGGTTTTGTAAATAAATCTTTGTGGTTTTCCTACATTTCAACTGATTGATTGATAGCACTCCTCATCCTAGCAACCTGGCAGCCCTCTAGAGCCCTTGCCAACTTAGAAAGTGGGATTGTTTTTTTTGTTTTGTTTTTTGTTTTTGTTTTTTGTTTTTTCTTTTTTCTTTTTTTTTTTCCGAGACAGGGTTTCTCTGTGTAGCCTTGACCATCCTGGACTCACTTTGTAGACCCGGCTGGCCTCGAACTCACAGCGATCCGCCTGCCTCTGCCTCCCGAGTGCTGGGATTAAAGGTGTGCGCCACCACGCCCGGCGAAAGTGGGATTGTTTAAAAATACTAAATAAGTCCAGCATGGTGGTGCCCCTTTAATCCCAGCACTAATCCTCCCAGACAGAGGCAAGTGGATCTCTGAGTTCAAGGCCAGCATGGTCTTCAAAGCGAGTCCAAAACAACGAAGGCTACACAGAGAAACCCTATCTCGGAAAAACAAAAACAAGCAAAACAAAACAAAAATACAGGCTGGAGAGATGGCTCAGAGGTTGAGTACTGACTGCTTTTCCAGAGGTCCTGAGTTCAATTCCCAGCAACAAAAATACTAAATAAAAAGAACATTGATGGCTTAAATCTTGGTTTTCCTGCCTATCTTAACACTACATGACTACAGAACAACAGAGTATTAGAAAAGGGTTTAAATTTACTTCAGGGACCATTTTTACTCCAGTTGGTTCAAACTATTTTAGCTCTGATTGTGCCTGAGGTGCTCTCAGTGTAAGAAATAAAGCCCGGCATGGTGGCGCACCCCTTCAGTCCCAGCACTGAGGAGGCAGAGGCAGGCGGATCTCTGTGAGGCCAGCCTGGTCTACAGAGGGAGATACAGGAGAGCCAAGCTTCTGTCTTGAAAAACAAAACGAACAAACCAAAAATTAAAAAATTAAATAAATAAGTAAAAGACAGTAGAGGGTTAGGGTACAAGAAAGAACTTGAGTGCTGAAATGGTTGCTATAAGCATAAGAACCTGAATTTGATCCCCAGTGTCTACATGAAAAGGCTTGGTGAGCATGATGCATGCACGTGGGACACACACCCGCATAAAAGTGAACTTATGGTCTACATGCAAAAAAAAAAAAAAAGTAGAGGGGTGGGTTGTGGTGGTGCACACTTGCGATCCCAGGCCTTGTAGTGAAGGTCTTGCAGGTCTTGCCTGGCTTGTATTCTGAAACCGAGTCTACAGAGAATATTATTATTATTATTATTATTATTATTATTATTATTATTATTATTATTATTATTATTATTATTACTACTACTACTACAACTACTTTTCTTTCTTTTTTTTAAAGACAGGGTCTCTCTGTGTAGCCTTTGCTGTCCTGGACTGGCTTTGTAGACCATGCTGACCTCAAACTCACAGTGATCCGCCTGCTTCTGCCTCCCAAGTACTGGGATTAAAGGCATGCGCCACCACGACCAGCTGAAAAAAAAATTTTTTTTTTTTTAATTTTCATAGGATATAGTAAAAGGTTGGTACAGTTGTTCATGGACAGCAGTGAATTAATTTACCCAACCTGTTCTAAATGCAGCCTTCTGTGTACACAAACCTAGTGCACAATAGCAACCTCAGACTCTTGTTGTTATGATTGTTTGTCTTTGTGCCTTGAGAAAAGGAAGGAAATGCTTTTTTAAACCAGCATGGCAATCTGATGATCCTTGGGAAACTTACAATGCCAATGTCCGAAACAGTGGTTTTTAACAAACAAACAAAGCACAATTTGTTAACAGAGTTTGTTCACTGAGGAGTTTGTGTGTGAGGCTGAGCCCTCCGTGGCCCGCTGCCCTTGTTTGTCCTGAAGGTAGGCGTTCCTTGGAGTGCCAGGTTTCCTTGTGCTGTGTGCTACGCTTTCATACGGGGTTTTTAGCATTGTAGGATTCTCTATGCTAACTAAAGGTTAAACATGTATGCCTACAGAAATTGCCTTTCCCACTAGTTTCTCTTAAGTTGTTCACACTGTGATGTGATGTTAATATTTGAGTAATTCTATCCTTTTCCTGTGAGCTGTGAGGCTCCCCGTGGGCTTACTTATGGATCCATGTCTCTTCTGTTGTTCCCAGTACAACTTAACAGGTCAGAAACATTTGTTCAGAGCTAACAGAATGGAAAAAGGAGGCAAACTTCATCAAAGGGAAATAGAAGGGCTGGAGAAAGGACTCAGAGGTTAAGAGCACTGGCTGTTCTTCCAGAGGTCCTGAGTTCAATTCCCAGCAACCACATGGTGGCTCACAACCATCTGTAATGAGATCTAATATCCTCTTCTGGCCTGCGGATGTACATGCAGGCAGAACACTGTATATGTAATAAATAAACAAATCTTTATTTAAAAAAAAAAAAGCCGGGCATGGCTTGGAGGCAGAGGCAGGTGGATCACTGTGAGTTCAAGGCCAGCCTGGTCTACAGAGTGAGTTCCAGGACAGCCAAGGCTACACAGAGAAACCCTGTCTCGAAAAACAAAAAGCAAACAAACAAACAAAGCACTGGCTGCTCTTTGAGAGGACGTAGGTCTGATTTCCATTACCCACACAGTGACTTGTAACTAACTCCAGTTCCAGGGGCCTCTTCTGACCTCTGTGGACACTAGACACACACAGTGTACATACAGACATGCTAGCAAGAACACCCATGCACATAAAATAATGAATGTTCTTGAGATTATAATTACACAGTCTCCCCTCCCTTTCCTCCCCTGTGCCCTCCCTGGTTCTCTCTCACGCTCACAGCCTCCCTCTTCATGCGTTGTTGCTACGTGCATTCTATGCGTGAACAGAAGGCACAAATCTCCCGTGTTAACAAGGCCAAGGACAAAATGGAATTACGCGTTGTATTTAAGAGATACAGCCAGGTGTGCTGGCACACACATTAATCCCAGCACTCAGGAGGCAGAGGTGGTCTGCAGGCTGAGTTACAGGGTAGCCAGGGCTACACAAAGAAGCCCTGTCTAGAAAAACCAAAACATATGTAATTTCCAGTCAGAAGCTAGGTGTAACTGAGCAACCTTTAATGTCAGCACTCAGGGGAGAGGCTGGAAGGTCTCTGTGAGCTCAAGGCCGACATCGGCACTTCCAGCCAACCAGGGATACATAGTCAGACCAATAGAATAATCCAATGATAGAAGCCAGACCAGGTGGTCCGTGTGGTAATCTCAGCATGAGGAAGATTACTGATTTGAAGCAGCCTCGGCTACAAGTGAGTTCCAGGCAGGCATCCTTTACCTAGTGAGACTGTCTAGACAAAAAATATATATATGTAGAAGTTTTCACTAACCAAAAAATCTTCCAACAATACGTCTAGGGAGACATTTTAACAGCAGAAAGTGTTTTAGAATAGTAGATGGATATTCTGTGGGATAATATTGTGGAGACTCAATTAGCGCGTGGTGGCATGCACCTTTAATCCCAGCACCTGGAAGACAGGCAGGTGGACCTCTGAGTCTAGCCTGATCTACAAAGTGAGTTCCACGACAGCCAGAGCTGTTACACAGAGAAACTCTGTCTTGGAAAAGTGTGTGTGTGTGTGTGTGTGTGTGTGTGTGTGTGTGTGTGTGTGTGTGTGTGTGTGTGTGTGTGTGTAGTGGGGACTCTTCTTAAAATAAGGCCAGATGCTTGGGGCAGAGCACTTAAATCAACAAATGTTTAGTATGTATCCGCAATCACACTGTAGTTAAGAAGTACATACAGGGGCTGGAGAGATGGCTCAGAGGTTAAGAGTCCTGAGTTCAATTCCTAGCAACCACATGGTGGCTCACAACTGGCTATAATGAGATCTCGTGCCCTCTTCTGGCCTGAAGGTGTACATGCAGGCAGAGCATTGTGTACATAATAATAAATAAATAAATCTTTTAAGGGGAAAAAAAAGTACATATATAAGTATTTGTGTTAGGCCCTGACGTAGGGACCAAGGCACACAGTTCCTACTCATGAAGAACTTTGTGGGGTGGAGGAAGGTGGTGGGTAACCTAATAATTATGATTACTTATTGTTCCGAGTAGTAAGAGCATTGTCAAGCCTGCCGTCCCCATCAATGAATATTTTAGCATCAGAGAAAGTGTCTACCCTTTGAATTAAAGGAAGAAGGCTTCAGGTTTGGCACCTCCCATGACGGCTGTGCCTGTACCTCTGTTTCCTACACACTCTTAATCCAGGTGTGCAGCAACATCCAGGCCAGACTCCACAGAACGAACACTGTCCCTGAGGTGGGTGTTACTACACTTTATTATTAGCTTACACATTATTACGCTTACAGAATATGGGAGAGGATATGAAATTTGGTCCCTATCACACAGTTTGTAAAAGGTATGGCCAGTCTGAATCCTGCATTCACCACCCCCTACCCCCAAAACAGGGTTTCTCTATGTAGCCTTGACTGTCCTGGACTCGCTTTGTAGACCAGGCTGGCCTCCAACTCAGATCCTCCTCCCTCTGCCTGCAGAGTGCTGGGATTAGAGTTGTGCACCATGCTGGACCTGGGTTTACTTTTTTTTTTTTTTTTTTAAAACCCCCATACAGGATCTTTCCTTACCTTCTGAGCAGACAAGAATCACTGTAAAAGGAAACCTTCAAAGAAAGTATAAACTTCACTTAGGGTGTATTTTTTAAGTGTAAATTAAGGATTTTAAGCAGCACAGAGAAAATTTCATTCCTGTCTAAAAGCTCTGAGGCTGGCTGTGGTGGTGCACGCCTTTGATCCCACCACTCTGGAGGAAGAGGCAGGAGGATCCTAGTTCAAGGCCCGCCTAGCCCACACAGGGAGACCTTTCCCTAAGGGAGAAGGAGCTTGCAAAACAAGTTCTTAGAAGCTTGTCATCCCCGCCCCCATCCACGCCCCTCGCTCTGCATCCCTCCCTGCCCACCCCTAGGAGGCTTTTTTGGCCTCTCGCGAGTCAGACAGCATGTTGGAAGTGCTGAGTTTTCTGGTATGACTTACTGGCCCGGGAGGCTTGGTTTCCCTTTGCTGTCACTTGTACCCCTAATCATCTTGATTTGATTCTTTTTTTTTTTTTTTAAACCTGGGCCGGGAGGGGGGGGGGCGACAGAACTGTAAGAAAAGAGTTTATCTGGTGGAATCTCTGGTTTCTGTTTGAGGTGGGTGCTAACTTGTGAGAGTGTGGGTTCCATTCTGCTTGCTGTTAGGAAAAAAGTTGAGTACATTTCTTTTGGTTGGTTGGTTGGTTTTTTGTTTTGTTTTGTTTTGTTTTTTGAGAGGGTTTCTCTTGTCCTGGCTGTTGTGAATTTGCTTTGTAGACTAGGCTGGCCTTGAACTCACAGCGATCTGCCTGTGCCTCCCCAGTGCTTCAATGAAAGGCGTGCACCACCACGCCCAGCTGAGTTGAGCACATTTCAATCAGCCAATAAGTGTGCTGAGTCTCTTCAGTGTTTTGTTGCTGGTGGTGGTTTTTTGTTGGGTTTTGTTGTTGTTTGGCTTTGGGTTTTTGGTTGTGTTTTTTGACAGGCTGGTCTCAAACTTGTAGCAATCCTCCTGCCCCAGGTTGTAGGTAAGAATGCATCTTGTTAAAATCTGTTTGCACAGCATTTCATAGTCAGTCTAGTGGAGATGCCTGTGATGGGTGTTCTTGTCTCCCAACCTCACTGTGCTCAGCTTACCTCACCCTCCCCTGCCCCAAGGCACACCTCTCACAGAGGCCTTAAGCTTTGCCTGCACAAGGTCCCCCTGCCTTTTCTCTACTGATGTGGGCAGCCCTGGCACTGATTGTCCCCATGGAAACAGTCCTCTGTCATCTCTTCAGACACCCAGCCTTTTCTCACTTTGAGAAAAGAAACTCTCCCAGGCTTGTCCATTTTCCTCCACCTTTGCTAGAAAACAGGTTACATGTGATCACTGCCAGAGGTGAGCAGCAAGTTAGTTATCCTGGTGGGAGAGTGGTGGGCTCATAAAAACTGCTGTGTCTCAGTGTTCTGACGGTGGAATGGAAGCTTTGGTCATCTTTAAAGTATGTCCACTTTGGCCTTGTCTTTTTTTTTTTTTTTTTTTTTTTTTTTTTCCTTTTAATCATTTCTCATTCCCAACTCTGCTGTTCCCTTCACTTACTTTGGGTCTCCCAGTCAGGCAGCTGTAACTGCATTCTCTCCACCTGGCCCCTTCTTTGCCCCCTGGGAAGAGTAGGAGAAAGCAGCCTGGCCCTCTAGCTCTGGCCCTCTGTTGCTGCTGTAACCTGAGAAAAGCAGGGAAAAGGCCTAGCCTCTGGAGCCAGTTGACTTCCTGTGGCCTGCCAGAGGGTAAGAACCTTGCTCACTCAGCTCCCTCCCTCTTTCCCCTCCCCTGCTGCATCAGGGCCCTCCCCCATCCGCACACACGGGCTGCTGGGTAAGTGGCAAGATGGCTCCCCTGCATGTCTCCGGCTGATCGCTGCCGCTTCGCCAATACAATAGAGCCAGCTACTACCAGCAGCCTGGCCCTCTTCCTCCAGAGAGACCAGTCCAGCCGAACTCGGGGTTTGCCGTGAGGACTTAAACGCTTATCTCTTAAAGCCAGCTCTGTTTTAGCCTCCCCGCTCCACCACCACCTCTCCTTCCATTTAGCTTCTTTTTTTTTTTTTTTTTTTTTTTTTTTTGGATCCCCAGTTGCTGCATCTTGATTTTCTCTCTCTGGATCGGGTGGCTGGGAGGAGGTGGTGGGATCTCGGGGCAAGGAAGGTGGTCTGGTTTGGGGTTTTTTGGTTTTTTGTTTTCATTTTTTTTTAGGATTTTTTTGTTTGGTTTTTGTTATTTCTTCCATTCCAGAAAGGGATAAACAGCACTTCCAGGGGGAGAAAAAAATAATCATGTTAGCAGACAGCAAAGAAGGGTGAGAGCGTCCCATCCATGTGTCCCCTTCCCACCTCTAGCCCGCCCCCTCCCTCAGCTCCTCACGCTTTCGCTGCCTTTCTCGTTGGTCTGTTCTCAGGCATTCCGCTTTCTCCCTTTGTCCTTCCTGCTCCGTCTCTAATTGGCCCCAGTTGCCCTGTCTGAGCAATAGGTTGTCTGTTTTGTTTTGGGTTTTTGATAAGCTTTTCTTCAAGATTTAAGCAGACAAATCACGTGTTCTATGGGGGCCTGTTAGCTGGGGGCCCAATCCTGACTTCTCCCCCTCCCCCTCGCTCTGCATCTCTCCCTGCCTACCCTGGGGAGGCTTTTTTGGCCTGTTGTGTGTCAGACAGCCTGTTGGGAGTGCTAGGTTTTCTGGTTCGAGTTACTGGCCTGAGGGGTCTTGGTTCCCTTTGCTGTCACTTGTGCCCCTGGTTATCTGGATTTGATTTTTTTTTCCCCCTAGTTGGGTGGGGGGCAGGACTAGAAGTTAGGGATGATGGCAGAAAGGTAGGGAAACAGTTTATCTGATGGAATCTCTGGACTTCTTTGTCTGAAGTGGGTGCTAACTCGTGAGAGCGTGGGTTCCACGTTGCGGGGGAGGGGGGGTGTTCCTGACTTGGGAGGCCTGCTGTCTTGATCTCCTGGAGGTAGGAGTGATGAGGGAATGAGAGAAACTGGGTAAGAGTTAAATGTGATAAGAATCCTGACCCTGAGCAGGTAGAAGTGGCCTGGTTCTAGAAGCTTTCAGACTTCCTCAGCAGTTGGAGGTGTCCCTAGGATGAGAGAGAAGGGCCATGCCCCCCATGCTCTCCTGCAGCCCCTCACCCTGCCTGCCCCTGGTGTCTCTAGGTCTCATCAGGCACTTGCTTAGTAAACAGTTGATTAGCACACCGTCAGGACCATCTGCTACAGCCCTTTTGTCTTGGTTTTTGTTTTTTATAGGAATCAGGCTTCCTTTCTATTCTTGTGTAAAGTAAAGGTGCCTGTGCCCCAGGGCTAGGGAGTCTACAGGCTTACTGACAGTTGAGGTCACTTCTGAAGGACTTTTCAGAGGAGGATGTTGGCCTCCTGCGACATTGTGCAGTTACTACCTGAGAACTGGGTGCCCACATGGTGATGGCAGTGTTGTCCCATCTGGGTACAAAGTGGCCATGAACACTGTAACTGGTGCTTTTCCCCCAAGGAAAACACTCCCACTGTCCTATGGCGGCAAAGTTCTAGTCTGATCTAAAAGGCAGCTTCTAAAATCCCACCCAAGTAAGAAGACGTTGGGATTTTATAACCCAAAGCTAACATCTTGCTCTCTCTCCCTTCATTCTCTCCTGCCCTTCCCTTCAACCTCTTCCATCCTGTCAGTGAGGAGAAGGAGGAAGTGACCATGGACACAGGTGAAAACAGACCTGAAAATGAGGTTCCAGAGCCTCCTGTGCCTATTGCAGACCAAGTCAGCAGTGATGACCGCCCAGAGGGCAGTGCTGAAGAAGAGGAGAAGAAAGAGGTAACTAGCCAAGCCGCCTGCTGGGATGGGTGGGCAGGACGTGGGCCCAGGGAGAGTAGAGCATCCTAGTGATCCCTCCTACACAATGGGATGACTTAAAAGGGGGCAAGGCAGGGCCTTGGATCAGGATAGGGCCAAGGGAGGACTCGCTGGTTTAGCAGGGGGTACCCCTTGTGATGGGGACAGGGTGCAGCAAGACTCCTAGTTATGTCTGTTAACGGCCCTTTTCTAAAACCCAAGCAGCAGCTTCTGCTGCCAAAGCCTCTGTGAAGCTAGCTCCTTGAGCTTTCCCTCCTTTTTAAGAGCTCGGAGGCACTCGACGCCACCTAGTGGGCTTTGGGGCTCTCGACCACATCAGCCTTGCTGAGGAATTTTTGTTGCTCTTCTGCCCCCCAGTGGTATCGTTATGGAGGTGTACCTTCTTAGAACAGCACTGGGAGTGATCTGGAAGACACCTCTGTCTCCTTTTTTGACGTGTATATTACTTTTTTTTCCTGTACCCAATTCAAGAGGCTTCCCCCATTGAAGCCAGCGAAGTCTTCTTGCCTCTTAAAGAAATAGAAGTAGCTGGGTTTGGGAGTAGTATTATTACAGAGTGGGAGGGGCTGTTGTGTGTGTAGCCTTTCTCTGGTGTGTGTTGCGGGGGTGGGGGCCGGTGAAAGTGATTTGATGTGCAGAATATTATTTATTACAAGGTCCTTCTTCCCCGTAAAACTTTGTCCAAGTACCTCATGTACGGTAATCCGCCCGTAAAATATAACCCTGCCCAACTGGCCAATCGCTGATGCCGCCTCTACCTCTGGACCCACCCGCTGCTACTGAGCCGCCCAATCAGAGCCGAGTCTGCTATCCAGGTGTCTTGGCCAGAGGGGGCATGTCTGTGGGCTTCTGTGATGGGCCCCCTTTGCCTCCCTGTCTTGCTTATATCAGGGGGCTAAGAAGAGCACTGTTCTGAAGAGACTTGTATTGAGAAATCAAAAGGCCTTTGGAAAGGGGTGGACTTGACTCATCTCCCTACTTGGGACACCCCAAGAAGAGTTTGTGCCAGTGCTGGGGAGCCTGCCCACATGCCCTTACCTATCAAAGACTGTGGGTTGCCTTGTTTGCCACAGACTGTTGGGATCCCCGTGTAGGGACCAAGAAACCTAAGAGTCAAATGTTTGTGATCACAGTGCTATGCTGTAAGCACTTGAGTGGGACCCATCATGGCTTAAGCTTTGCCAACTAGGAACCCTGCAGAGAAGTCTAGGGCCTGTACCCCAGGGATTTAAAGCGATGACAGCCCAGCCCATGTGTCACCACTTGCTCATCAAATGGACTTTGCTTTGGTCCCTGCTGTCCATGTTGAAAGGCGGCAGCATGTTGCCTGCTCCAACTTCTCCATCCTTGGAGGCAGGGACTCACTCCTCCACCCGACTGGAACCACTGTCATCAAGAGTCCCTGAGGAGATGCCAGCCACACCCAGAAGACACACTCTGATCGTGCTGCTGAATGTGTGCCAGGTCCTGGGGAAAATGACGAACAACTGCTGCCCCCAGGCTGCCTTCTTCAGAGGCTCCATGACCCTCCCCGGTGACATTCAGGGGAGGAAGGGACTTTGGAGTTGTCACGTGGATTCCAAGTGTTGGGTGGTGGTATTGCTGCAGCTTGCCACTGGTGAACATAGGGTCCTGCCTGCCTCTCGTGAAAGGCAAGGAGCATTCCTGCTACCCACAGGCCACCTCATCAGGGACTGCAAGATGATGCCCTACAGGGCCAGGACTGATGTTCTGCCCCCATTCCCCCCTCTGCCCCTCGCTGAGGCTGGCCGCCAGTGAACTGTCTTGACATCTTGGAAACTGGGCAGCATCCCCCCACACGTTTTCCTCCCGCCCCCCCTGCGCCCCTGGGAGGACTCTGGCAGTGCCACGCTGACTACCACGCCGTGCGCCCACCTTTTTTGCCAACCCAACCCCCCACCAATTGCACAACGCCTAGCAGGGAGGGCTCATTCTGATTGGACCGGCGGTTGACTAGATACAGTACACAGTGAGGTGCGATTGGCTGAACTGAAGATCCCAGGTGTGAGATGGTACCTGGAACATTTGTCATATTCCTAGTTTATTCTTTATTTTCTACTTCTTTAATCTATTATTTTGATTTTTTTTTTTCTTTATTTTTTCTGATTTCTTTGTTGGGTTTATTTATTTGGTTCGTGTTTTTCTTGTTTTAATTATGGTTTTTTTGTTTGTTTGGTTTTTGTTTTTGTTTTGTTTTGTTTTGTTTTTTTCTTGTTGTTGGTTTTTTGGGTTTTTCCCCCCCCCCTTTTCTCACTAACTTACCCATCACAAGCAACCCAGCTAGGGTCAGGCTGGCCATTACCAGAGACCAAGGAGACTTGGTTAGACGGCACAGGTGGGGCTGGGGGTGGACGGGAAGGAGACTGTAAGAGGGTTCTGCCCTGCCCTTTAGAAGGGTGGTAGGGGTGGTCTTAGTTTTTCCAGAAATAAGCACCGAAATCTAAAAGTGCCCCCACCCCACCCCCTGCTCTGTCTGTAATGTCACTCCCACTGCGTGTCTGGGAAGAGGGTAGCCCAAATCTGTGTTCTGGGGTTGGTCCTTGGCCAGAGTCCCTGGGTGTGAAGGAAGAGTGTTAAGGTCCTGTTGGAGTAAGGTGCTTGGCAAGGCTGAGACTTCCTCAGGGCAGCCTGCCTTTACCAAAACCTCCTTACACAGGAGATACATGTACATTCCCTTTGCTAGCTCTTGGGTGGCTTAGGTGCTTCACCTCAATGAACCTAGGATAGTTCTTTCTCATGTTGTGGCTCTGGGTGGACCTCAGGTATCCCCAGAGCCTGTCAAAGTGTTAGACGGGGCACTAAGTAAAGGCAGATTGGTGCAGTTGCCATCTCAAGAGTTGTTGTTGTTGTTTTTTTGTTTTTTTTTTGTTTTTTTGTATCTTTAAAATCAGCTAGGAGGGACCTAGGGGACCCAGTCACCCAGGTCTGCTTGTAGTTCATTCAATGGGTTTGCCGCCCTCACACCTTAGAAAGAGTTGAAGAGGGCATGATCAGCGACTTCAAAGGGCATGGTGGCCCGTGTCAGGAATCCCAGCACTTGGGAGGCTGAGGCAGGAGGATCACCAAAAATCTGAAGCCAGCCTAGGCTACATAGCAAGACCTGTCTTAAAAAAACAAAACAAAAAAAAAATTAGTTCAGTAGCTGGGGGGTTGTTGAGTGCCTCTTCAGCTTATTTCTGGCAAAGCTAATACACTGATGTAAAGTGAAATAGATGACTCCCCTGTGATGTTTGGTTTAATTTTCCCTCTAACTTGCATTGATTCTGCTTCGTTTTTACCGTCTGCTGCTTCTGTTTTGGTCTGTCGGTGTCTCTCTTCTCTCTTTCTCTGTCTTTATGTGTCTTTGGCATTTATGCTAAGATTGCCTGGTTTAACCTCCTCCCCCCTCTCTGTGGGGTGTCTCTCTCTTTTTCTTCCTTATCTTCTCCATACAGAGTTCGATGCCCAAATCATTCAAGAGGAAAATCTCCGTTGTCTGTAAGTCTAGCCCCAAATCCCTGGTAAAAGTATAAAAACTGTTGACAGACAGAACCGCATTTGCTCCCAGTAGCATATTCCTGGGCTACAGTTCCCCTGCCCAAGCCGCCTAGCGTGTCTTTGCCTTTGCTTCATGTGGAAGTTTTGGGTTTTCCCCCCTTTGAACCAATCCTGTCGTATTTCCCCAGCCTTCTGTGGGTGTGGGTATGTTACTGAAAATTGAACCTAGGGCCTTGCACATGCTAGACACATGATGCTGTGGCAGTTTCCCCAACTCTAACCACAATTTAAGGAGAGCAATGTACCTCAGACCATTTCCAATCTATTTTCTTCTTGTTACTTATTTTTGAGACAAGGCCTCTGCTATGTAGACCAGGCTGACCGCAGACTGAATCGTGCCACATCCTCTCGTGTAGCTGGGTTTACAGGCATGTGCTACTACACCCCACTCTTAGAGGGATGTTATCCTTTCAGGATCTGACCTTGAATTTGTAGTTAGGAGACTCCCGTATAATGCTTTCCTTTTTATATTTTATTCTCACACGCATCTAGGAAATGAATGTGCTTCTGGCAGTAACTAGCTGCTCCCTACTGAGGGCCTCAGGTGGCAGTGCTGGCTTTGTTTTCTGGTTGGCCTGGAATTTGCTATGTAGACCAAGCTGGTCTTGAATTCAGAGATTTCCTCCGCATTTCCAAGTGTTCCGCCACACCCAGCTGCCCAGTAAAAAGCCCTGTATTTCAGACGTGCATGAGACGGTCACAGAAGCACATCGTAGTCTTACGGGAAGTGTGCTCGCGTCCCCAGCTTCTCCCTCAAGGAAAATCTGAACTGCTCCTCCAACTAGTTACCTACCTTCTCCTTTCTAAAGACAAACAGTTTCCGCCTATAAGGAAGAGACAACATCATTTTTGTTCACTCTTAAGCCTTAGTTTCCCTGGCCTTCCCAGAATATTTTCTACCTTAAACTTTTACTGAAACTCCAGCCAAGGGCAGCCTATGAGTTATGGTGTGAGCTAGCAGTGAGCCTAAGACCATCTAATTGTTGGGTCCTATTTTTTTGGGGACAGCAGCTACCAAGGGGGTACAAGCTGGAAACAGTGACACAGAGGGGGGCCAGCCTGGTCGAAAACGCCGTTGGGGAGCCAGCACAGCCACCACACAGAAGAAACCTTCCATCAGTATCACCACCGAGTCACTCAAGGTGAGGTGGAAGAGCTGCGGAAGGGAGGATAAGACGTGTGCAGGTGGGAGTAGACACGGGCCCAATGTAACAGGGTAGCGGGGGTGTCTGTGTCCCAGAGCCTCATCCCCGACATCAAACCCCTGGCGGGGCAGGAGGCTGTTGTGGATCTTCATGCTGATGACTCCCGAATCTCTGAGGATGAGACAGAACGTAATGGCGACGATGGGACCCACGACAAAGGACTGAAAATATGTCGGACAGTCACTCAGGTAAAGATCCTGCACCCCAGCCTCAGGGCTGAGGCGGTGGGTAACAGCAGGCCGCTGAGCGAAAAGAGTAGATGGGCACTCTCATGCTGAGGCCGTGCTAGTTGAGACCTTTGGGCACACGCTATGCCAACCACTGTCTGGTGCAAAGAACATTCTCCTGGAGCACAACCATGCCAGTTCCTTCGCTCTTGTTTCAGCAGCTGTGCCACGGTACCATAATTGAAAACTAAAGACGGCAAAACCTAAAATAGTTTATTATTTTGCCTCATGCAGAAAAAAGTCTGGGCCAGCAAGATTGCACGGTGGTTAGGGGGCCTGCTGCAAAGCCTGCCAGGCGCCCTCACTCAGGACCATGTGCTGGAGAGAACTAAGGTCGCAGCTGTCCACACAGAGGTCACTGCCTGTGTTCATGGACACAGCTGCACACAAATAATTAATTAAACGTGTGTTTCTGTTTTCAATTTTAAAAAGTTTTAGCCAGGAGTGGTGACACGTGCCTTTAATCCCAGGTAGGCAGAGGCAAGAAGATCTCTGTTCAAGGCCAGCCTGGTCCACATTTCAATCTCTAGAACAGCCTGGACTACATAAACCCTGTCTCAAAAAAACACATAAAACGAGACCCAGGGTTATCGAGAACAAGCTCCAACGGCGAAGGGGCTGGTACAACTGCGACTACCATCTCTTTGGGAACCGGAGTCTGAAGAGAATATGCCAGGGTAGTAAGACAACGCCTGTGCTTTCTGTCGTCTTCATAGGTAGTGCCCGCAGAGGGCCAGGAAAATGGGCAGAGGGAAGAAGAAGAAGAAAAGGAGCCAGAAGCAGAGCCCCCTGTACCTCCCCAGGTGTCAGTAGAGGTGGCCTTGCCCCCACCTGTGGAACATGAAGTAAAGAAAGGTGGGTGAGATGGAGCCACTGCCTGAATTCTCTTGAGGACTCATTTGGACCCGTTTGGGCATTTGATGCCTTCTGCCTTGTGTTTGGGAGGTTTTCTGTGTCTGGTGTCTCCTAGATAGTGTTTTGAGCTGGGCTTGAGTTTTACAGTGTTCTCCATGGTGAGATTAGTCTGCCCTTGCACCTTGCCACATTGTGGGTACTTGGTACATCTGGATGGAAGAGCGGCTGCTTAGTAGAAAAAAAGGACAGGGAGCCAGCAGTGCTGTCTCTGAAGGCTGTCCCTGTGCTCTCTTTTTAGTAACAGTAGGAGATACCTTAACCCGAAGGTCCATTAGCCAACAGAAGTCTGGAGTTTCCATTACAATTGATGACCCAGTCCGAACTGCCCAGGTGCCCTCCCCTCCCAGGGGCAAGATCAGTAATATTGTCCATATCTCCAACTTGGTAAGTCGTTGCTCCTTTACTTCAGCTTTACACTTTGGGTGGGAGCTAGAGAGATGCCTCAGCAGTTAAGAGCTTCCTGCTGTCAGAGAAGGCTCAAGGTCAGTTCTCAGCACCCACGTGTGCGTGCTGGGACTCGGGCCCGGATCCTCTGGAAAAGAAGCCAGCATTCAGAACCACTGGAACTCAACTCTGTAGAGCAGGCTGGCTTTGAACTCAGACCCGCCTGCCTCTGCCTCCTGAGTGCTGGGATTAAAGGCGTGCAGCACTATTGCCCAGCGCACATGGGAAATGTTAATGCCAGATGTATGCCTTCTTTAAGACCTTGAAAGCTGGTTTTCATTTGCAGGTTCGTCCCTTCACTTTAGGCCAACTGAAGGAATTATTGGGTCGTACAGGAACTTTGGTGGAAGAGGCCTTCTGGATTGACAAGATCAAATCTCATTGTTTTGTGACGGTGAGGCAAAGAGGCTGGCTCCACTTGCTGTGAGCAGTATGTGAGGCGCCGGGGCACGTGGAAGGGACTACAGGCTCACCGCCTCTCTCCTTCTTCCTCACAGTACTCAACAGTCGAGGAAGCTGTGGCCACCCGGACAGCACTGCATGGCGTCAAGTGGCCCCAGTCCAACCCCAAATTCCTTTGTGCTGACTATGCTGAGCAAGATGAGGTGAGAAACGTAAGGAAAAGGAGGGACTGGGCAGCCCCTTAGGCTTTGCTCAGGCCTGCGGTCACTAAGACCCTAGTTGCCCCCTTCTCTCTGTACCCTGGTCCTGACTCTGTTCTAACTGTCCTTGTCCCTCTGCCCACAGCTGGACTACCACCGGGGGCTCTTGGTGGATCGGCCTTCTGAAGCTAAGTCAGAGGAACAGGGGGCACCAAGGCCCTTGCATCCCCCACCCCCACCCCCAGTTCAGCCACCACCCCACCCCCGGGCTGAGCAGCGGGAGCAGGAGCGGGCTGTGCGAGAGCAGTGGGCAGAACGGGAGCGGGAAATGGAGCGACGGGAGAGGACCCGATCTGAGCGAGAGTGGGATCGGGACAAAGTTCGAGAGGGGCCCCGTTCCCGATCACGGTCCCGTGACCGCCGCCGCAAAGAGCGAGCAAAGTCTAAAGAGAAGAAGAATGAAAAGAAAGGTACTGAGCTGTGAGGCAGGTGGGGTGTTCATGACTCCTGGTTGGAGGGACAGGGACCCAGAGAGGTTCGGTCAGGGGACTTGATATTTCAGATCTGCTTTACTTCCTCCCACCTCAGAAAAGGCCCAGGAGGAGCCACCTGCCAAGTTGTTGGATGACCTCTTCCGGAAGACTAAGGCAGCTCCCTGCATCTATTGGCTCCCACTGACTGAGAGCCAGGTGAGTGCTCTCCTGTGCTAGAGCTGGTCAGTGGACCAGGAGGTTAGTGTGACAGCAAGTGTCGGCCCTGGCGCTGGCTTAGCAAGGGAAGGAATGAAGCATTAAGAGATTGAGCTTTAAGAAATGACCTGTGGTAGCCGGGCATGGTGGTGCACGCCTGTAGTCCCAACACTCTGAAGGCAGAGACAGGTGGATCTCTGTGAGTTTGAGGACAGCCAAGGCTACACAGAGAAACCAAAAGAAAAAAAAGAGGAGCCGGGCGTGGTGGCGCACTCGGGAGGCAGGTGGGTCGCTGTGGGTTCGAGGCCAGCCTGGTCTACAAAGTGAGTCCAGGACAGCCAAGGCTACACAGAGAAACCCTGTCTCGGAAAAAAAAAAAAAAAGAGAAGGAAACAATGCTGTAGAGGAAGTCGGGGTGGCCACAAAGGCAGAAAGCAGAGCTTGCAGGATTCCAGAAGCTGCCTGGTACCCAAGCTTCTGGGAACTTGATGTGCTCGCTGAGAAATGCATGCTTTATGAAGTAGTCTTGGCTTCTTAATGTCTACAACTTCTTAAAAAAAAGAATTATAAGCATTTTATTGGCGTGTACGTTGGGGGATAAGAAAGAGACGTGCTTGCCAGGGTGCTCGTATGGAGGTCAGAGGGCAGTTTTATGGAATTGGGTCTCCTTCCACCTTTGTACATGGATTCCAGGGGTGACTAGGTTGTCTGGCTTTTGCGCCGAGGCCTTTTACCCAATGAGATGGTGCCAGCCCGTGTGTGTGTGTGTGTGTGTGTGTGTGTGTGTGTCAGCGTGTGTGTGTGTGTGTGTCAGCGTGTGCGCGCCCACCCGCCCTTTCCTGTTTAACAAAACCAACAGTTAGTCTGGGCAAGAAGCACAGAGTGGGTCCAATTCAGACAAGACTGTGATGCTGTTTTCCCTGCCTGGCTGCAGATTGTTCAGAAGGAGGCGGAACAGGCTGAGCGGGCTAAGGAGCGGGAGAAGCGGCGAAAGGAGCGAGAGGAAGAAGAGCAGAAGGAGCGAGAGAAGGAGGCTGAGCGCGAACGGAACCGACAGCTAGAACGGGAGAAGCGCAGGGAGCACAGTAGGGAGAGAGAGAGGGACAGGGACAGGGAGAGGGACAGGGGCGACCGAGATCGCGATAGGGAACGAGACCGAGACAGAGGCAGGGAGAGGGATCGCAGAGACACCAAGCGCCACAGCAGAAGCCGGAGTCGCAGCACACCTGTACGGGACCGGGGCGGGCGCCGCTAGCTGGGAGAGCTGTGGGAAGCCGCCACTGCCCTGGGAGGCTGATGGCTGCAGAGGGATAGGCACAATCACCACCACCACCCTGGAACCAAGGGTCTCACACCGTCGCTCAGTGCTGAACCATAACTGCCACTCATCCCCACACACCAAATGGAGCAGTGGCAATCTCTCCCTGTCCCCAAACCTAACTCCTCTTTCTTCCATTAAGTCTGAGAGGGAAGAGCTAGGCTACGGAGGGAGAATTTGGCCAGAAGCAGGAATAGCCAAGTGTCCCAGCCCTCTATTTTCCCTCAGTCCCGCTGTCCACTCCCTTGGGTACTCAGCCTTTTGGGAACAGCCGGGGCCAGGACTGGGTCCCCTATGAGCTGAATCAGCCTCTCCCGAGGCCCAGGGCCCCTGCAGTTCCCGTCTGTTCTGCCCTGCAGCCTCTTGTCCTCTGGTTCCACTTTATATCCACCTTTTCCTTTTTGTTCAATTTTTATTTTTATTTTTTTTATTATTAAATGATGTGGTCTATGGAGAAAAATAAAAATCTGACTTAGTTTTAACTAGTATTTGAGTGCCTTTCCTTGGGAAGGGTTTGGGCTGAAAGGGCAAGTTGAGCGGCTGTGAGAATGGCGGAATCTGAGCTCTGAAACAGCGCGGCCTCCCCTGGGAATCTTTATCCCTGCCTCGTCTCCAATCAGCTCAGCTGTGTTCAGTCTTCTCTCTGGGAGATAGGGTGTTCTGTTTTCTTTTGGAAGACCCCAACAGCTGGCAGGGTCAGTCCCCTGCACTGTTAGGCATTTGGTCACCCTTCAAGGTGCTTCCCCAAACTGCCACCAGGGGGCACAAACACTCCATCGACTAGATCCTTGCAAAGAGCTTCCCCAAAAAAGGTTCTCGCTGCCCACTGATGTCTTGCCCCTGCCCCTGCCCCTAGCGAGCTCCTTAGCCACCCCTCCACCCGCCGCTTTTCCTGCGGTCCTTAAGCTCACCCTAGCTGACTCAACTTGTGACCCGCACAGGATCCCGAGGCAGTAGCCTTGCACCTGAACCCGGAGTCTCCCGCAGTGCTCCTCCTCACGGTGTGCCTCCGCAGGTGCTGTGCTGGCCGGTGGTGCTGTGGCGGGGGGGGGGGGGGGGGCGCCTCCACCAGACCCTCTGAATAGCCTGGCTGTGCTGCCGGTGTACCCTGGCGCGCTGCGGGCCGGCCCGGGAGGGGCCCCGCATCTGTATGCGCCCCGCAGCCCCGGAGCCGCGGGGGCGGGGACTGGCCGGGGAGGGTCGGAGGCAGGGCTCTCCTCTCCCGCGCGAGCCGCCTCTCCTCCGCAGGCGGAGCCTCCTTCCCCCGCCCCCTCCGTCTCGCTCCCTTGTTCTCGCCGGGGCCGCTCAGACCTGCAGCGGAGCCGCGGCGCCGGCTTGGATCCGCTTGGGGCTGCGCCCCCGAGAGCCAGCGACGGAGGCGGGCGGGGCGCTGCTCGCGGTCCCGGGCCCTTCGGCAGTGCCAGGTAAGGATGGCTGCCCGGGTCGGGAATCCTCGCGGGGGCAGCGGGGGGCCACAGCTTGCGGTGCGCTCTGGCTGCGAGCCGTGCCGGCTCGGTTCTCCCGCGCTCTGCTCTCCCTTCCTACACACCTCTCCCTTTTGCCTCTCCCAATTTCTCTTCACCCCCTTCCGCCTCTCAGCCCCTTCTCTCTCCCTCTTGTCCTGTCTCTTGCCATCCCCTGCCTTTTTCTTCCTCTCCCCTTCCTCCTCTTTTCTCTTTCCCGCTCTCCTTTCCTCTCCCGTTGCCTTCTTCTCCTCTCCTCTCGCTCCTGCTATCCTGTTTCCCACTCCTCTGTTTCCTTCCTTCTCTCCTCTTCGTCCCGACTGCCTCCCTGGTCCCCTGCTGCCCTCTGGCTTCTTTTCTCTGGGGAGCAAACGGCCTGTTAGGTGTGTGTCTGCTCTGGGGGAGGAGGAGGACCACAGCTACCTGCCCGTGGGCCCCTTGAGGAGGAGGGAGAGAAATGGAAAGGGTCCTCTCTCCAGCTCCTTTCCCGCAGCCCCTCCCTACCTCTACTGCTCCTGGTAGGTTACTCTACCAGAATGAAGTTCCGAGGCCTGATCTCTGATCTCTCTCTCTCTCTCTCTCTCTCTCTCTCTCTCTCTCTCTCTCTCTCTCTCTCTCACACACACACACACACACACACACACACACACACTGCCTGAAGGTTCCTCCGTCCCCACCGTTCCCCAAGCCAGGTACCCAGGACCCCCCTCTCTCTCTTTCACCTTTCAGATACCCAGGCTGGCTTCCCTGGTGTCTTTGGTTCTCTCTTGCTGCCCTTCTCTCTCCGTGTGGTCTGTCTGTTTCTCATCCACTCTTCCCTGTCTGCCGGACCATCCCTGACTCCTGATCCAGAGCTCTCAATCACAGTCTGGCCCTTGGGTCAGCAGCCTCCACTTCACCTCTTCTCGGTCTCCTTGCCCTGCCTGCCACCCTGTGCCCAGTTCTTCCCCCTCTAGCCCCACTCTGCTCTCTTAGAGCAATTCCCCTTAAAAACTGCGCCTGGCAGAATGGGCTGGAGACAGTCTAGGGTGGGGGGGGCAGGCAAGGGGGGGTGCTTCCCCAAGTCCCTACCTGGCTCAGCCAGCGCCCCTTGCCTTTCAGCCTGACCCAGTGGCCAGGAAGGCTGTGTGTTAATGAGTGCTAACCTCTTAACTCTAAGCCCTTTCTGGCAGTCCAGCCACCTTTTCTAGTCCCCTAGCCATGTGCCCATGGTAGAACAGGGACAGGATTTGAAATTCCCAATCCTGCTTACCATTTCCCTCTTCTTTTTCCTACCAGCTTTCCAGAGCTGCCTGAGCTGAGATTTATGGGCTTGGAATGGCTGGGGGTGGGTGAATCCAGGCCGAGCCCTGGTGGCAGGACCAGGCTATCTGTCTAAGACTGGGTTCTGGGCAGCAGGGTGTCTGCTTCCTGGGTGACCTGGGCTTCGGCATCAAATTTGGGAAAGGAAAAGGGTTTAGATTTTCCTTGATCCTGAGCAGCTCCCTACCTGCCCTACAGGTGTGGATCAATGGGGTAGCCTCAACGCATCGTCCCCAGCCAGCTCATGGGCCACCCGGCCATGCCCAGCCTCAGCACCTGAAGCCGGTGAGCAAGAGCCCTGGCTGGATTACAAACATGTGGGGCCTTGTGAGGCTCCTGTTGGCCTGGCTGGGTGGCTGGGGCTGCATGGGGCGCCTGGCAGCTCCAGTCCCAGCCTGGGCAGGGTCCCGGGGACACTCAGGTCCTACCCTGCTGCGGACCCGAAGGAGCTGGGTCTGGAACCAGTTCTTTGTCATTGAGGAATATTCTGGTCCAGAGCCGGTCCTTATTGGCAAGGTAAGCTTTTCCCATGTCTACTCGGAGTAGTTTGTCAGACCCCTAGGCCCTGCCCAACAACTTCATCACTCTGCAACGACCTTGGTGTCCCCACCCCCACCCCCCGGCATTCCTAACACGCCACTGAAACCCAGACGCTAACCCCTCAACCCACAGTTCTGCTATGCTCGGGAGCTTTCTACTATTTTCTCTGACTCTCGCAGCTGCACTCAGACGTTGACCGGGGTGAGGGCCGCACCAAGTACCTGCTGACGGGGGAGGGGGCAGGCACTGTATTTGTGATCGATGAGGCCACAGGCAATATCCATGTGACCAAGAGCCTGGACCGGGAGGAGAAGGCACAATATGTGCTGCTGGCCCAAGCTGTGGACCGTGCCTCTAACCGGCCCCTGGAGCCCCCGTCAGAGTTCATCATCAAAGTGCAAGACATCAATGATAACCCACCAGTGTTCCCCCTTGGGCCCTACCATGCCACAGTGCCTGAGATGTCTAACGTTGGTGAGCACCCCAGCTCTGAATGCCCTGGCTTTTCTGGAGCTCATCCACCCCTCCAGTCCTCTTTTGTTGCCTTACCCTAAAACTCATCTCCCTAACTCGGCCTTCTTCACATCTGGGTTCCCTCAAGATAACTGTTCTGTTCTGTTCTGGCCTCGCCGCTGCTGAATGGGGTACGGGAATCTCCCACAGGGACGTCTGTAATCCAAGTGACCGCTCACGACGCTGACGATCCCAGTTATGGGAACAGCGCCAAACTGGTGTACACGGTGCTGGACGGACTGCCTTTCTTCTCTGTGGACCCCCAGACTGGTGAGCGTGAACTCAGGAGCCTTGTCGGGGGGGCAGCCACGGGAACAAACGCCCACCCCTGACCCAGCATCTCTCCCTTAGGAGTGGTCCGTACAGCCATCCCCAACATGGACCGAGAGACCCAAGAGGAGTTCCTGGTGGTGATTCAAGCCAAGGATATGGGTGGCCACATGGGGGGGCTGTCAGGCAGCACTACAGTGACAGTCACCCTCACTGATGTCAATGACAACCCCCCCAAGTTCCCTCAGAGTAAGGGGGCAGTTCTGTGCCCAAACAATCCTTCCATGCCCTACCCACAGCCCCTAGAGACGTCACCCCTCCCAAGTCCCCACCCCCACCCCCCAGCCAGACCCCAGGAAAAGGAAGTGCTGCAGTAGGGAAGGAAGGAAGGCTGCAGACACATCTCCCCTCCCTCTCCCCCTAAGGCCTATACCAGTTCTCTGTGGTGGAGACAGCAGGACCTGGAACCCTGGTGGGCCGGCTTAAGGCCCAGGACCCCGATCTAGGGGACAATGCCCTCATGGCATACAGCATCCTGGATGGGGAAGGGTCGGAGGCCTTCAGCATCAGCACAGACTCCCAGGGTCAGGACGGTCTACTCACTGTCCGCAAGGTCAGCCTTCTGCCTGATAAAGGCCATAGACTCAGCTTGGGGTACAAAGCTCAATGGTAGGGTGCTTGCCTGAGATTTCATTCCTGGCACCAGGGGAAAAAGAAATCTATGCCTCGCTCCTGCCCCTCCCACTGGCCTTACTTTTAACTAGTTTCCTAGAAGCATACTTTGGACCCCTAGGCTAGAGCTTGGGGGGGGTTCTGGGTGTCTTACCTTTTAGATAAGGCTCCGGAAGACTAGAAAAGGGGGGTGTGTCTCAAGGTCACTTAACAAGTCTACAGTGGTGTTGCAGCTCTAGAGTTGTGCCACCCACAGTGACCGCTGAGGCCACACTCTCTGGTGCCCCGTCCACACTGGATGTACAGGCAAAAGAGATTTTGTACCTGGGAGCTGGGCACGCCCCCTCAGTTTCCCAAAGCCTCACTCTCTGTCCCCCCTCATCACAGCCCCTGGACTTCGAGACTCGCCGGTCTTACACCTTCCGAGTAGAAGCCACCAACACACTCATCGACCCAGCCTACCTGCGGCGAGGTCCCTTCAAGGACGTAGCCTCGGTGCGAGTGGCTGTGCAGGATGCCCCAGAGCCACCAGCCTTCACCCAGGCCACCTACCACCTGGCAGTACCTGAAAACAAGGCTCCGGGCACCCTGGTGGGCCAGATCTCAGCCAGTGACCTGGACACCCCTGCCAGCCCGATCAGGTTAGCTGGACTGTGAGCTGAGGAGGGACAGGGCTTCCTTGGAGGAGCCCAGGGTCTGGCCTTTCATGGGATGTGCCATCCGCACGACAAATGATATGGCTTTAGCCTAGGTGCAGGAGGAACCCCTAGCTGGCTGCAGCCCAGCTCTCCACACACCTGCTCTTTGGGTAGGCTGGAGTGGCGCCTCCTAGTGGCAGGCTGCACAAACAGAGTCTCCTTTGATGATGGATGGCTATAAATCATGCCCTAAGTGCTTTACATTTACCCACTCATAACAGTTAATTGTCGTGATGTCCCTATGCAGTGAGTGTCATCATTGCCAGCCATTTTAGGGCCCAGCTGTGAATAGCTCAGCTGTTTGCCCATGGTGGGTGGCAGAGCTGATCTCTGGGCCTGACACGGTCAACCTTAGGAGCCGCCATTTTTCCATCTTCCTGGCTAGCGTCCCTGACACAGCTCTGGAGGGAGGTCCTAGGGGCCTTCCCATCTCCCAGCTGACTAAACAAGGTCAAATAATTTCCCCCAAGGTCACACAGGTGGCCCTAGGCAGAGCAGGGATGAAACACGTGGATTCCCAGAACAGAACCTACAAGTCTGAAACACAGGTAGTGTTTCTCCTCTTCCCCCGCTCCCAGCAACTACAGTCTCCTAAGTTGTAGGGCCTCCCAGGGACTCTGGCCTGACTGATGGCGCTGAGTGCTGGGAAGGCTCAAGTGGCTTGGACCCTCTACCAAGATGAGCCTTGAGACCCAGTAAGATGATCCGAGGGAAGGGAAGGGGGAAAGTGAGAGGTGGCAACTCCCGGGTCCATCCCGTTTTCCCCCAGATACTCCATCCTACCCCACTCGGATCCAGAGCGTTGCTTCTCCATCGAGCCCGAAGATGGCACTGTCCGAACAGCAGTGCTCCTGGACCGCGAGGCTCGTGTCTGGCACAACCTCACCGTGCTGGCCACGGAGCTGGGTGAGGAGTCCTGGGCCCTAAGGAGAGCTAGGGGTGTGGCTGGGGAAGGGTAGTGACAGCCTTACCCTCATTTGTGCTCAGTTCCTGGCCCTCAGGCACCCTCAGGGTTGGGGGGTTAGGAGGTGCTGCCTGAGCAGTCTTCCTGGCCAGGCACTTACGCCTCACCTCATTTGCTCAAACTCAGAGACATACCTCTCAACCCCAGTGTTAGCAAACTGTCAGGGCCAGCCCTGTGTGTGGAGCCTCTCTCCTGCCTGTCAGGGCCAGCCCTGTGTGTGGAGCCTCTCTCCTGCCTGCCCCGCCCCCCAGGGGAGACAGGCAAACCCCTCACTCTTCTGTATGTGGCACCTTATGCTGCTGCTACTGTATCTGCCGTCTTCTGTTTGTTTGGCTTTCTCTGTGTAGCAATAGCTGTCCTGAACTCTTCGTAGGCCAGGCTGGCCTCGAACTCACAGCGATCTGCCTGCCTCTGTCTCCTGAGTGCTGGGATTAAAGGCGTGATCCACCATGACCGGCCTTATTCCTGCTGTCTTTAAATTGTACATGAGCATTATGGCTGTGTACATAGATGTCAAGGAGCTGGGCGCGTATGTACGTGTGGGGATGTTCTCGGGAGCCAGTATAATTCATATGTGCGAGGCACACAGCCGCGAGGCACACACCTGTAAGCTCAGCACTAGGGTGGCTAAGGCGGGAGAGTCAGGAGTTCAAGGGCAACTTGAGGTACATGAGATCGTGTGTGTGTGTGTGTGTGTGTGTGTGTGTGTGCACATGTTTACATGTGACCGTGTGTCTATAATGATACATCATGTTCACACTTGAGAGCATGTATAGAATTACATTTGTGGTGTTTGTGTTGTGTGCTTGGATGTGTATGGCGGTTATACAAGCAGCTATAGATGGCTGGGCGCGGTGGCGCACGCCTTTAATCCCAGCACTCGGGAGGCAGAGGCAGGCGGATTGCTGTGAGTTCGAGGCCAGCCTGGTCTACAAATCAAGTCTACACAAAGAGACCCTGTCTCGAAAAACAAAAACAAAAACAAAAAAACAAAACAAAAAAACAAGTAGCTATAGATAATTCTTCGTCTGTGTGAGGATTTTGTGGACAGCTGAGTTATGGCTTATTGAGTATTAGGTACCATTATAAGCACCAGAAATGGACGGATTCATTTAACCATCACTTGAGGAGGGGGAGATGCGATTGTTCCCGTGTTTTCGAGTGAGGAAACAAATCAAGAGAAGTTGTGACTTCCCAAAGTCGTACAGAAAACAGACGTCAGCGGCATCTGACGCAGCCAGTCAGTCTCCAGTGTGAACCACGGTCCTGCTTTCCACGGGTGTTAAATATATGTGTTTGTGTTTGTTCCTGTCTGTGTGGCTGTGTTCGCTCTGGCAGTACTGTGTGTCTGTAGCCGCAAGCATATCTGTAGAGATGATTCTGTGCGTGTATGTGTGATGTGTGTTACATGTATTACTACTGCCTAGCGTCTGGTTGCGTGTTTATATGGCGCTCTCTCTCTCTCTCTCTCTCTATATATATATATATACACACACACACACACACACACACACACACACACACATATATTTTCTCCTGCTTTTGCCAAATCCCATTCTTATCGCCACCCTGATATTGGCTAGGAGCTCACAGCCTGTACTACAGTGAAGGACTGGGCCCGTCTCATTCTGTCTCTAGTTACCCTAGACCTCAGGGCCAGGCAGCCCACACAGCCTGCCTGCCCGGCCCCACGCTGTGAACTCAGCCCCCTTCAGTAGTGCCAGCCAGCTCTCCCTCGGTGTAGAGAAGACTAAGGGAATGAGTAGCTCAGTATGCATAGTATTCTCTCTTGAATAACCCTGGCAGGGAAGAGCAAGGGAGCCACCTAGGGGCCTAGGCTCTACACCCTACACTACAAGGCCAACTCTCAGTGATACAAATTGCTGCATTACAGCATCCCAGACCTCTGCTGGTGTGTGTGTGTGTGTGTGTGTGTGTGTGTGTGTGTGTGTCCATTCTACATGTGCATGAAAACACATTCTCTGGCCAGGGTAGGATGAGGGTTATGGTCATTGCTGCACTCACTGTTCATATCTGCTTCGTGTATGTTTGATATGTTTTCAGCTCCCACGTGACATGTATGTGGTATGGGGTATGGATATTTATATGTTTTATGGTTTGTTTGTTTTTTTAAAGATTTGTTATTTATTTATTATCATGTATACAGTGCTCTGCCTGCATGTACACCTGCAGGCCAGAAGAGGGCACCAGATCTCATCATAGATGGTTGTGAGCCACCATGTGGTTGCTTGGAATTGAACTCAGGACCTCTGGAGGAACAGTCAGTGCCCTTAACCTCTGAGCCATCTCTCCAGACCCTAGGGTTTTTTGTTTGTTTGTTTGTTTGTTTGTTTTGCTTTTTATTTTTTTGAGACAGGGTTTCTCTGTGTAGCCTCGGCTGTCCTGGACTCACTATGTAGACCAGGCTGGCCTCACAGCAATCCACCTGCCTCTGCCTCCCAAGTGCTGGGATTAAAGGTGTGCGCCACCACGCCCAGTTATGTTTTATGGTTTTTATTTGCACACCTTGTATGTACCACCTGCTTGCCCTTCATTTATGTCTATGCTGTGCTTATCAGTTGCTGTGTGCATTATTGGTCCTGTATCTTTGCTGCATGTGTATTATATAGCATGCTATGTCACATACATGTGCACATACATAATTACTGTGTGAGCACATGTGCACTTGCTCCACCCCCTTTAAATCATGGTTTGGTGCTCGTGCATCACACGCTGTTTCATGCTCTTCTGTGTGCTTGCTGTGTGGCAGCTATGCCTCTGACCAGGCATGTTGTGGGTGCAAATATGGTGTACATAGGTTGGTATTCTGACTTCAGATAGCTCTGCACAGTCCTCCCGTGTGCAAGTGGCCATAGAGACCCTGGATGAAAACGACAATGCTCCCCAGCTGGCTGAGCCCTATGACGTTTTTGTATGTGACTCTGCGGCCCCTGGCCAGGTAAGCAGCCGCGGCAGCTGGGTTGCCTCTCAAGGCCCTCAGCGGCCACTGCACTGAAAGAGCTTTTCTCTCCTAGTTGATTCAGGTCATCCGGGCACTAGACAGAGATGACGTGGGCAACAGTAGCCAAATCTCCCTTCAAGGTCCCGCGGGCCCTGGTGCCAACTTTACAGTCCGGGACAACCGAGGTGGGTGGCCTTCTGCAACCATCCCCATGTCCGTCTCCTTCCTCTCCTTCCCACACCCCTGCCTGGCCCAGCCTGATCACTCCTGCTCCCCGTGTGGAGCCATCTACCCAACAGAAGGGAGGTATGCCTTTATCTAAGCCTTCCCTGGGGAGCAGGCCCTAGGGGCTGAGCCAACCCTAGAAGAAGGAACCCCAACCACCTTCCTTTTCCACAGATGGCTCTGCCAGTCTGCTGCTGCCTTCCCGCCCTGCCCCACCCCGCCAGGCCCCCTACCTGGTTCCTATAGAACTCTGGGATTGGGGACAGCCAGCTCTGAGCAGCACTGCCACTGTGACAGTCAGCGTATGCCGCTGCCGGCCTGATGGCTCCATGGCATCCTGCTGGCCTGAGGCTCAGCTCTCACCCACGGGTCTCAGCACTGGTGCCCTGCTCGCCATTGTCACCTGTATGGGCACCCTGCTTGGTGAGTCAGGCTACAGTGGGACAAGATGTGGTTCCTGGGCCTGCTTTGTGGGGAGGGACAAAGCAGGTCTGGACAATAGGTCATGCATGAATGACCCCCTCAGGCCTGGATTTTCTACTACCCGATAGGCCCAAGAGAAAACTTATGTCACCATATATTGGACCTGCTAAGCCATGACAGTAACTAGCCATAAAAACGGATTGAGCCAAGTGTAGTGCTGGGCACATCACACATGTTTCGTTTTCATCTTTCAAACACCTAAGGAAATAAAACTTTTTTTCCACGTAAACCTCTCACACATAGCCGCAAATAAATGGGTGAAGGCAGAATTCAAACAAGATTTTCCAAATGTCAGAGCTGGGGGCTTGCAACCCCTGGCCACCCTGGCTCAGCTCCCCGCATGGGGAACCAGCTGGCTCGGGTGGCCTGTGTGCTCTTGTGCAGCCCTGGTGGTGCTCTTCGTGGCCCTGAGGCGGCAGAAGCAGGAAGCACTAATGGTTCTGGAGGAGGAGGACGTCCGCGAGAACATCATTACCTATGACGATGAGGGTGGCGGAGAGGAGGACACCGAGGCCTTCGACATTGCAGCCTTGCAGAACCCGGATGGAGCTGCTCCCCCAACAGCCGGCCCGCCGGTGCGCCGCGACGTGCTGCCGCGGACCCGAGCTCCCCGCCAGCCCCGGCCACCAGGCCCCGCCGATGTGGCTCAGTTGCTGGTGCTGCGGCTGCGCGAGGCGGACGAAGACCCAAGCGTGCCGCCCTACGACTCGGTGCAAGTGTACGGCTATGAAGGTCGGGGCTCCTCCTGCGGTTCGCTCAGCTCCCTGGGTTCAGGCAGCGAGGCTGGAGGTGTCCCCGGCCCCACGGAGCCACTGGACGACTGGGGCCCACTCTTCCGCACACTGGCAGAGCTGTATGGGGCCAAGGAGCCCCCGGGCCCCTGAGACCTACCCGGCCCTGCAGCTGCACTGCGGTGGGGTAGCGCGCACAGGCCCTCTGAGTGAGCCCCACAGGGTCCAGGCAGGCAGCAGCCCAGGGGCCCATGTGTCCCCCCCCCCCCGTACCTCCCCTCCCGTCCCCTCTCTTTCCTCCCACTCCTCAGTCGGTCTGTGTGTTTCTCCAGAGATCCCTTTCTGTGACTTTCCACTGTCGGGGGGGTTGGGTTTTATAACTGCCCCGACCTCTGTTCTCACTGTGACTCTGTGGCTGTTTTTGTCTCGTAATTCTAATCGCTCAGATTCTGTCTCCCTTGCCTACACACATGATCTGTCTGTGTCCAGCCTACATGTCCCTCCCTTCTCTTTGAGTCCCTGTGACTGCTTCTTTGGTTTGTTTGTTGTTTTGTTTTCTTTTCTTTTCTGTTATCCATCCCAAAAGCCAGAGAATCTTCCAGCCACTGCTGCCCCACCCTACTGCAGGGGATACTCTGTTCCAGGTCAGTGTCTGTGGACTATGCAGGAAGTGGGGTGACCCACAGTGGCTCTCCCAATCCTGCTTCTAAACCAACCCTCCGTTCCGTACAGACCTGCCCGCATGGTTTCATCCATCACTCATGGCCTCATCCTGGCTCCACTGGCTTCTAGCAGAAGGAAGGAGGGAGCCAGCCCACCTCCTCAGGGCAAGAGCCTCAGCCCCACGTGGCCACCTCCCTGGAGCTCTGCCCAGCTGTCAGCCTGCCCTGGGCACCCCAGCTCTGGGCGTTGTCTTGTGTGCTTCTCAGGCCCCAGAAGGGAAGGGAGGGGAGAGAAGGGGGAGGCGGACTGGGGAACGGGGGAAAGGGAGGAAGTGGGGGGCCCTCCATCTCTAATTTCATAATAAACACTTTATTTTGTAAATTAGGAGCCTGGTTTTGCTTCTGCGCCCGGGCTTCTGGACAGAGCTTCCTTTGTGCTGATGGTGGAAACAGTCTCAGCCTTTGCCCTTAGCTCATTCCTTCTCCTTGGAGGTCCCACTTAGAGACCCCCTCTCAGATGGAGGGGAGTGGGGGCTGGTCCCTTGGAGGAGCAGAACGGTAGTGACCGTCTCCACGCCCACCACCAGTTCTTCGGTTCCACTTCCATATGCCTCAGCCTGTCTGTGGGATTGGCAAGAGAGACGTGACCAAAGGGAACACACAGGGCGAGAGCTACTGTGAAGACACAGGGCCATGGAGAGGGAAAGGGGGGTTCCACACTAGCTACAACAGCAAAAATGCATGTGGGTAGACGGCTGAAGGCAGCGAGCCTGCTGTGTGCCTGGAGTACCAAAAGAGAGTGGGCCACGGTAGGATGGTCAGCAAAGAGCCAGAGCCAGGCCTGGCTCCCAGCACTCAGGGAACCAGAGGCAGGCAGGATCTCTGTGAGATCTAGGCCAGCCTGGTCTACAAAGCGAGTCCAGGACAGCCAAGGCTACACAGGGAAACCCTGTCTCGAAAAACAAACACAAAACAGAAAGAGCCAGAAGAGGCAGGATGTGAGTGGTTAAGGGGTAGAGTAAATCAGGTGGGGGTGGCAGCTAGATGGGACCGCCAGAGTCCCCAGTGCCCACTTCCTGAGCTAAAGGAGACGTGTGCTTTGGAACCAGCTCAAGTCTCAGGCCTTTGCTCCAGGTAGGTCTAGGGTTACCCAGAAGCACATGGGTCCTAACAGGTCTTTGTGACCCTCCCTACTAAACGTGTAATGGTGGCATTTGGAGAAAGGTGCTTTAATGGGAGAGACAGGGTCTCACCCTGTAGCTCAGGCTGATCTGGACCTCTGTGGATAGCCCTGGCTAGCCTTGAACTCACAACAAGCCTCCGGCCTCCATCTCCTGAGGACTGAGACGAAGGTCACACAGCTGGAAGCAAAACTCATGCCTTCCATAGTTGATACAATGGACAGGTGATGGGGGACCAACCGAAAGCCATGTCTCTGTTGCTGGTTATTTACTCCGCTGAAGGCACATTAAAAGTGCTGCATGAGAGCAGGTAGGTGTCTGTCCCTCCAGGATGTCAAGAAACTGAAGAGGTTAGCCGGGCAGTGGTGGCGCACGCCTTTAATCCCAGCACTTGGGAGGCAGAGGCAGGCGGGTCGATGTGAGTTCAAGGCCAGCCTGGTCTACAAAGCAAGTCCAGGACAGCCAAAGCTACACAGAGAAACCCTGTCCTGAAAAACTAAAAAAAAAAAAAAAAAAAAAAAAATTGAAGACGCAGCACCAAAGCATGCATGAGAGAGGACAGGGTCTTACAGTCAGGGCAGGGTCTCTGGCCTTTTGGTATTTGCATCAACCTTTAAAAATTATTGGAACAAGCCACGTGTGGTGGCGCACGCCTTTAATCCCAGCACTCAGGAGGCAGAGGCAGGCGGGTCGATGTGAGTTCAAGGCCAGCCTGGTCTACAAAGTGAGTCTAGGACAGCCATACCAACCGTACTGAGGTACTCCAACAGTGCCTCAGAAACTTATAAAGGAACCTGGCGCTAGAGGAATAGCCCAGGCATGAAGAGCACTTGCTGCTCTTATAGAAGACTTGGGTTCAGTTCCCAGCATTCCATGGTGGCCCATAAGCATCTTTACCTCCTGGGGCCTTAATACCCTCTTCTGACCTGCAGGCAGCAGGCAAGTGTGTGGTACATACACACATGGAGCAAAACACCCATACACATAAATCTAATTAAAAACAAATTGAAAAAAAAAAATACTTAAAGGAACCTGAGGCTGGAGAGATGGCTTAGCGTTGACTGCTCGTCCAGAGGTCCCAGGTTTCATTCCCCACACCCACATGGTGACTCACAAGCATCCAGAACTCCTTTTCCAGGGCATCTGACACCTTCTTCTAATTCCTGCAGGCACCAGGCATGCATATGGGACACATACATACATGCAAGCAAAACACTCAAGTTAAAACAAACAAGCAATCCGGGCAGTGGTGGTGCACGCCTTTAATCCCAGCACTTGGGATGCAGAGGCAAACGGATCACTGTGAGTTCGAGGCCAGCCTGGTCTACAAAGTGAGTCCAGCATGGCCAAGATAACAGAGAAACCCTGTCTCAAAAAGCAAACAAAACACTTAAACATTTCCTCAAAAGAGTTTAATTTTTTTCCCTTATTTACTTAATCACAAATTTATTTACGTAGTGTGTGCATAGTTATCCTTTTCCACATACAGGTCCTGGGGACTGGACTCAGGTGTGCTGGCAGCTACCTTTACCTGCTGAGCCGTCTCCCAGACCCTCCTCAAAATCTTTATAGGGTACAGGGAGACAAGCCTATCAGGAAGACCTGTAAGTTTAAATATCTCATCACCTGTCTACAAGAATAAGGTAGACAAGACCATGGAAGGAAGAGAGGGGGGAGGGCAGGAGATGGAAGAAATAGAGACAAGCTCTGCTCTTTCAGGGTCCTAGCCTCCTTGTCCAGTCTGGGACGGCAGGTACAGAGCGTCTCAGGGGATTGGGTTGCACACGCATACCTCACAGCAGTCTTTGGTTGGCCTCAGATGGTCATCCCAGGTCCCAGAGCGCCCCTTCTGCCCCTGCCTGTTCACAGGAGACCAGGAGGGGTGGCTATAGGCTGGTGCATGGCCCTGCCTCATCGCCTCCTGTCTGTGGCTCCCCACTGTACGAGATGGCTGTTGCTGCCACGTAGGCTGCAGTGGCTGCTCTTACTCAAGTGTTGCTCCTTTCTCTCCCACAAAAGAACCATGCATGCCTCACCCGCCACACTAAAGGGCAGAATCCTTTCATTCAGGCAATAAAGGTTGCTGTGAAGGCCGATAGCCAGATCTCCACCCTGGCTTCCAAGTTAGTCCCCATATACTGGCCATCTTTCTGTAGCCCTCTGTTGTTAATTTGCTTTTGTTTTTTGGTTTTTTTCAAGACAGGGTTTTTCTGTGTAGTCCTGGGTGCCCTGGAACTCACTAGTAGACCAGGCTAGACTTAAACTCAAGAGATCCACCTGCCTCTGCTTCCCAAGCGCTAGGATTAAGGGTGTGTGCCGCCACCACCACCCAGCATCCTCCTCTGCTCTTTCTGGAGGCCCTCAACTTTCTTGTTGACTCTCCAGAGTTTGGATAATCCAAGTCAGGATCTGTAAGTCTGATTTCAAGGGAAAAAAATGTTTGTTTTTTGAGACCGGGTTTTTCTGTATAGCCTTGGCTGTCCTGGACTCACTTTGTGAACCAGGCTGGCCTCAAATTCAGAGATCTGCCTGCCTCTGCCTCCCTGAGTGCTGAGATTAACAGGCCTGTGCCACCACACCCCACCGCATGCCAGACTTCAGGGATTTCTTCATCTAAAGTGCAGACAGTCAAGGAAGGAGAAGCAGCTGTCAGTCTTAGGACTGGGGTCTTCAGATGGAGTAAGAGAAAAGTGTCCCAGTGTACTTCCTTTAGAGCCTGCCTCCTGACCAGCCCTGGGGAGCCTGCAGCGGCGCTCCAGAAGCTGAAAGCCTGGATCTCCAAGTCCAGGCTCCTAGGTAAACCAGAAGTGAGCGTGGAGGGCCCGAAGATATGCTAGCTGGCACCACGGGCACGGGACCCTCCTCTGGTCTTCGTTCTGCAGTGGGTGCAATCAGGAGAAGCTGGAGTGAAGGCATGGGGAACTGTCTCTAGGGGAGAAAGCAGGGCTGCATCAATAGGCTCAGGCCCTGGCCAGCACAGCAGGATGGAACTGGAAATGGCAGTTTCTCTGAGCTCAGCGCTCAAAGCCCCTGCGTTCCTTAGAGTTCATTAATCTCCAGCCAACAGGCAGGGGCTTGGCCCGTACCTCCAAAACCTACAAGGACAGTGGGGGCTGGGAGGGAAAGTTACACAGAGGGCCCAGGAAGAGTTGGAAGTGTCTAAGGCCACAATGCTGTCACCTGCTGTCACCCAAGTAAGCCCCACATCTCTCTAACCCGAGTCCTTCAATAAAGGATCAAGCTTCCAAAGGCTGTCGTGAGAGCTGCCCTCGCGGCAAGGGGACAGTGCAGACTAGCCCGTCACCACCATCACTGGGCTAGGCCCTGCAGCCTTCAGGGCTTCTACATCTTTCTGAGAGATCTTGCCAGACCAAGGCGGTGACCAGGAGAAAGAGATAACGTCTCAGATAAGGACCAAAATGAGACCACACTGGGATGGGATGACAGAAGAGGGTCCCACACACAGCATGGCAGTTAGCGGGCAGGCGGCAGGCGGCAGGCAGCAAGTGACTATTGAGTCAGATAGAGGCAGAAGGCAGCTGTGTCATCCATGATAGACAGAGACATCAATAGCTTGGGGGAGGGGGGCAGAAAAGATGAGGGCTTAAGCAAGCAAAGCAGGCAACCAAGAAGGGCCAGAGCCACGAGGACCACGAGGCTCTGCCATGAGGCTGCCTCATTCCCTGGCCTAGCCCCCCCCTCTTGGCTGGGTCCCCCAGGTTCTGTCCTTCCTCACATTGTTTTAGTCTTCGCTGTTATTATTCCACAGTCATTTGGTGTCACCTCCTCTGGCTCCGCAAAGAGTCCTCCGCCTCCTTGAGCATCTTGTGGAGAGGCAGGGTCAGGATGGACCTCGCCAGCTTTTTCCTCCAGCTCCTGCTCCAAGCCCTGGGCTTTCTGCAGCTCCATATACAGCACATAGGCATCACTGCGGGATACATACTCCCATCCACTCTCCCGAACGTGGAAAAGGTCCACCGAGCCCCCTGAATAAGCATCACGGTGGGTAGCATGGGCCACAGCACAGCGGGCCAGGGCGTAGGCTTCCTCGATGGTCATGTCATAGTGGTAGCTACGGTCCAGTACACCATAGGCATATGGAGATCCAGAGCCCACAGAAAAGATATCCCCCTGCAGACAAGTCCCATCACTGTAGACATAGAAGAGAGCAGGGCCAGTGTGGTCCCAGCCACACAGGGCAGTGGCCACACACAGATCCAGACCCCGGTAGCGGGACATCATTGCTGACAAGAGTTTGGCTGCGCCTGCCACACTGGGCAGCTGACCTTCCCTCAGTTCCCGAAGGCGCAGCTCCCTCCGTAACACCCGATACCATGTGGCACAGTCGGCAGAGGTTCCAGAGGTGGTACCCAGGAGGTGCTGGTGCACGGGGATGACCTTGCGTGAGGCTGGACATGCCACGTAGCTGCCACAGGAGGAGCGAGTGTCAGCTGCAGCAATGACACCATGACGGAAGCGAAAAGCCAGGGTGGTGGTGCCATGAGCCAGCCTGGGGCCGTAAATCTGCAGGAAGGTTTGAGGGTCACAGCCCCGGGGTACAGCCCAGCCACCAGCCTGAGGCAAGTGAACGGATGGTCCCTGGGTGTCGGGGGCCTGCCATTTGCACACATCCTGAAGAGCCATCCCTGCCCGAGGCTGAGTGGAGTATGGAAAAAACTGGGCAGCATTTGAGGCCTGGGTCAGCCCCGGGGGTGGGAGGGTGGAGGTGGGGGTGGGAGGGTCGGGGTGGGAAGGACGCTGTAGAGAAGCCGGCCTGTAGCCAGAACCGGTAAGTGAGACAAGTGGGCTGATGCTTCATCCTCCCCCCCACCCCCAGCCCCACCCCGACTCTCACCTCAAATCAGGCTTTGGAATTGGCTGGTAATGGACCTCCACCCACATCAGAGAACTGCCAAGGGGAGACAGAATGGGCCAGCAGAGGTTCTTCCAGTCAGACCTTCCATTGCCGTGATGCATGTGAGGGTCACCAATAGAGTCCCCTGTCTGTCATCTACCCAGAGGTGGGTGGAGGCAGGGGATCAGGTAACCGCACAGCAGAGTGGACGCAAGAGGAAGGAATGGAGCTGCGTCCTCCTAGGTTTTGCTGTGGGGACATTAGGCATGCAAAGACACGCAAAGACATCCAACTCATGGGAAGAAAAGGACAAGAGAGTTTCTCTACAAGGGACAAAGAGAAAGAGACGCAAATAAATACCTCTCAGAAAAACAGGTTACAGGGTAAGGGTCCCAGAACTTGCAAGTCTTTCTTCTGCTTTGGGGACAAAGGGGTCCATCTATCTGCACACAAAGATGGTGACCCTAGGCTGAGAAGGTCACACAGGAAGTAGGAGCACTTGCTCCACACACCTGACAACCAGTTTTGTCCTCAGAATCCACATTTAAAAAGCAGAGAAAGCGACACACATCTATAATCAGCACTACTATGGCAAGATGGGAGGCAGAGACAGGAGAACCAGGTAGAGCCTGCAGTATCAAGGTGGAAGGCAAGAACTGCCCCTTGTAAGTTGTCCTGACCTCACATTCACATATACCACACACACACACACACACACACACACACACACACACACACACACACACACAAAATCAATCAATCAATTTTTTAAAAGTTGGCCTTCCAGCCAGCCAGGTGGGATGGCACATGCCTTTAGTTGTTCCAGGACTCAGGGGGGCAGAGACAAGAAGATTTGTGTGAGTTCAAGGCCAGCCTGGTCTACAAAGTGAGTCCAGGACAGCCAAGGCTACACAGAGAAACCCTGTTGGTGGGGCGGGGCAGGAGGAAGGGAGGAAGAAAGTTATGGAGGGAAGGGAATAGAAGGCAGGCTTGTGGTTTGGGTTTGTCTTTTTTATTTTATTTCAGTGTTTTTGTTGGATGGCTAGTTTAGTTTTGAGATAAGGTGTCTCTGTGGTAGTCCAGGCTAGCATGAAGCTCCACGTGTCTTGGTTCAGGTTGACTCTGAACTCTCCTTTCAAGTGCTGAAATTTCAAGTGTATGCCATCACATTTTGTTGTTGTTGCTGCTGCTGCTATTTGGGGGCTTTGTTGCTGTTTTGTTTCTTTGGGGTTTTTTGTTGTTGGTGGTGGTGGTTTGTTTTGTTTTTTGCTTTGTTTTTTGTTTTTTCGTTTTTGAGACAGGGTTTCTCTGTGTAGCCTTTGCTTTTCTGGACTCACTTGTAGACCAGGCTGGCCTCGAACTCACAGCGATCCACCTGCCTCTGCCTCCCAAGTGCTGGGATTAAAGGCGTGAGCTTTGTTTCTTTGTTTTTAAGACAAGGTCTTACTATACAGACCAGGCTGGCCTTGAACTCATACAGATCTGCCTGCCTCTGCCTCTGAGACTTGGGATGCTGTTCTGTTCTTTTAGGTAGGATCTTGTTTTGTAGCTTAAGCTGGCCTTCAATTCCTTCTGTAGCCCAGGTTTGCTTCAAACTCACTATCCTCCTGCCTCTGCTGTTTAAGTACTAGTATTACAGGCATGTGTCATGTTGTGGAACTCTGTCCTTGAGGCAGGACAGAGCTATTGCCTTCTTGAAATCAGAGCAGATGTGATCATCCACACAAGGCCCTCACCAGACTGGGCCCACTAACATCCCTTTAGGAAAGGGGAACAGTGTTCAGGAGATGGTACACAAGGTGGCACACACCAGGCACATACCTCCTAAAGGATAATTAAGCACTCGACAGCTGTATGAGATTTTTAAATTAATTTATTCTTTTTTTGGGGGGGGTTGTTTTTTTGAGACAGGGCTTCTCTGTGTAGCCTTGGCTGTCCTGGACTCACTTTGTAGACCAGGCTGGCCTCAAACTCACAGTGATCCGCCTGCCTCTGCCTCCCGAGGGCTGGGATTAAAGGTGTCTCCTCTGGCGATTTATTCATTTATTTTACGTGTATTTTGCTTGCATTCAGTATGTACACCACATGCGTGCTTGGTGTCCATGAAAGTCACATGAAGGCCTGGGATCTCCTGCGCCTGGAGTTAGGGATGGCTCTGAACCACCATGTACATGCTGAAAACTGAGCCTGGGTTCTCTGCGACTCAGTCATGAACTTGTAAATAACCTCACATAAGCTCACTGGCTCACTGCGCTTGCCCTGGGTGGAGGAGTCCTTGGTCTGTCCTTGGTGGCCCGTCTGGGGTGAACAGGTGCTTGCTCACATCTCTCCAGAAAAGGTCAGGCAAACACACTGGTAAGGCCGTAGTTCTGAGGGGCAATGGAACCCGCATGGACCCAGATCTCCTAGACAAAACCATCTCTGACCACTTGTTTCAATTGACCTATATCTGTAGCTGGGATTTTGGCTACTTTATTGGTTCTTTTTTTCTACCTCCCTACAGCCCCCATCCCTTCCAACCCCACAGCGCTGTGTGGGAAGGGGAAGAAGGTGTAGGCATCTTTAAACTGCTTCTTGCTGATTAGGGCACCGAATTCATTGGGGCAAGTCTAATCTTCATGGTCAGAATAACTCCAAGTAATGGTTTGGATTATCTTTTTGTTTGTTTGTTTGAGACAGGGTTTCTCTGTGTAGCCTTGGCTGTCCTACTGTTTAGATTTTCTATGTCCACGCCAGCTCTGAATAGCGACATGGAGACTTATATTTATTTGTAATAGCTTTTGGCCTTTGGCTTAGGCTTGCTCCCCAAATAGCTCTTAAATTAACCTATTTATATTAGTCTATGTTTAATCCAAGTTCTGCCATGCGGTTCTTTTCTTTTCTTCCCCAACCCCCATCCCCCACCCCACCCCGCTTTTTCGAGGCAGGGTTTTTCTGTGTAGCTTTGGCTTTGCTGTCCTGGACTCCCTTTGTAGACCAGGCTGGCCTCGAACTCACAGCAACCCACCTGCCTCTGCCTCCCCAAGTGCTGGGATTAAAGGAATGTGCCACCACCAAGCCTGGCGTTGCTGCTGTCTATCACATAGCCCAAGTAATGCTGTGTAACCTTACCTCCAAAATTGTCCCTGATTGGTTAATTAAAGGGTGTACACAGCTGGGCAGGGCAGAAGTGAGAGGTGGAGCAAAGGTTTGAGGGCTTTGGGGACAGAAGGATGGTGGGGAGCAGCGGATATGGGAGAAGAAGGGAGTCTGAGGCCATGAGTTAGCATGGAGAGAACCACGTGGCCAGGAGGAGTTTACTCTGGGTTAGCGGAAACAGCCCAGGTGGAGAGCATCTGCAAGTATTTACGGGGATGGTGGGTAGGAAGCAGCCCGGATAGGAATGAATAGAGCAATGGCTTGGGCTGTGAGCTGGGTGGTGACCAAGGTAGCCTAGGGGGTTTATACCTGCCCAGCCCCAGGTAATTAGTAAGGCTTCTTTAAAACCTATCTGGTGTCGTCTTTTTTATTATTATGATAATAGCACGTTAGGTAATACCACCATAATAATTTCAGACTTTTATTTATTTGTTTGTTTGTTAACTCACTTTATTTATGAAATAAAAGGCTCTACAAAATACTTATCACTGGGGGAAAAAAATAGGACAGACAATGGATCTACTCATTCACTTTGGTAGGCTTCTGTGTAGGACAGTTCTTAATAAGCGTGTTCGCCCCGATTCCCCCAGAACCGATCAGCTTCCCAGCTAACTGTTAGATCATTTTTCTGAAATTGTATGATGTTGCTGTCTGGCTCTTCCACATCATCTTCAGCCAAGCTCCGAGCACTGACAGTGCTCTGACTAATGCTTGGCAGACTGGTCAGAAGCATCTGGAACACTGGAGATGGAAGAGTCGGCTGGAGCCCTTGGAGCAGCTGCTGAGGCTGCCCACACACAGCAATTGGGTCTGTCAGGTGGTATACGCCCCCCTCTAGGCACCTTGAGCTAGTAACTCTCCACCAAGCCGTATCTCCGCCTGGAAGAATCTCTGAACAGCTGTCAGGTAACTTGGAAAACCCAGCTCTCTCCTTAGCAAGCTTCTGTTTCTTTCCTTCTTTCCTTCTCTCTTTCTTTTTCTTGGTTTTTTGAGACAGGGTCTCCCTGTGTAGCCTTGGTCGTCGTGGACTCACTTTGTAGACCAGGCTGGCCTCGAACTCACAGCGATCCACCTGCCTCTGCATCCAGAGTGCTCGGATTAAAGGCGTGCACCACCACGCCTGGCTCCTTCTGTTTCTTTTTTTCTTCTTAGAGCCTGTTCTTGAGGTTTGGGTTACTCTGCCTTTTGTAGTTGCAGTAGATGCAGTACACAATGAGAAGGGCACTGAACACACCTGCGACAATGGCACTGTTCCAGCCCACCATCTTTGCTCGGCTGGGGCTTGTGCCGGGCCACAGTGGCCTGCCAAGCAGCGATTAGCTCTGACACATTGGAGCATGCCAGCCATAGCTGCAGGCCTCCCGTCCCCAGACTTTTATTTTTTATATAATTATTCATAGGCTGGAGAGATGGCTCAGAGGTTAAGAGCACTGGCTGCTCTTCCAAAGGTCCTGAGTTAAATTCCCAGCAACCACATGGTGGCTCACAACCATCTATAATGAGATCTGGTGCCCTCTTTTGGAGTAAAGGTGTATATGCAGGCAAAACACTGTATACATAATAATAAATAAATATTGTTTAAAAAAAAAAATTAGGCTGTGTGGTGGTGGCTCACACCTTTAATCCCAGATCTTGGGAGGCAGAGGCAGGCCAGGCAGGCGGATCACTGTGAGTTCGAGGCCAGCCTGGTCTACAAAGTGAGTCCAGGACAGCCAAGGCTACACAGAGAAACCCTGTCTCAAAAAAAAAAACTAAAAAAGAGAGAGGTGGGGGCAGTTGTCTAGGGCCCTGAGGATATATAAATGAGAGCCCAGAGAGAGAGCGTGGCATGGTGTGCAGTGTTGGTGTGTGACCTACAGCAGTTTGAAGAGACCAGAGATGGAAGGTGTGGCAGTTTAGAGCAGACAGATGGAGAGAAACGCTTCAGGGTGCAGTGGCTCGGAGGAGACTGCTGGTCCCAAAGACCCTTCAACCCTAAACAGCCAGGAGAAGTAAAGGGCCTCCTCTCCCCTCTAACCTTCTCTCTCCTACATAGGGTGGGGAGGTTGGAAGAGAGGTTGAGGCCTAAACACCCCAAATAAAGTAGAATTTTTTTTTAAGTAGAATATTTTTAAAAAATGAGTGCTACATAGAACTTTACATTACTTTTTTCTTCCTCGAGACAGGGTTTCTCTGTGTAGCCTTGGCTGTCCTGGAACTTACTCTGTAGACCAGGCTGGCCTGGAACTCAGAGACCCTGGGATTAAAGGAGTGTGCCATCACCACTCGGCTTACATTATACTTTTAATGAGCTGCCATATATACAATACCTTAGCCAAGATTTGAAACATATATGCAGTATGTTGTAACAACGTATAACCTTAAATTTGTATCAATATACTATAATCTATGCCAATGTAAAAGACTTGAGTCTTGTTTTCTAGTCTAAAAGTGGATCCAATAATCTATGCTTTTTTTCTTTTCCTACTTTATTTAATAATCTATGCTTTTCTTTTTTTTTGAGACAGGGTTTCTCTGTGTAGCCTTGGCCATCCTGGACTCACTTTGTAGACCAGGCTGGTCTCGAACTCACAGCGATCCGCCTGCCTCTGCCTCCCGAGTGCTGGGATTAAAGGCGTGTGCATAATCTATGCTTTTATCCTATCATTCCCCCCCTTAATTTCTTCTCCCCCCTGTTCTCCTCCCACTAGATAGAAGAGAAAGAAGGTTAGAGGAAAGAAAAAGGAAGAAATCCCTGAGTCTAACCTCCGTTATTTTGTTTCCTCCCTAACCAAGTCAATTAACAACTTGTGACCAACCCCCCTTAAATGACAAACATCCGTCACCCACAGAACAACCAAAACCCACCTACCCCACCTCTTCAGAATGGGGCATCGTTCTCTGAAAATTGTTTCTTGTTGTTTGGGGGTAACAGCATCTTTTGGGAACTCCAAGAAGAGTGGGATATTGGTCACGTCCTAAGAAAGCTAGCTGCATCACTTGCTGTCCAGTCTGTGTGATGGAAAGGGCTTAACTGAAGTCCTGGCTTGAACAGGCTGTGAGGCTGGACCATCTAGCCAGCTGTTTTAAAGTTGTGCTGGACGTACATAATGGAAGTCTTGGTGTCTTTGTAAACTCGGTTATGTTATATAAGCATGTTTTTGTTTTAATCCCAAGTATTGGGTTTTAGTTTGGGATTTAGTATGTCCACAGTGGATAACTGCCTCCTGCCGGGTGCAGTTTTTACCAGCTGGCAATGGCCTGTCTCGTGCAGCATGGAGAGTGGCACGGTCTAGGACTCTGAGAAAGATAAATAGGATAGCCCAGAGAGAAAAAGTGTGGCACTGGGCACAGTGGCGCATACCTTTAATCCCAGCACTCGGGAGGCAGAGGCAGGAGGATCGCTGCGAGTTCGAGGCCAGCCTGGTCTACAAAGTGAGTCCAGGACAGCCAGGGCTACACAGAGAAACCCTGTCTCAAAACACACACACACACAAAAAGAGAGAAAGTGTGGCATGTGGTGGTGGCATTGTGTTGTGTAGCAGTTTGGAGAGACCAGAGACTGATGGGGTGGTGGCTTGGAGACAGACAGAGAGAAACACTTCAGCGCAGTGGCTCAGAGGAGACTGCTTGCTGCTTTTGCAGTTGATGGAGATTGGTATTGACCCAAAAGAACCCACTGACCCTAAACAGCCAGGAGAATGTTGTGGAGGTTTTGGTTTATACGTAAACACGTTTTTGTTTAAACCCAGATGTGGGGTATGGGGGCTGCTCCAGTCTGTCCACAGCTGATAGTTGCTTTGTGAGAGGGCACGTGATCATTGTCAACTGGGAACCCCCTGTGCAAGGGTGTGGTCTTTGTCAGTGGGGATAAATGCCAGACCCAGAGAGAAAGACTGGGGGCTCCAAGAAAGACTGCTGGTGCTTCCCCCTGCTGCTCCTGGCTGCTGCTGCTGCAGTGTGAGAAGAGGAAAAAGTCGGAGATCTCCTGAGATGAGGATTGGACTTTCCCCAGGGAACCTGACCACCCTAAACAGCGGGAAGCAGCTAAGGAAAACTATGCCCGCCCCCCACCCCACAATAACCTTCCTTCTCTCCTACCTGGTGTTGGGGTGTTGGAAGGGATTGGGGAGAAATAGGGAAAAAGAGATTTAAGGAACCCAAAATAAAAATAGCTTTTAAAAATATGCCTATAGAAGAAGTAAAGGAGTTTGTCTGTGTGCCCTCTAACCTCTTTACTCTCTTATCCAGGGTTAAGGGGTTGGTTAAAGGGAAGTAGAGGCTTCAATACTCCATGTAAAATAGGGTTTAAAAAATATCATTATAAGCCGGGCGTGGTGGCGCACGCCTTTAGTCCCAGCACTCGGGAGGCAGAGGCAGGCGGATCGCTGTGAGTTCGAGGCCAGCCTGGTCTACAAAGTGAGTCCAGGATGGCCAAGGCTACACAGAGAAACCCTGTCTCGAAAAACCAAAAAAAAAGTCATTATAAGCCGCGGGTGGTGGCACACGCCTTTAGTCCCAGCACTCAGAAGGCAGAGGCAGGCGGATCTCTGTGAGTTCGAGGCCAGCCTGGTCTACAAAGCGAGTCCAGAACAGCCAAGGCTACACAGAGAAACCCTGTCTCGAAAGAAAAAATCATTATAGGGTGGTTTTTGTTTGTTTGTTTGTTTTGTTTTGTTTTTCCAAGACAGGGCTTCTCTGTGTAGCCTTGGCTGTCCTGGACTCACTTTGTAGACTAGGCTGGCCTTGAACTCACAGTGACTGCCTGCCTCTGCCTCCCGAGTGCTGGGATTAAAGGCATGCGCCACCATGCCCAGTTCATTGGGTGTTTTCTTTTCTTTCTTCCTTTTTTTTTTCTTTTAAACTCTATTTTTAAAAAGGCAAGACATTACCAGCTGGCAAAGACCACACCCCAAAGGAAGCAATTATCAACTGTGGACATACTAAAACCCAAACTAAAAATCCCACACTTGGGATAAAACAAAAACACATTTACACAATATAACTGAGTTTACAAAGAAGCCAAAACTTTCATTACAGATGTAGATTTTTGAGGAAACAGATATTGAGGCATAGAGGCAGGTGGATTGCTGTGATTTCAAGGCCAGCCTGGTCTACAAAGTGAGTCTAGGACAGGCAAGTCTACACAGAGAAACCCTGTCTCGAGAAAAACAAAAACAAACAAACAAACAAAAGACTTGCAATGCTAGGAGCAGAATCCAGGCAGGGAGGGAGAGAGGAGAAGGCTGCACGAGAAAGTCAGCACAAGGCCACAGATGGAGCAGCCAGGGTGAGACTGAGTTGGCAGGTAATGACGCACGTGGCTAGGAAGTAGCCCCGACCAGCATAGACAGGTTAGCATAGCTCGGTATCTGCCCGGCTATAGTGCTTGAAGCTTACTAATAAATATACTATATATATTAATATAATATAAAATATAATATGTCATTATTTGGGAGGTAGAGCAGTATTAGGAAAGTCCCTACATTTAATTTTACAGAGGCAGTCTGTGAGGTTGCATCACCTGGGCTACTTCTCTTGTCTTTTCTGGTGTCTGGTCCTTTCGCTCTGTGAACATGTAAACTTTTAAAGGTAACATGCATTTCTGCACTAACACATATATGGAATAAGTCCATTTGGACTGTATAACCAAACTGTAATATAAATCTTCTCTCCATGCCACATGAAAGGATGGAATACGAAGTCCTGAGGTCTCTGTGCCTCTGCCTATGCAGAGACATTTCTCAGCCAGTCTCAGAGCTGTTCCCAGGTAGAGAAATCGGCATATATGCTACCTGTTTTGTGTTTCTTCGTGGTTTCTTCCTTCATGTCTGTAGTCAAGATTTTCAGGTGGTCTCCCTTGGCCAAATACGATCTTTATGAATTTTGAAGGAATCGATAGCTTTTCTTCTCCACATTTCCAGCCTTTCACTCTCAAGGTAAGATGACTACAGGCTGATCTAAGTCAGCAGTCAGCAGTCATCTTCTTAGCTAAATCTGCTTTATTCTGATCTTTCCTGGGTTTGGTGTGGTTTTCGAAACAGAGTTTCTCGGTGTAGCCCTGGCTGTCTTGGACTTGCTTTGTAGACCAGGCTGGCCTCAAACTCACAGCGATCCACCTGCCTCTGCCTCCTGAATGCTGGGATTAAAGGCGTGCATCACCACGCCCAGCTATTCTGATCTTTCTTAAAGAAGGATAGAATTACAATCATTATTGAACATATAATTACTTCTGTGCTGACAGTAAAACAAAACTATGGGGAGTCCAAATGCCCACCTCTACAACGTTTTCCATTTTTAACACAAGAATTTTTATTTATTTATTTATTTTTGGTTTTTCAAGACAGGCTTTCTCTGTGTAGCAATAGTTGTCCTGAACTCTTTGTAAACAAGGCTGGCCTCGAACTCACAGAGATCCACCTGTCTCTGCCTCCCGGGTGCTAGGATTAAAGGCAGGCGCCACCACGCCGGGCGGTTTCCATCTTCTTAAATGTCATGAAGGGACCACCTCCCGACAAAGGCTGAATTCAGCTGCTCTGTCTTTTCCAGATCCTGGACATCTCTCAGGCCGTAAGCTTGGACTCTGTGTTCCACCCTGGGCACCAAATGAAACTGTTAAGACTTTCTATGTCCATCCGAGCCAAGACTTTTTTTTTTTTTTTTTTTTTTGGTTTTTCGAGACAGGGTTTCTCTGTGTAGCCTTGACTGTCCTGGACTCATTTTGTAGTCCAGGCTGGCCTCAAACTCACAGTGATCCACCTGCCTCTGCCTCCCGAGTGCTGGGACTAAAGGTGTGCGCCACCACGCCCGGCGAAAACAATTATTTTAACCAGTACTAGGATGGGTGACCTTAAGGAAAATGGCAAACTCAGTCTCCTTAACAGGGTTTTGAGAAACAGTACCTGGGCGGCGACCAAATACCGGAGACCAGTTTGAATTCTCAAGCAGTCATGCCCTTGTCAAAGATGGACGAACTCACTTCCCTCAGTCAACCGGAAAGTTCCAATCCCCCCCCCACCCCTAAGAATTTGAAGCTACTGCATCCATACTGCTTCGATGCCAAAAGTAAATAAGTAAAAAGGACAGTCTTATCCAGTTAGATTTTTTAAATATATATCTCTCTCTGTCTCCTAGCGTTTAGCGTTTCTCGATGAAAACAGTCTGGGCCGGTATTTGGAGGCGTGGTTGCCCGGAGTTAAAATGACGGCTCTAGCCATAGACTTAATAGGACGTGAAGCTGTGACGGGGCGGAGTTGCCCGTCGGTTCTTTGGAGGCGTTCTCGGAGTTAGTTCCTGTTGCCCTTACTAAACATGGCGCTGGCCAGCGTGTTGCAGCGGCCGATGCCCGTGAATCAGCACGGGTTTTTTGGACTTGGAGGTCGTGCGGATCTGCTGGATTTGGGTCCGGGGAGTCCTGGTGATGGGCTGAGCCTGGCCGCGCCCAGCTGGGGTGTCCCAGAGGAGCCGCGGATCGAAATGCTTCATGGAACCACAACCCTGGCCTTCAAGGTGCTCAGCCAGCCCGCGCCTCGCCGGCATCCCAGCCGGAGTGGAGTCGGGCGGAGGTTCGGTCCTCTCATCCCGACCCTTCGCGGTTTTTCACTGCCTCGGAATCCCGAGGATGGGGAGGTGGGGCCGGGGGAAGACAGCCGGGGTTGGCTCCTAGGCGAGCCCAGTCTGCGCCCTCCCGAGAGCCCTACCTGGGAAAGGGGAGGGCGGGTAACAGCGGGCGGTGGCGGATGGAAAGAAAGCGACTGTCGCGCTCGCTTCACCAGAGCTTTTTTTTTTTTTTTTTTTTTTCGAGGCAGGGTCTCTCTGTGTAGCCTTGGCTGTCCTGGACTCACTTTGTAGGCCAGGCTGGCCTCGAACTCACAGCGATCCGCCCTCCTCTGCCTCCCGAGTGCTGGGATTAAAGGCGTGCGCCACCACCGCCCGGCTTCCACCAGAGGTTTTACTAACGGGGCGTCCCCTCCCCGGAGCTTGGTCAAGTCCAGGGACTCCTGTAGTGGGTGCCAAACAATTAGAGTGCCTTTCCAGCTCTACAGTAACTAGCTGTGGATCTTAGGCGAGAAATTATTTGTTTACTTTTTCTTTCTTCATTTCTTTCTTTTTATTTATTTATTTTTTGGGGGAAGGGGACAGGGTTTCTCTGTGTAGACCTGGCTGGCCTGGACTCGCCTTGTAGACCAGGCTGGTCTCGAACTAACAACAGAGACCCGCCTGCCTCTGCCTCCCTAGTGTTGGGATTAAAGTTGCGTGCCACCATACCCCCTTTTCAGATTTCTTATTATTTGTATGTTTTGCCTTTACGAATGTATATTCCCCACGTGTGTAGCCCTCGCAGAGGCCAGACAGGGCATCGGATTCCTTAGAAGTTACAGGCCTTTGTGAGCCATCACAAAGGTGTGTGTGGGTACTGGGAACCGAACTAGACCTCTGAAGAACAGCCCGTGCTCTTACCCGCTTAGCTGTGTCTCTCCAGTCCCCCTAAGGGTGTCTTTATCTCATTAAACGTGTTTCTTTGTACGTAGAGTTAGTAATGTGGCTATTCACAAACCAGGGTTTGTGACATTTAGTATATGAAGTCGAGTACAAAATACAGAAAATTATTCCTGGGTTTGCATTAATACAAAAAGAAGTACTGGAAATGGTTGTGGTCTTATGTGGCCTGTGTTGTGTTTTCTCTGACCTCATTCAGTTTCGCCATGGAGTCATTGTTGCTGCGGATTCCCGGGCCACAGCAGGCGCTTATATCGCCTCCCAGACAGTGAAGAAAGTAATAGAGATCAACCCTTACCTTTTGGGCACCATGGCTGGGGGCGCAGCGGATTGCAGCTTCTGGGAGCGGCTGTTGGCTCGGCAGTGCCGGATCTACGAGCTTCGGAATAAGGAACGCATCTCCGTCGCAGCGGCCTCCAAACTGCTCGCTAACATGGTGTATCAGTACAAAGGCATGGGGCTGTCCATGGGCACCATGATCTGTGGCTGGGATAAGAGAGGCCCTGGTGAGTTGCGTAGCCGTCACGTGCTCCTCGGGGTTGCGGGAGACAGTGGAAGAGGTTAGATGAAGAGATGAATCCAAGGCTTTTAACGGGTGCTGAGGGTGGATGCTTTAGTTATGATCTTAGCCCCTCCTGCCTGAGGACCGCATTGTAGAGGGAAAGGCATGGGGTTAACTTGCTGTGTCATTGACTGTCTTAGTCAGTTGGCCTTTGGTTACCTTTGTTCTTAGCCTGTTTCATCTGTCAGTTTGTCAAGTGGTTAAGTACATTCAATATAAAGCAGTTAGTACAGTGTCTGGCCCATTTTTCTGTCTTTTGCATACAATAATAAGGACCAGGAGACGTCTGTATTTGAGAAGTAAATTGATAGATAAACAAGACGGCTTTTTTTTTTTTTTTTTTTTTTTTGATACAGGGTTCCTCTGTGTAACAGCTCTGGCTGCCCTGGAACTCGCTCTGTAGGCCAGGCTGGCCTCAAACTCACAGAGATCCGCCTGCTTCTGCCTCCCAAATGCTGGGATTAAAAGCGCATGCCACCACTACCCAGCCGAGCTGGCATTTTCTTTTCTTTTTTTTTTTCTTTCTTTTTTTTTTTTTTTTTTTTTGGGTTGTTTTGGTTTCTTTTGTTTGTTTGTTTTGGTTGGTTTTTCGAGACAAGGTTTCTTCTCTGTGTTAGCCTTGGCTGTCCTAGACTCGCTTTGTAGACCAGGCTAGCCTCAAACTCAAAACCATGCGCCTGCCTCTGCCTCCCAAGTACTGGGATTAAAGACGTGGGCCACCGCGCCCAGCTGAGCTGGCATTTTCTAACAAGACAAAAGTGAGCTACACATATAATTTTACACTTTTAAATTTGTTGTTTTATGTGCGCGAGTGTTTTGTCTGCATATATATCTGCACCACAGCACATGCCTGGTGCCTGAAGAGGCCAGAAGATGGTATTGGAGCCTCGAGAACCGTGTTACAGTCGGGAGCCACCGTGTGGGCCCTGGGAACCAAACCCAGGTCCTCTGCAAGAGCAACCGATGCTCCTGCCCCTCTTAGCTGTGGAGCCATTTCTCCAGCCCCATTTTTTAAAAGTTTAAGTTACAGTATTTATTTAGCGTGTGTGTCTGTGTGTCTGAGTGTGAACCACACATCCCAGAGCATACATGTAGAATTCAGAGGGTGATTTGCAGGAATTGGTCTCTGGGTCTGTGGATCAGACTCAGCCCTGGTGGTAATCAGTGGTTATAGTGCTCAGTTACCTCACTGGCCTTTGTTTAAATAACAAAAATAAGCCAAGTGAAAAGTACCCAAGCTATTTCTTAGTACCATTTCAAGTGTTGGAGGCAGTTACATGTGGTCACTAGCCACAGTATTGGATGGTAACACTCGCTATTTAGTTGGCATTTCTGGTTCATTTACTTTCTGGCCTAAAAGGAGCCATCTCTTGCCACCTTGAGGCTTTATTTTAAGCGGTCTCTCTCACCAGACCTGAAGTCCTATGCTTGAAATGTCCAGCATACTTATACCTGCCTTTTGGACTTGCCAAGAGGACAGGCAGGATGGTTTGTACAGTGTGAGGGAGGTGGTGTGGTGGTGTGGAATCTGGAAATCTCAGTGGTAAATTTGATTGCATCATTCTCCAGTTTTGTAAAAAACAAAAAAGAACTATTTTGTTTCTTTGTGAGTTTCCATGTGTGTATATCAGTATTTGCCTGTGTGTACGTATACCACTGGTATGCCCAGTGCTGAAGTTGGTCAGAACAGGGCATTAAATTCCTAGAAACTGGCCGGGTGGTCCCAGGAGGCAGAAGCAGGAGGAGCGCTGTGAGTTCGAGGCCAGCCTGGTCTACAAAGCGAGTCCAGGACAGCCAGGGCTACACAGAGAAACCCTGTCTCAAAAAACCAAAAAGAAAAAAGAAAATTCCCAGAAACTGGAATTACAGACAGTTGTGAGCCACCCAGTGGATACTGGGAACTGAACACCAGTCCTAGACAAGAGCGACAAAGACTCTTAACTGTTGAACAATGTTTCTACCTCAGTTAGAAGCTGATCTTTGCTATTTGTGGGTTCTTTTTTTCCCCCACCCTTTATTCCCCCACACCCCCACCCCTGCCCACCCTCACCCCCACCCTTGCCCACCCCCACCCCCGCCCACCATATCACTAGATAAGAAGGAAAGGAGGACAGAGGGGAGGGAAGATCTGTGAATCTAATTCCTTTCTTCTTTGCTTATAGCTGGTCTTTGCTACTTTGTGGGTTCTCCCCCCCCAGCCCCCCTAATATCCATCACCCCCATTTGACCCCTTATCATTAGATAGGAGAGAAAGAGAGAGAGATCCTGCATCTAAGTTTGTTTCTTCTTGTTTCGAGTACAACTGCTAATAAAACCGCAGTCAACCTCCCTCAGGGCTCTGGCATCTGTACACCCTCCGGAAAGTTCCCAGAATTCCAAAAGTCACACAATAGCAGAAACTGTGTGCAGCTGGCAAAACCATGCCTCTGCTAGAGCACAAGGCAAATCAGAGTCCGCTGCTGCAGACAGTCCAGAGCTGCCCCACATCCCCACACCTGGGATAAAAACAAAAACATATTCTTGCCGTATTTCTGTGTTATTTATTTATTTGTTTATTTAGCGTGTGAGTTCCCCATCGCCATATACACTGTGCCAGAAGAGGGCATCAGATTCCATTATAGATGGTTGTCAGCCACCTTGTGGGTGCTGGGAATTGAACTTGGGGCCTCTGGAAGAGCAGACAGTGCCCTTAACTGCTGAGCCATCTCTCCAGTCCCTATTTCTGTATTTAAAAACAAAAACAAAAACAAAATTCTCACTACACCAGTTTTTTGTTGTTATTGTTGTTGGTTGGTTTGGTTTTTGAGACAGGGTTTCCTTTTTGGTTTGGTTTTGATTTTGTTTTGTTGGTTGCTTGGTTTGTTTTATTTTTGAGACAGGGTCTCTCTGTGTAGCCCTGGCTGTCCTAGACTCGCTTTGTAGACCAGGCTGCCCTGGAACTCACAGAGATTCACCTGCCTCTGCCTGAGTGCTGGAATCAAAGATGTGTGCTACCACCACCGGGCACTCCACCAGTTTTGTTTTGTTTTGAGACAGGGTTTTATGTAGCTCAGGCTAGCCTCAAATTCAATACATAGTTAAGGCTAGCCTTTAACTCCTGATCCTCCTGTCCCAACCTCCTGAGTGTGCTGAGACCTTATGATGGGGGGGGTCTGTATGTGGGGGGGTGTGGTATATGTGTGGTGGGGGGGTGTTTGTGGGGGGGGTGGTGTGTGTGTGGGGTGTCTGTGTGGGGGTGTGTGTATGTGGGGGGGTGTGTGTGGGGGGGTGGTGTGTGTGTGGGGGTGTGGGGGTGTGTGTGGTGGTGTCTGTGTGGGTGTGTATGTGTGTGGGTGTGTGTGTATGTGGTGGTGCTGAAGGTGGTGGTGGGGTGTTTGTGGGGGGGTGTGGTGTGTGTGTGGGGGTGTGTGTGTGGGGGTGTGTGGTGTGTGTGTGGGGGTGTGTGTGGGGGGGGGGTGTGGTGTGGGGGTGGGGGGTGTGTGTGTGGTGTGCGTGTATGGTGGTGTGCGTGTGTGGTGTGTGTGTGTATGGTGGTGGTGTGTGTGGGGGTGTGGTGTGTGTGTGTGGTGGTGTGTGCGTGTGTGTGTGTGTGTGTGTGTGTGTGTGTGTGTGTGTGGTGGGGTGTGTGTGTGTGTGTGTGTGGGGGTGTGTGGGGGTGTGTGTGTGTGTGTGTGTGTGTGTGTGTGTGTGGTGGTAAGGTAGGAATCAAACTAAGGCCCTCCTGGAGCATGCTAGGCATATATTCTGCTGCAAAGCTATATCTCTTGAGGAAGTTGAGAAACCACCTTGGAAGATGAATAAAATAGCAAAGAAATGATGGCCTTTTTCTTGTTTTCCCTGCTCCCCTCATCTCCAGGCCTCTACTATGTAGACAGCGAGGGGAACCGCATCTCTGGGACCGCCTTCTCTGTGGGGTCTGGCTCCGTGTATGCTTACGGCGTCATGGATCGAGGCTACTCCTATGACCTAGAAGTGGAGGAGGCCTACGATCTGGCGCGCCGAGCCATTTACCAAGCCACCTACAGAGACGCCTACTCCGGAGGTGCAGTCAACCTCTACCACGTGCGGGAGGATGGCTGGATCCGCGTCTCCAGTGACAATGTAGCTGATCTACACGACAAGTACAGTGCACCTGGCCTCTGAAGGGCGTGGCCGCCAGCGCTTGGGTGGCTCTCACTGGTTATAATAAAGGAAAGTGTCCCGTCCCAGTAATTGCAGCTCTCAAACGTGTGTGTGTGTGTGTGTGTGTGTGTGTGTGTGTGTGTGTGTGTGTGTTGCTGGTTGGTGAGCTCCTTGGTGCATTAGCTGTTGGTGTTACACCATTTCTCAGCCTCTGTCGTCCACACTGTCCCTCCTTCAAGCACTTTACAGTCAAATAAGGCAGGACAGTGGGAGAGAGGGCACCTTAATTACAGGAAACAGTGGTGTGAAGACATCGTTTGGTGAATACATTAATATCTCCACTCATGAGGCTAATAGCCAAGCAGCAGGGGGGCGGGACGTCCTGCTCCAGTGTGAGAAGATGAAAAGTTGATGAGGCAGAAAGATGCTTAGGGACATTCCTAGCGCGTCTTCAGAGGGTTGGAGGAGACTGTGCAATATAGAGAGACAAATGGGGTAGGCTGGGAATTTTTTTTTCCTTCTTTTGAGACGGGGTCTTTGTCTGTAGCCTTGGCTGTCCTAGACTCTTTGTAGACCAAGCTGACGTCCCAAATCACAGAGATCCATCCATCTGCCTCTGCCTCCTGAGTGCTGGGATGTAAGGTGTGGGCAACCACACTGGGCCAAATCTAAACTGCAATGAGTTTGGAAGGGAAGGCGTTGAGTCCTGAGAAAAATGGACATATAAGAAATGAAAGCCTTGGTGGTCCGAACAGGTGGAAAAATCCCTGCTGAGCACACAGGAACTTGACTTCACACACTCAGCTCTGAGGTGGTCTGCAAACTCTGGTGGGGTTGGCAGGAGGAAACTTTAACAATAGAGGAGGCTAGGAGTAGGTAGGCGTGGTGGCTCACACCTTCAATCCCAGCACTTGGGAGGCAGAGCCAGGTGGATCACCGAGTTCCAGGCTAGCCTGGTCTACAAGGTGAGTCCAGGACAGCCAGGGCTAACAGAGAGGACAGAAGCTAGAGCATTTCATCGTTTTGATTTAGAGGTCAGGCATGTCCCGCTTCCCTGTACCATTCGCTCCTCAGCGGCTGCAGCTGTGCCCTGATTGATGAGGCTGTCCGTGGGAACTGATCGAGGGTTGGTAATTGCATTTGACAAGTGCGGAGGAAATGGTGGATTAGTCAGAGTGGAGAACAGAGTTTGGAAAACAAATGATTCTTCTGCCTCAGGAGACTCATTTTGCTGTAAAGCCTCTGGAGCCAGGGAAACATTAGCCTGGACCCAGACAGGCTGTATATTCTAGAAAGTAGAATATTTTGGCTGGTATATAGCTCAGGTGGTGAGTATATGTCTAGCATTCACAAAGCTCTGAGTTCGAATCCCAGCTATCCTCAGCAACATGAGACCCAGTCTGTTGTTCTTTTTAATGCCGTTAAGTGGCTGAGCCATCTCTCCAGGCCTAAGGCCCGATCTTAAAATAAAAAAATAAAATTTGAATGTTTAAAAATAAACCTGGCCGGGCGTGGTGGCGCACGCCTTTAATCCCAGCACTCGGGAGGCAGAGGCAGGTGGATCGCTGTGAGTTCGAGGCCAGCCTGGTCTACAAAGTGAGTCCAGGATGGCCAAGGCTACACAGAGAAACCCTGTCTCGAAAAACCAAAAAATAAATAAATAAAAATAAAAATAAACCTGGCTGGGCAGTGGTGGCACATGCCTTTAATCCCAGCACTCAGGAGGCAGAAGCAGGTGGATCTCTTAAGAGTTCCAGGCCAGTCTGATCTACAGAGTGAGTCCAGGACAGCCAAGGCTACACAGAGAAACCCTGTTTCAGAAGATAGACAGACTCCAAAGGGGAATCTCTATGCCTAAAGAAACCAGATAAGAGGCTGAACCAGCATTGAGGGGTGCTGACACCTCACCATTGTGCTAAACACCTCTGCACTGTCAGAGCCCTGGAGGAGAGAAAATGTAAAACCTGAGACTTGTGCTCCTCCACCCGGGATTGTGGTATAAAACCCGCTCAAAGGAGGTCACTGTGTGGTAGGTTTTCTGGAAGGAAGTTAGGGTAAAGGTCAGGGAAGGTTGCTAGTGTCTATGAGGCTAGAGATAGGAGGTAGGAGCACTGACCCCCGGTCAGTTCCCAGCACCCACACAGGCAGCTTACAGCTTCCTCCATTCCAGTGGATCCAGAGCCTCTGGCCTTGAGGGTGCCTGTACTCACATGCACATTCCTGCACATAGACACACATACATGCTCGGTTAAAAACTATATGTATATATGAATGCCAGGTGTCACGTACCAGGCTGGCCTCGAACTCACACTTGGCTCATGGACCCATTTTATCACAGTGCTTGGGAGGCTGAGACAGGTGGATCTCTATGGTGAGGTGAGGCCAGCCTGGTCAATGTAGTGAGCTCCAGGGCAGCCAGCGTTACATAGAGATACCCTGTCGAAAAGCAAAGGGGCTGGAGAGGTGGCTCAGTGGTTAAAAACTGTTCCTGCAGAGGACTCGAGTTCAATTCCCGGAGTCCGTTTCAGGCAGCTCACAGTTGTTTGTAACTCCAGCTCCTGGGGTGCCCCTAACCTCAGGCACACGCACATATGCGGGCAGTCACACATGTACATGTAAATAATAATAAAAATATTCTTAAAACAAGCAACAGATGCTGGAAAGATGGCTCGGAGGTTAAGAGCACTGGCTGCTCTTCTAAAGGTCCTGAGTTCAATTCCCAGCACCTACATGGTGGCTCACAACCATCTATAGTGAGATCTGGTGTCCTCTTCTGGCCTGCAGGCAGAATACTGAATAATTAATTAACTAAAAAAAACAGTAAAAAACGCCAGGTGGTAGTGGTGCATTCCTTTAATCTCAATACTTGGGAGTCAGAGGCAGGTGTATCTCTGAGTTCAAGGCCAACCTGGTCTACAGAGTGAGTTCCAGGACAGCTAGGGCTACACAGAGAAGCCCCATTTTGAAAACAAATGAACAAAAACAACCCAAACCAAATATAAAAAGTTAATATTATTTTTTAATTGTTAGTTTCGGAGCTGGAGAAGTGGCTCAGTAGTAAAGTGAACTGGTTGCTCCTGCTGAGAACTTGGACTCAATTCCCAGCACCACATAGTGGTTTACAACGGTCTGCAATATCAGTTCCAGGGGACCCCGCCCCCTCTGACCTCTGCCAGCACCAGGCACATAACATCTATGCAGGCAAAACAATCATACACATAAAATAAATATCTTTTTAAAAAATCAATAAATATAAAACCTGCTACTTTGCAGGGTATGGTGGTGCAGGCCTGTAATCCCAGTACTCAGGAGGCAGAGGCAGGTGGATCACTATGGGTGCGAGGCCAGCCTGGCCCACAAAGAGAGTCCAGGACAGCCAAGGCTATACAGAGAAACCCTGTCGGCCATCAGCAGCTTCCCTGTGTACTTGTAAACTCTAACTGGTGGGGGATGGCTTTGCAGCAGCGCCCTCCCTGTCTCCACTCTCGTGGAGATGGCTGCTATTGAGTGGCAGGTACCAACCAGCTGAGGGACTCTCTCCAGATTCATTCCTCATACAGTGGTCTTGACAAAGGATGATGGAAAAGAAATTGCCTTAAATGGCTGAAAGATTGATTTCTTGTGGCAGTTCCCCGTTTCCAAGAGACAAGGCTCTTGAAGGCATGGTTGACATTTTTCCTCCCTCCACATATAGCTCAGTATTACCAAATTCTGGCTCCTCCCGGGTTAGTCGGGGGGACTAATAGGGATAAAAAAGAAAGCAAGCCCTCCCAGAGGCCGGCCTGCTCTCTTGCAAGCAGAGAACATTGTTGGGGGTAAAGGCTGGACGCCTTATGGCATCTCTGTAGCTGGCAGGGAAGGCCTGTGGGGTAGCAGAATGTGTGTGAAGAGATGGAAACGGCGGGTGCAGGCATGGAGGAGGGGGGAGGGGGAGGGCAGTTAAGCAAATCAGTGGCTGAAGCATAATAGTTACTGAGTGTTCCCTCTGAGGCGAGACCAGAAGGTCAATGTCGCTTCCCTATCTCTCTCAGATGGCAAATGAGAAAACTGTCAGAGCCACTTGGGGAAAGGCAGGTCACATCCTTTGAGGGGAAAGAAAACAGCTGCCTTATTCTGGCCCACAAATCTATGTGCTGTGTTGGGAAAAATCAGGAGGTGAGAGGAAGCCTGGAAACATATGTGCACCCCTGTATTCCTAGCACTTAAGAGGTAGAAGCAGAGCTGGGCGTGGTGGCGCACGCCTTTAATCCCAGCACTCGGGAGGCAGAGGCAGGCGGATCGCTGTGAGTTCGAGGCCAGCCTGGTCTACAAAGTGAGTCCAGGATGGCCAAGGCTACACAGAGAAACCCTGTCTCAAAAAAAACAAAAAAAAAAAAAAAAAAAGAGGTAGAAGCAGTGGTGGCCTGGTCTACAAAGTGAGTCCAGGACAGCCAAGGCTACCCAGAGAAACCTTGTCTGGGAAAACAAACAAACAAAAAACAGACAAAAAGAGGTAGAGGCAAGATAAGAAATTCAAAGCCATTTATGTTTATGTAGCAAGTTTGAAGCCAGCCTGTCTCAATAAACAAACAAACAAAATAACGACAGCAGCAAAAGAGGCAGCATATAAAGTAAGCCTAGGTGGGGCAGGGGGGAGGGGCCGTGGGTAGGGCAGGTGGGGGAGGGGCATCTGGCCAGAGTAACAAGAGCATAGGGCCATCTGGAATCAAGCTCAGAGGGTATTCTTAGGGTTCCCCCCCTTAGGGGTTTTTTTCCCCTCTTATTTTGCTGTTTTCTTAGAAGATCCCCTCCTGCCTGGGCCATAATACAAAAATAAAAGTGGCCAGCAAGCACTGACCTTAAGACACAAGGTCTTTATGATTTAAAATATACATATCTTGCAACCAAGCATCTCCACTGTTTTGTGTTTATTTCTTGCTTGGTTTAATAAATTCTATTTTCCTCAGGAAGCCAGAATCATATCAGGAAAGCTCTAATTACAGTGGGCAAGAAGAAATAGCAAGCACAGCAACCAGAACTGCCCCCGGAGCAGCTGCCCTCTCCTCCCTGACCCAGGCTGCTCCTCCTCCCTCAGGGCTCCACCAGGCCTGGCCTCAGAGCCAAGCTCTGCCTTCCAGGGCCTATGCCCCACTGAAGCTTTTAAAAAAAAAAAAAAACTCTAAAAACTAAAATATCTGCTTTGCATTTGTTAGTGGGTCAGGCAGAAGAAATTCTACCCATGTCAGCTTCTTAGGTTTATTTAACTCAACTCATTTCTCCCAGAAGCTTTTGCCTTTAAGTTAGGTGCTTAACATAACACAGTACTTAACCCTTCATCGGTCAGGTTAAGCTGTCACTAGACATGAACTGCTGAGCTGGTTTGTTTAAAAGAAATAAACTGGGCGTGGTGGCGCAGGCCTTTAATCCCAGCACTCGGGAAACAGAGGTAGGTGGATCACTGTGAGTTCGAGGTCAGCCTGGTCAACAAAGTGAGTCTAGGACAGCCAAGGCTACACAGAGAAACCTTGTCTCGAAAAACAAAAAAAAAAAAAAAAAAAAAAAAAAAAAAATATATATATATATAAAATATATATATATATATATAAAATATATATATACATATATACCGGGCGTGGTGGCCACACGCCTTTAATCCCAGCACTTGGAAGGCAGAGGCAGGCAGATCTCTGTGAGTTTGAGGCCAGCCTGGTCTACAAAGTGAGTCCAGGATGGCCAAGGCTACACAGAGAAACCCTGTCTCGAAAAAAACCAATAAATAAATAAATAAATAATATATATATATATATTTATCTCATGGGGTTCAGGAATAGAGGGACAGCTCAGGGTTTAAGAGCACTTGTTCTTGCAGTGGCTTACAAACAACCATATCCGCCAAGCAGTGGTAACGCACGCCTTTAAGCTCAGCACTCGGGAGGCGGAGGCAAGAGGGTCTCTATGAGTTCCAGGCCAGCCTGCTCTCCAGTGTGATTCCTGGCCGGCCAAAGCTACATAGAGAGAAACCCTGACTTGAAAAACAAAAACAAAAAACAAGCAAAATACTCCAGCTGGGTGTGGTGGCACACACCTTTAATTCTAGCACTCGGGAGGCAGAGGCAGGCAGATCTCTGTGAGTTCAAGGCCAGCCTGGTCTACGAATGGATTCCAGGACACCCAAGGCTACACAGAGAAACCATGTCTTGAAAAACAACAAGGGCTGGAGAGATGGCTCAGAGGTTAAGAGCACTGGCTGCTCTTCCAGAGGTCCTGAGTTCAATTCCCCAGCAACCACATGGTGGCTCACACCATCTGTAATGAGATCGATCTGGTGCCATCTTCTGACATGCAGGTTTTCATGCAGGCAGATTACTGTATACATAATAAATAAATAAGTATTTTTAAAAAGAATATTAAGAAAAGAAAAAAGAAAACAACAAGAATAACAATAAAATCCATGTCCAGAGTTCCAAGGGATCTGATGGTCTCCTCTGCCCTGCCGCCCCTAAAAGAAATAATTTTTATAAAAGATACCATGGATCCCATCTCCTCAATTGGTTCCCCCCCCTTTTTTTTGAAGATTTATTTATTTATTATTATATATACAGTGTTCTGCCTGCATGTATACCTGCAAGCCCGCAGAGGACATCAGATCACATCACAGATGGTTGTGAACCACCATGTGGCCGCTGGGAACTGAACACTCAGGACCTCTGGAGGAGCAGTCGGTGCCCCTAACCTCTGAGCCATCTCTCCAGCCCCTGCTTCCCTCTTTTTTTTTTTTTTTTTTTTTTTTTTAAATCAGGTTACCATAATGGAAGTTTTGGTTTCTCTGTAAACTCAGTTGTGTTATGTAAATATGTTTTTTGTTCTAATCCCAAGTGTGGGATTTCAGTTTGCACCTTAGCTTGTCTGCAGCTGTTAATTGTCTTGTGAGGGGCGTGACTTTCCCTGCTGGTAAGGCCTTCCTCCTGGGGCACAGAGACCCAGAGAGAGCATGGTGACATGTGGTATTGGTGTGCGGCCAAGAGACTGAAGATGGCTGGTCTGCTGTTGGTGGAGACGGGTATAGCCCAGAAAAACCCAAATAACCCTAAACAGCCTGGAGTAGTAAAGGGGTCCCCTCACCCCACTAACCTTCTCTCTCCTACGTATGGTTGGGGAGGTTGAGGCCTAAACACGCCAAATAAAGAAGAGTTTAAAAGAAAGCTGCAGAGCCGGGCGTGGTGGTGCACGCCTTTAATCCCAGCACTCGGGAGGCAGAGGCAGGCGGATCGCTGTGAGTTCGAGGCCAGCCTGGTCTACAAAGTGAGTCCAGGATGGCCAAGGCTACACAGAGAAACCCTGTCTCGAAAAAAAAAAAAACCAAAAAAAAAAGAAAGCTGCAGGCTACTCTTCTTACTTAATTCCCCGTTCCTGCTCTGCTTTACAAAACTGCGAGATGCTCACGAGGTGAAAATGCTGTCACCACGGCTTCAGGTGGAGCTTCCTGGAACCCACATGGTATGAGAAGACCAAGTTGTCCTTTGAGCTCCACAGCGACTCTGTGGCACACTCACACACAATAAATAAGCAACAAGCCCCCCCCCCCCCATGTGTTCAGGTCAGAGGGCGGCTTTGCCAGCTGGGAGGGACTTAGCTTAGCTGGAGAATTGTGTGTTTGCTTAGCGTGAGCACAGCTATGAGAAAGAAAAAACAATAGCTTTCTTTAGTCCACGGAATGTTTGTTTGTAAGGTAAACTTTAGTGTGTGAGAGCATGTGAGAATGCGGTGTGTGTGTGTGTGTGTGTGTGTGTGTGTGTGTGTGTGTGACTATGTAGGTGGCTGTGCGTCTGAGGAGCTGGCTACCTTGTTCTTTGAGACTGGCCCCTCTCTAACTAAGTATCTCAGAGATCAGGCCCCTGGGGTTGGCCAGCAAGCGTCAGGATCCGCCTGCCCCCACAGGCCAGGAGGCTATCCATACAAGGCCATGCCCAGCTTGGTGTGTGAGTGCCAAGGGCGACCATTCAGTCCCTCTTCCTGCTTAAGCAGCAAGGTCTTTACTGAGTGAGCTATTTTCCCAGCCCCGCTACGCAAAATTTAAATTAAAAAGTCAATCAATAAACCATGCACTGCTTATGGATTTTAAGGCAAGGAAGATGAGAGGTGCTCACTCACTGTGGGGTACCCAGAAATTGGGAAATAAGGAGCGTGAAAAAGGAAGCTACAAACACTTGGGGATACATGAGGGACAGGAACATGGGGAAGATGGCTAGAGTCACTGACAGGCAGAGCAGAAGCGAGGATTTGGGGGGAGGGAGGGCGTAGGGAGACTGAGGACAGCCATAGGGAGAGTGGAAGCTAATGCATAGTGAAGCACGGTCCCCCAGAGGCAGATACAATTCTCCAGACACACATGATGACACGCCTGTGTGTGTGCTGCCCCGGTACTGTCACAGTCACTTACACTCCGCAAGAAGCTGTGTCAACATTGCTTGTACAAAGCTAGAAAGGTTTGGAGTCTCCTTTTAAACACAGCCAGGCCACAGCCAGAGATGTAGGAATTGCTTCCAGAACAAGAGGGAAAATGAGACAGGAATATATATATATGTATATATGTATATATGTATATATTTTGTTTGTTTTGTTTTCCAAGACAGAGTTTCTTTCTCTGTGTAGCACTGGCTATCCATGAACTCGTTCTGTAGATGCAGGCTGGCCTCGAACTCATAGAGATCCATCTGGCTCTGTCTCCTGAGAATTGGGATTAAAGTGTGTCACCACCCTCCACTGCTTCCTGTTTTCTTATATAAACTCATAGGTCAGGGGTTCCAGTGAGGAGGGAAAGCTAGGAAGTCCCAGGAAGACTTGAGAAGGGTCATGGGTTTCAGATACTTAAAAAAAAAAAAAAAAAAAAAAGGATTAAATAAGTTTTAATGTTCTCCTTGGAGACAGAGATCAAGAGGATGCCAGGTGTGGTGGCAGATACAATTCCCAGCACTTGTGGGGCAGAAGCAAGCAGATCTCTGTGAGTTCGAGGACAACCTGGTCTACAGAGTGAGTTTATGAACAGCTAGGACTACACAGGGAAACCCTGTCTTATAAAACCACCGCCACCCCCACCCACCACAACAACAAAAGAACTCAGTGTCCAGTGGGGTTGATTGCTCAACTGGTGAAGGCCACCAAACCTGTGGACTTGCCTTTGATCCTTCAGACCTTCGAGGTGGAGAAAATCAATTACTGCAAATAGTCCGGTCACACTCAAGCTCCAGCACGCGAGCGCCTCCCGCCCCATGTATATGGAGTGTGTGTGTGTGTGTGTGTGTGTGTGTGTGTGTGTGTGTGTTTTAGAATAAGTAGGTGCAGTGAGACCAGTTTATGAGCTCTTAAAATCCAGGTTTAAGCAGGGAGTGCCAGGGAGACATTTTGGTTTCTTCAGAACGTGGTCTTAGCCTCATCAAAGGAACCTGGCCAGGCTGTGCAAAAACAAACCCGAAAGTGTCAGACTCAATATAAGGCGCCTTGGGCAACGTTACACGCGTAAATCTTCATGGAGAGGTGGGCTGCTAGGCAACATGTGTGACCCAGAGACATTGCCTAGGGAAACCAAGGGTTGAGGCCCACGCCCCAAAACCTGGCGCTCATTTCCAGTCTAGAAGGTCACAGGTACCGAGCTAGTTCGCCCAGTTTGGCAAAGTCAGAGCGCGCTCACTCATGGTGATGTTTTTTCTGGGCCTGGTTTTAAGGGGGGGAAACGAGACGGGAAAGGTGAGTGGGCAGTGAGGAAGGGAAAGGCAGTGGGCAGAGCGGCCGGTCCGGGAGCCCGCGGCCCTCGGGGGCCCCCCGGGCGGACGCCTCGGGCGCGGCGCGTGTGCTCGCGGGCGGGGCAGCTCGCGGCCAATCCGGGCGGGCGTCCGGGAAGGGGCGGGGCTTGCGAGCTCCGGCTCCGCGAGCCCTCCTTTTTTGCACACACACGAATACAAAGAGCCATACGACCTTCGGGTATCCTTTTTCCATTTTTTTTCCTCCTTCATCTTGTGTGTGTTTTCAAATTTTTTTTTTTTTTTTAATAGAGATCTGTGGCAGTGCTGGGGTGAGGAAACTTGCTAAGGGGAATTTGGTCTTTTCCCCATTTCTTTTTCTGTCTCTCTTTCTCTTTCTTTTTCCTGGTCAAGGTTTAAAAATATACCAAGCAAGTTGAGACGCAGGATGGTCGTGTGCAACTGTTTCCAGACAAATTTACAGAGATTTTTTTTTCTTTTTGCTATCACATTTTAAGAACTGGTAAATTTTATGGTTGAGGGATTTAAATTTTAGTCGCTTGGGGAAGTATAGATTTGTTTTTAATCGGGCTAAAGCGATAAATGTAAATTTCTACCACAGGCAACAGAGAGATTTGAGGCGCCCTCACAAAGCCTTCTGGCATGCCTTTTACACAACACTCCCTCAGAACCAAAACCAAGTGCGTGGATGTGGCAAGTGTGCAAGCCCAATAGATTAAATATACTGGGTTAATTTAATTGGGACACTCATTTCCCAGGAGAGGAAGGAAAGCCCTCTGGCCGTGTGTCTTGCGCACACAATTTCATGAGGACATTTGTGTGTGCCGTGTGCGCGCTTTAAAGCATACCATTTCGTATGGATTTCTTGGGGTTTATTCTTTGTGTATATGTAAAGTGTGTGTATATGTGCCGTATCAGATTTTATTTTTCAAGTGTTTTCCTTTGGTTTTATGTGTGTAAAACAGAACTTAGTATGTAAATTTCCCCTCTGTGTTCCCAAATGTGATCAAAACAGGATTTCATATGCAAAGTAAAGCTTAGAGGAAATCCTGCATTTAGCATATGTAAGAACTTTCATCCTATTGGAATTTACCTTATTTTCTGCTCCTCTTTTGATTAGATCAGTGAATAATAATTGTCCCAAAGCAATTGGCCGTAGAGGGTCCGGATTTATTGGCTGTGTAGTCCAAAGCCTCCTTTTCTGACGCTTACGTGCTTTTGCTTTTTTATTGTTGCTCGTTCTGAAATGTGTATATTTTGGCCTCTCTCGAGTGGTTTTGCGGGGAGGTGCTCAGAAGGAAATTTTCCAGCATTTTGACAAAAATGGTCTTTTATTGGTTGGGATTTGTTTGAAAAACTCCCCATCTGGGAAAGTGTGGGTGAAAATAGTCTTGTCCTGTTATTGAGCTGTTTGGGGTAGGGACAAGAGGAGGCAAACTCAAAACACGGGAGGGATAAGAAATACATGTTGCATTCTGGGAACGCAAAGCTGTCCCGGCGCCCTCCAATGTTTGGAAAAGAGAATGTCCCGGGGAAGAGCCTCCCGCCCCATAGGCGCTGTGTGGTGGGTGGGACAGTCTCTTGAGGGGGGCTATACAGGATCTACCCTATATACCCGTATCCAGTCTGTATTGCCGACTGAGTGAAAACATTAGTATTCGCAGACAGAGATCACTTGTGTTGTAACCGGGAGGTTAAAGTGCAAGTTTTCACTACAACAAATCCTCTGTACTCCTTAGTTAAGTGTCGGGTAGAGACGGGTTTTAAAGACACCTAAACCACACCTGCAGTAAAATTTGTACCAGGTCTTAAATTTCATAAGGAAAATGGCCCTGCTTGGGGTTGCTAGACCTCTTTTTTATACTAAGTATATTTTTATTTCCCCCACAATGCAAGCCAGATTGCTGCACAGTAAGTACTGGCCCCAGTGTGGACCTTTGAGATTTAGATTTAGCGACCTTAATGACCACAGCAGTGCCAGTCATTTTTTATGTTACCCTTTCGAAGTCTCAGGCACCACTGCTGGCTGTCAACCAACACAACACGTAGCTCCTCAGAGAATGGAAAAGCACCCTTTTAAGAGTAGTTGTCAGGCAGCTTAGGCTACTCGGCTTTTAAAGTCTCGAAATCTAGGCTCATCGCCAAGGTCGTCGCCTTGAGTTTCTTTGTAAGAGAGAGGAATCCTTCCCATTGCTTGGCTTGGTTGGTTTGACAGTTGTTACCAAAGCAAAGCAAATCTATAGTGAGTTGATTTTGCTGAGAATCCGAAAGCAAAAGGTGCAAACTGAACTAAGGAGGAACTGCTAGTTCGCAACTGCTATCTGAAAGATCTGTAACAAAGGCCGGCAGGAACCCCAAATCTGCTCAACCGAACGTATGAAACCACTTTGCGGCCTCTGTACTTTCTACAGTCGTGTACACACAACTGTAGAGCACCAGCTAACAAAAGCGAGTAAACAGGAAAAACCAAAATGGCGCCTGGCGTCCTTGAAAAAGCCTCTGGGTCGCGTCTCTCCCCGAGGAGGCCCCTCCCGTCCCGCCTCGATGAGTGACTGGCGGCCAAAGCCAATAGCGTCGCTGGCGCTGCACCCCTCTGGCTCAGTCGCCTATCAACGCCAGCCAGAGGGCAAGCGGGGCGGTGCCCCCACCCCGTGCGCGCGCTGCCGGGTACACGGGCGCCGCCTCTCGCGCGGCTGCGGCACACGGGTGGGGCGGGCTTGCAAGGCATGGTGGGGTCCCGGGTGGGCTCGGGGTCTGCTCGGTGGGACGCGAGCACCCGGGCACGCAGAACCCCGCTTGCAGCGTCGCTGCCTGTAGTCGGAGCAGCGTCCCACTGGCCGCCGCCCATCTGGGTCACCTTTGGCTAATAATCAACTTTGACTGAAGGAGCTGTGTGCACGTGATAAAAGCCCTGGGCGTTTGTTTTACATTCCCCCACCTCCACCCCCACCCCACTACAAAATGCAGCAAGGTCATCTATTATCAGGTATATTCTAGGAAAATGGGAAATTTAATCTTACTAAGTTGCACTTTAGCAAGTTAGTTTAAAAAAACAAAAACTGCCATATTTATTTGGAAACTTGTGACGGTGGAGCTTGGTGATGTTCGCCTGTAGTTCTAGATCTCCAGAGGCTAACGCAGGAGGATTGCCGTGAGTTTAAGGCCAGCCTGGTCTACATAGTTCCAGGCCTGTGAGGGCTAGAGAGTTTGCTCAGTGGTTGTAGGAATCCCTGGTTCGGGTCCCAGAACTCACATGGTAGCCCATAGCCATGTGTATGTGACTCCAGTCCCACGGGAACCAGCGCCCACTTCTGACCTTGGGCACCAGGCACGCCTGTGGTGCACTTACATGCATACAAGCAAATACTCACACTAATAAAAAGTAAATCTTAAAAAAAAAATTAAAAGAATTACAGAACTCTGTTACAAAAGTGGGCAGGGGAACGGCATACACACACCCAGCTCCCAGGAGGAAAGGAAGGAAGGCAGGTACAATGTTTGGGAATGCAGGGAAGGTGTCTACGAGCCCGTTCTGCCCAGTGCCTGGGTAGATCTATTTTGTACCTGAGAATGAGGAGTTAGGTGTTTACAGATCAGTAGACTAGTCGCTCTTTTTTCTTTTTCAAGACAGCTTCTTTGCTTAACCTTGGCTGTCCTGGAACTAGCTCTTCAGTACAGGCTGGCCTTGAACTCGCAGAGTTCCTGGAGTCTCTGCCTCTTGAGTGCTGGGATTAAAGGCTTGAGCCTCTGCTGTCCAGCCTAGACTGATCACTTAAAGTATCGGGAGAGTGTACTTTATGGTAACTGCTCACTTGCTGTTGTGTGATAACTCCTTTCTTTCTTTCTTTCTTTTCTGAGACAGGGTTTCTCTCTGTAGCTTGGCTGTCCTGGACTCTCTTTGTAAACCAGGCTGGCCTCGAACTCACAGGGATCCGCCTGCCTCTACCTCCCGAGATAATTCATTTCTGATAGAAACAGATCTTAAGAGAACCCTTTAACAAGTGAGCCATTTTGTTCCTTGAAATGGAGGAAACAGGGCTGACTAGCTTTAAACGACTATTTCCTTTTTATTTCCAAAAATGAAGATTATGATAGGAATCGCCTATCACTTTTAAAGGAAGTCCATTTCCCGTCCTGACCCTAAGTGAGTCACAGGCCCATTGTGAGGACATATATCTGGAGACTACCATAGCATACCCAGCTATTAAACAGCGAGGAAACCTATTTTTCATAGTTTGGAGGTAAACTCAGTCATGCAGAAAATTCAAACTCAGAATGAGGGGAAAGCAAGCAAAGGAGCTGCCAAGAATATGATGTATTTAGTCTGAACAGAAACACGTATGGCTTGGAAGGAAAGTAGTTCAGGTTATGGACCGCCTCTCCCTCAGCGGCTACATTTAAAGATGAAGTTTTCTTTCTTTCGTGGGTTTTTTGGCTTTGGTGTTGGTGATTATTGTTGTTGTGGGTATCTTTGGTGTTTGTGTTTTGTTGTTGTTGTTGTTTTTTGAGACAGGGTTTCTCTGTGTAGCCTTGGCTGTCCTCAAACTTACTCTGTAGACCAAGCTGGCCTCGAACTCACAGAAATCCTCCTGTCTCTGGCCCCCCTGAATGCTGGTGTGTGTGTGTGTGTGTGTGTGTGTGTGTGTGTGTTTATTCTGTTCGGACTTCTTGCTCCTCCTTGAATGTATAGTGAAGGTAGATTTCGTTTTTTGTTTTTTTAAAGGTTTATTTATTATATATACAGTGCTCTGCCTGCACGTACACCTGCAGGCCAGATGAGGGCATCAAATCACATTATGTGGGTGCTGGGAATTGAACTCAGGACCTTTGGAAGAGCAGTCAGTGCTCTTAACCTCTGAGCCATCTCTCCAGCCCGTGAGGGTTGATTTTGATCTTCTGATTCTTCTGCCTGCACCTGCAGGTTCTGGGGTGACTGGGGAGGGGTGATACCGCAAGGCTCAGTGTTACATAGTGCTGGGGTAGGCGTGCTCTCTGCTAACTGAGCCACACACAGCCAGACCCACCCACTGCGTTTTGTTCTTGGTTTTGTGTTGGGGTTTTGCTATGCATTTCAGTCCAGCCTCAAACCTACTATGCTTAGGCTATTCCCTGTCTGGAAAGTAGGTTCTAAATTAATTTCACATGCCATCCCATGCCAGGTGCGATGGCAAATGCTTATGATCTTAATTTTGGAGAAATGGGGGAAGGAAGATGTGGCATTCAAGTCAGCCCTCGATTATACAGCTCAGTGTGAGCCCGGGCTGCATGGCATCTCATCTTATAAAAAACAGCACAAATACAATTAGACGGTATTGCAAGGACTCCTTTCCGTAAACATCGCTTTGCCATTTGCCATTTATGTTGTTGACCCATTAGTTTGGGGTTTGTTGTTTGGTTGTTGTACGATTTATTATTTGGTTGGACTTGCTGGGTGGGACACAACTTTAATTCCAGCACTCAGGAGTCAAAGGCAGGCAGATCTCTGTGAGTTCAAGACCAGCCTGGTCCACATATTGAGGTCCAAGCTAGCCCCAGCTGCACAGAGAGGCCTTGCCCTCGCCCAAAAAGGAGATTTTTAAATTTTTATTTGTTTTTATTTTATGTGCATTAGTGTTTTGTCTGTATGAGGTTGTCAGATCTTGGAGTTACGGGTAGTTGTGAGCAGCCATGTGGGTGCTGGGAATTGAACCCTGGTCCTTTAGAAGAACAATCAGTGCTCTTAACTGCTGAGCCATCGCTTCAGCCCCAAGATTTTATTTTTATGTGTGATATGCTTGCAAGAGTTGATGTGCACCATGTCTCAATAGATTGGAAGAGGGCATCGGGTCCACTGGAACTGGAGTTAAGGATGGTGATGAGCCATCCAAGTGGGTGCTGGGAAATGAAAGTGCTCTTGACCACTGAAGTCTCTCTCCGGCCCCAGCATATCTTTTTGTTTGGTTTGCTTTGCTCTTTTTTTTTGGGGGGGGGGGTAGCCAAGGATGACCTTGAATTCTGACCCTCTTGTCTGCATCCCAGGCCTGGCAGCACGCACCTGTCATCACAGGACTCGGGACTAAAGGATTGCTGTAAGCCTGAGGCTGGCTCAGCCTACGTAGTAAGTTCATGGCCAGGTTGGGTCCATAGCAAAACTCTCAGTAAAACAGAGGACAACTAGGTATGCCTCCATCAGCAGTTGAGAGACAGAGGCAGGAAGATCAAGAGGTCAAGGCCACCCCTTACTAAACAAGTTCAAGGACTCCTGGGTTACTTGAGCCCCAGTCTCAAAAACAAAAGGGCAGGAGAGAAGGTTCAGCTGTTAAGTGTTGGTTCCACTTCCAGAAGACCCCCTCCCAGCAGCCATAGCCGTCATACAGCTGAGCCACCTGTAAATCCAGCTTTGGGGATCCAAGGCCTCTGTTCCTCTAAGGCTAACCATACCGTCCTTCCTTACACCCTCGTTGACCACCCCCAGCCCCACAACCCCCCATCTCCTACCCTCAGCCCCTCTACCTACACTCCCCCCACTCCCAACCTCCAATGCCCACACATCTTAGGGAGCTGGCTCAGGTTCCCAGGGTTTGGGTCCCAGTAGCTGGTGGCTCACAGCTGTATGTCACTCCATTTCCAGGAGATCCTTTTCTGATCTCCTGGGGCACCAGACATGAGCGCCGTCCACATACATGCACACAGGCAACACAGCCATACACATAAAATAAAAATAGATCTTTAAAAGTTGCATGCATTAATCCAAGCACTCGGGAGGCAGAGGCAGGCGGGCCGCTGTGAGTTCCACCCTGGTCTATAGAGTGAGTTCCAGTTCAGCTTGGGCTACACAGAGAAACCCTGTCTCAAAAGGGAGAAAGGAGGTTAGTGGCAAATGTCTTCATTTTCTGTTTCAAGCCATTATGTTCTATTCAAATTAGAAATTCATGTTGGGCTGGGCATGGTGGCCCACACCTCTAGTCCCAGCACTCGGGAGGCAGAGGCAAGTGGATCACGGTGAGTTCCAGGACCTCTGGAAGAACAGACAGTGCTTTTAACCTTTGTGCCATCTCTCCAGTCCCCAAAATAAGTTAAAAAAAAATGTACATTTGTGTTTTACTTGCACATATGTCCATGTGAGGGTATTGGACCCCTTGACACTGGAGTTACAGACAGTTCTGTGCTGCCATGTGTGTACAGGGAGTTGAACCCTGGCCCTCTGGACAAGAAGCTAGTGCTCCCAACCACTGAACCATATCTCCAGCCCTTCTCTTTTGTGTTGAAGCAGGGTTTCTTTGTGTAGTCCGGGCTGTCCTGGAACTCACTTTGTAGACCAGGCTAGCAGGCTTGCCTCAAACTCAGAGATCCTCCTGCCTCTGCCTCACAAAGTGCTGGGATTAAAGGCGTGTGCCACCAGTGCTGTCGATCTTTTAAAACATTTCCTTTATTTTATTTTTTAATACGTATGGGTATTTTGCCTGCTTATATGTTTGTATACCACATGTGTGCCTGGTGACCACAGAGGTCAGAAGAGAACATCAGATGCCTTGGGACTGGAGTTACAGCCCATTGTGGGCCACCTGTGGGTGCTAGGAACTGAACCCACTCCCTTAGTGTGGAGGAATTTTAATACAGTAACATGGCTACTCAGGCAAGGGGTCACATCCAATGATCTAGCTCTGTGTGATCCGACTGAAATTTAGTACACACCTCTAATTCCTCTGGCTGGAACACAGACATGCCTTTAGTACACACCTTTTGTTCCAAACAAAGACGTCTAACTGAGGGACAGATTTGACAGAATGGGTCAGAGATAGGATACACTCAACTCTCGCAAGAACAGGCAGGAAAAAGACTGACAGCACCAGGTACACCCAACTCTCGCGAGAACAGGCAGAAACGAGACTCCAAGAGCATCACAGAGAGTAGAGGGAAGGAGGTGAGTACAAAACCGGAATGCAGAGGAGTTCGTGCAGTCAGTGCAATTCTGTTGAGCTCAGTGCAGCAGGCAATTTGGTTCATTTTCAGTTCGTGGAGCTCAGAGGCAATTTTACCAAGCAGAGCAATTCAGTGAGAAGCCAAGAGAAGGCAATTTGAAATCAGTCAGCGTGGAGGGGAGTTTTGAGCTAGAACAGCTGAGTTGGACCAGCCAGCCAGAGCTCGGAACTGGAAAGGGTGAGTTTATTCAGCAGTAGGTCTCAAAGGCTGAAAACATTCTAGGCCTAGGTTTGCAGATAGAGGCTGGAAACTGAAGCCTTCAAGGTCCAGGCTTGGAGAAGATTAGATTGTACAGAAGATAGAAGTTCCCAGGCCAGCCGGGTGTGGTAGTGCAGGCTTTTAACTCCAGCACTCAGGAGGCAGAAGCAGACGGATCTCTGTTGAGTTCGAGGCCAGCCTGGTCTACAAAGTGAGTCCAGGACAGCCAAGGCCACACACAAACACCCTGTCCCAAAAAAACCAAAAAAAGAAAGAAAGAATAAGTTCCCAGGCCGAGGCCTAGGGATATTTAGATAGAAATGCTCTGAGCTCAGCCCAAGCCATGAATTTGTACAGCTTGGTATGGCTCTTATCTCATCCCCTCATCCGAGGAAATAAAAACAACATTGACACCTTTGCAAGAGCAGTTAGGTTTTGTTTGTTTGTTTGGTTTGGTTTGGTTTTTTGAGACAGGGTTTCTCTGTGTAGCTTTAGCTGCCCTGGACTTGCTTTGTAGACCAGGCTGGCCTCGAACTCACAGCGATCCACCTGCCTCTGCCTCCCTAGTGCTGAGATTAAAGGCAGTGCCACCTCTCCAGCATCTTTCTTAGGAGCCTACTCTGAATGCACATGTATGAAAATTATAGAATGTAACAATAAATATTATGTCAACAAATTGTTTGGTATCAGCTTAAGTATATATATTAGACTGAAAATAGCAACAACCAGGTTCCACTTTCTTCTTTGACCATAAAAAGGCATACAACTTCCATGCACTTATCTTCTCTGGACCTGGTTAATATTTGTTTCCTAGTGTTGTGTAGATGAGACAGTGTCAAAGCCGGGAGTGGTGTTACACGCCTCTAATCCCAGCAACTCGAGAGGCAGAGGCAGGTGAATCAGCCAAGGCTACAGTGAAACCTTGTCTTGAAAAACAAAACAAAAGAAAAGAAAAAAAGAAAGAAAGAATGGCTTCAAAGCAGTAAGATGGGAGTACTGTTATCAGAGGAATGACAGGGATCAGAGAGAAAAGGAGGAAATCTTCCTTTTCTTCCTTCATCTTTCCTCATGTCTGTTGCTGTTAAAATACCAGTATGGCCTAATAATGTTTATTATTAGGCCTATAATTATAATTATTATGACAATATATTCTAATCTATGACAATATATTCTAATCTGTTAACAATCAGTCAAGACACAGACACCTGTTATATTTTAAAATAGCCTTAGTTAACCTGCGGCAGGGCTAAACTACCTCCCATCCACAATCCCAAATACTTCCTAATGTTCTCCATCTGGCCCAAATCCCCATCCATGCTGGCCATGTGCCTAACCCTTGGCAGCCTTCCTCCTCCTCCTCCTCCTCCTCTTCCTCCTCCTCCAGTGCCTCCTCTTCCCCAGATCCCCTCTGTCTCCCCAAGCCCGGGAACCTTAGCCACACCTGTCCCATTTGCCCTACCCAGGTGTGATGGCCTTTTATTGGTCAAATAGGTTAGGCTCTAGGCAAGGTACAAGGTGGGCAGAGAGAGCAGGCAGTAATCAGCATCACGCGACACCAGACCAGCCTCGCTCAGGTGTCCCTCTTCTGCTGCCTGGGCGGCAGTGGGCTTTGAGAGCGGCCTTGCTAAGGGTCCAAGAAGAACACCTTGAATCCTCTGAGGCCGTGAGCGTCGGGGTGACCTTTTGTTTCTGCTTTACTCTTTCAGGGAAGCCTCTGTGACACCAGTGTGCTGTGCGGTTAGGGAACACAGGACCTGCCGACGGAGGGAGAGCTGAGGAGAAGCAGCCATGGACTGTGTGTGTCTTCACCCGCTAGCCTTCTCTTCCACGAAACCCACACCCTGGAACCGTAGCTCGTCTGCCCTCCTTCCATGAGAAGGAGAAGTGGATCTCGAGGCCAGCGCTTACCTGGTGAAGGCCAGCCATCTGGAGCGCGTGTGAAGCGTCCTGCAGCGTGCGCACAGGTTACCTGCACTCACCAGCCATGTCCTTCAGTGCCACCATCCTCTTCTCCCCTCCCAGCGGCAGTGAGGCCAGGTGCTGCTGCTGTGCCTGTAAGAGCGAGACTAGCCAGGGCAGCACGGGTTCTCAGGGCGGGAATCCCCCTGCCAGTACCCCTATCACAGTGACTGGACACGGCGTGGCGGTTCAAAGCTCCGAACAGCTCCTACATATCATCTACCAGCGGGTGGACAAGGCGGTGGGGCTGGCTGAGGCCGCTCTGGGTCTTGCACGGGCCAACAATGAGTTGTTAAAGCAGCTTCAGGAAGAAGTGGGTGAGCTACGGCAGGGCAAAGCGTGCACCGCCGATGAGGATGGGGAGAGCCGGGCCCGCAGCCCACCACCCGAAGAGCCCGCGCTGCTCAAGGAGAGCCCCGGGGAAGCCGGCAAGACTCTGTCCGCCGTGGAGGAGGAGTGTGACAGCGTGGGCAGCGGCGTGCAGGTGGTGATCGAGGAGCTGCGGCAGCTGGGGGCTGCCTCCACCGTGGGCCAGGGGCCCTTGGGTTTCTTCGCAGCACCCCAGAGAGACATGCGCCTCCCAGGATGCACTCTGGCTGCGGTAGAGGGAGCCCCGCTGCTCAACCCTGTGAGTAACACCCGGCGTGGTTGATCTATATGTATGTCTTCCTCTCTTTCCCTCTTTAAACCGTTATTTTCACATGTGTCCGATAAAACAGAAGCGCATCAAGTTTCCTCCACTTTCAGGGATAGCCCGCACTCTTGTTTCCGGCCTGAACCTTTTTGGCAGGAGGTTGGGTTTTGGTGCATGTGATGGCACAGTGCTTCCCGCCTTCTCATGGCATCGTTTCCCCGGCTATCTGGCGTGCTCCGCCTTCCGTGGTGAGAATGCCTGCCACGCACAGACGGCTCATTCATATTTTATCACGGCCATCACCTTGCCAAAAAGAGTTTCAGTACAGAGATGGAAGTGAGGAGGGGCAAAGGTGGAGAGACAGGGCAAGATGAGGATCCTGGAAGGCAGGTTTGGGGGCGCCGGGAGAAGTGGAAATGAGGGGCTTGAGGAAGGAGCATACAATAAAAGCTCTATATGGGATGAGGAGCTCGTTTATTTGGTGATGGTGAGGGACCCGATCTCACTCTCTGGCCCAAGTTGGCCTGGAGGTCACTCAGTAGCTGCTGCTGCCTCAAGCCTGCAGCAATCCTGAGTGCTGCATTACAGGTGTGAACCACCGGACCTGCTTTCTCAAGAGAATCTCTCTGGTGAAAGATAAAGTGAGAGGCCGGGAGTTGAAGAAAGGAAATAAAGTGTGAGCAGAATACTGGGCACAGTGGCACATGCTTTGAAGATTGGTTTATTTATTTTCTTTTTCTTTCTTTCTCCTCCTCCCACCACCCTGAGACAGGGTTTCTCTGTGTAGCCTTGGCTGTCCTAGACTTGCTTTGTAGGCTGGCCTCGAACTCACAGCAATCCACCTGCCGCTTACTTTGTTTTTTCTTTCTTTTATTATTATTATTTTGGGTTTTTCAAGACAGGGTTTCTCTATGTAATAGCCCTGACTTTCTGGAACTTACTCTGTAGACCAGGCTGGCCTGGAACTCAGAGATCTGCTTACCTCTGTACCTCTTCCTCTCAAGTGCTGGGATTAAAGGCATGTCCCACCACCACCCAGCTAATAAATAAACCTTAAAAAAAAAAAAAAATAGGGGCGGGGAGACTGGAGTGATGGCTCAGTCCTTCCGAAGGACCTGGGTTTGGTTCCCAGCACACATGTCGATGGCTCACATCAGCCAGCTGTAAGGTGACCTGATGCCTCTGGCCTCCTCGGACCTGCACTCACATGTTCATGTTCACACACAGACACACACATAATTTAAAAATCTCTCTTTTAGGAAGGCAGGGGCAGAGGGCAGAGGAGGAAGGGAATTGAGCATATTCTGGTCAAGAAAAGACATAAAAATATATAATTTAAAAACCCAAATATTTCAATGTTCAAGGGTCATATGAAGAGGAAAAGCCTGACTAGATAGGGTAAGAACTGCAGAAAGGCATTCTGGGAAGAAAGGAGATGGAAGCATGGCAGATCATAGAGACAGCGGGAAGAATAAATTTACCTGCAGTTCTCCCCTCCCCTCTGTCTGCCCAGTCTGTTCCCTCCTCACTCCAAGCAGGTGAGTGAGAGGGCGGGAACCCCAGCCCATCTGCTGACTGTGAGGAGTGAACATGTCGACCTCCTCCCTGGGTGCTAGCCCGTCCTGGCAGTTGGCTGTTGTTCTCCTGAAGGCTTAGCTTTGTAGTAACAGTCACTGTTCCTCACCCTCTGCCCGGCCTGGGCCTGAGAGACTGGAAACAGGAGGATACCCAGGCTAGGCGGTGTTCTCTGCACCCGGCGTTCTTTCAGGCAGGGGAGGCTTCCAAGCTGACAGGATGGAATTAGCTTTTAGATTTCACAGCACGGAACACAAGCTCACAGGTCTGTAGATCTCGGCCGCCTCCCCCGCTTCTTTCTGTATGTGTGTAGTTTCCTCCGCTTTCACTGTTTGGTTTTCTTGGCTGTGGAAACCCCCACTCCTTTCCTTCTCCCTCACCACGGCACTCCCTCCTTTTCCTTGCCCTGTGTGCCCTTGACGCACAGGTGATCAGCTGAGTGTTAGGGCCGAGACCATGGGATGTGGCCGGCTCAGACTGGCTGCTCCAAAGGACTAGGTTATATGTCCACGGTGTCTGTGATAGCCTCTCTAGGTGCTCTTGGCTTTGCATTTCCCTGATAAGTTCTCATGTTTTCTCCTCACGTCCTCTTTTTTTGTTTGTTTGTTTGTTACTGTTACTTGTCTTGTTTCCTGCCCTGCTTGGTTCCCTTTATTTGTTATCACTTTTCTCCCCTGCTACCTTACCTTTCCGACAGAGCATTTACCTGGGTACATTCCTTTCTTTTATTTTTTCTTTTTTTGGTTTTTTTGAGACAGGGTTTCTCTATGTAGTCCTGGCTGTCCTGGACTCACTTTGTAGACCAGGCTGGCCTTGAACTCACAGGGATCCGCCTGCCGAGTGCTGGGATTACAGACGTGCGCCCCCATGCCTGGCCTAGATTCCTTTCTTGTTTTGTTTTCTGAGACAGGGTTTCTCTGCAAAGCCCTGGCTGGCCTGGAACTCACAGAAATCTGCCTGCCTCTGTCTCCAGAGTGCTAGGATTAAATTAAAAGCATGCGCCACCCCCACCTGGTGATACATATCTTATACTCAAGAATATACACCATAAAAGCCTGGTGTGGTGGCACACGCGTGTACTCCCAGTGCTCTGCGAGGAGAGGCAGTCAGATCTCTGTGAGTTCAAGGCCAGCTTGGTCTATAAAGTGAGTCCAGGATAGCCAGGGCTGCACAGGGAAACCCTGTCTCAAAAAAAAAACAAAAACCAAAAAATGTAACTAACTGTTCACCTAGAAGGTCAAAGCATGCCCTGTTTGTATAAGCTGGTTTATGATAACAACTCAGCACTACAGGTCCTGTTCACATAAGAACAATTTCCCTGGGGCTGGAGAAATGGCTCAGTGGCTAAGAGTACTGGCTGCTCTTCCAGGGGACCCAGGTTCAATTCCCAGCACCCACATGGTGACTCATGTTCCAGAAGATTCCACACCATCTTCTGGCCCCCACAAGCATTTGATGCATGAAAAACACACATACACATTTGGGGGGGAGGGGAGAGAATGATTTGCCTGATGGTCCCATAGACTCCCTGAGGAGCAAGCTATTGACATGAAGTGCTGACCTGGCCTCCTCCTTCTACTTTGTTGTCTGTTCTTGGCCAAAATGGAGGGCAACCAGATGCTCCTCTGCCTGGCTGGTGATAGACTGCTCTTCTTATGCTTTCAGATGGCGGATGATTATGTGGCCTCTGAGGGTGCAATACAGCGAGTGTTGGTCCCTGCCTATGCCAAACAGCTTTCGCCAGCCACACAACTGGCTATCCAGAGGGCATCCTCAGAGACAGGACCAGAAAATGGAACCAAGCTGCCAGCAACCCGCCCGGAGGACATGCTTGGTCCCACAGCGCTGGACAGCACCTTAGAAGAGCCAGGCCCAGGGGCCGCTGGGGAATCGAGCCGTGCTCTCGGGTTTATCAGCTCCCCATGCAGGATCCGGGGGACTGGACAGAAAAACTCCAGGCGCAAGAGAGATCTGGTGCTCTCTGTAAGTGAACTCAAGTTTCAATAAAAAAAAATTTTTTCCTTCAGATTGAAGAGGAAAATAGAGTGGGTTGACTTCAAGCCTCCACATAGAACGAATAGAATCCTAAATCTAATTGGAATAATTGGAATGGGAAGGATAAAGGTCCTGAGTTCAATTCCTAGGAACCACATGGTGGCTCACAACCATCTATAATGTGATCTAGTGCCCTCTTCTGGCTTGCAGGTGTACATGCAGGCAGACCACGGGGGGGGGGATGATGGGGGGGGGGCAGAGAGAAAGAGAGAGAAGGGGGGAGGGGAAAGGAGGGGAGAGGAGAGGCATTATTCCATAACCTTGAGCATGGCAAAGCCTTGAATTTTTTTGTTTGTTTTGTTGGTTTTTGTTTTTGTTTTTGTTTTTGTTGGGTTTTTTTTGAGACAGGGTTTCTCTGTGTAGGTCTGGCTGTCCTGGACTCACTTTGTAGACCAAGCTGGCCTGGAACTCACATCGATCTGCCCGCCTCTGCCTCCTGAGCACTGGGATTAAAGGTGTGCGCCACCACGCCTGGCTGGCAAAGCCTTTTCATTGCTTCACCTTTTAGGCTTGCCTAGGTAAAATGGTATCTTCCTTTTAAAGAGAAGAGATTAAATATCTCAGTGTTCCTGATGGGAGAATATGTAAGGACTGAGCAGACTGATCACCAAAGGGTCAAGTTTTAACCAACGTGCAGGCTAAGCATCTCGGAGCATCCTGGGTGGGAAAGCTAAACTGTCCTGACGTAGTTTCGCGACCACAGAGGTATGGGGCCACCAGGCATAGTGCAGTGCCCAGGCACAGAGCTCTGAGAATCCTGTCAATCTGAGAGCTCGTGGCAGGTGGAACAGAACTGGCTAGGAGGACTGCCTGGCATTTTCTTGGAGAAGATGCAAGCCCTAGGGACACTTTGCTAAGCTGAGAGCCCCCAGCGTGGCAGCTAACTGGAACCCAAAGAACTTGTCAGCCTGGGGTAACTGCCCTCTGGGGACTTTTCGGACTGTCGCTGGTGTGTGGGAAGAGGGAGAATGGTGCTGATGGGCAGTAAGGAGAAGCCAGGCACTCTACTGACTGTCCCACAATGGCCGTTCCAGCTCAGCCTGTCAGTAGTACAGAGGTTGAGAGATTTTCTTCTGGATGAGTGTAGCCTCTTGGATCAACTCTGAGCTCAAGGGCTTTGTGAGGGATTTTTGTTTTGTTTTGTTTTTTGAAACCAGGGTCTCATGAAACTCAGAGCAGCCTCAAAGTCACTACATAGTCGAGGCTGACTTTGAACTCCTGACTCTCTGGCTTTTGCCTCACAAGTGCTGGCTGGAATTATAAGCATATACACACTGTCATACCCAGTTTACTATGAAATTACTTATTTTTATCTATTTAGAAGCAGTTGGAACTTATTGTAGAGGAATGCTAATTCTGAACATGGCTGTTCTGGCCAAAGACCTTCTAGGTCTGTGTGATCTGGCTGGAATACAAGTGCACTTTTAATCCAGGAGACAGAAGCAAACAGCTGAGTTCAAGGCCAGCCTGGTATAGAGCAAGAATCAAGTTTAAAAAAAAAAAAAAGCTTAGGTGGTGGTATATGCCATTAATCCCAAACAAAGGTACAGTTAGTTTGTAGAAGGAAGCACCCATGTTTGAAAGTGGTGTCTAATTGAGTGTCAGAAAAGGTGACTGAATCAGGAATTTGACAGAGTAGGACACACCCAACTCTCATGAGGAGAAGGAGAAAGAGAAGCTACTTAAGAGGCAGTTTTACCAGGACAGTAATAGAGACATGGTTTGCAGAGAGAATTCAGGTGAAGATGGAACAAGCCAGAAATGAGAAGAAGCCAGAAGGTTAGAGCAGATTGCTGAGTTAGTGTGAGGCCAAGGAGAGCAATTCTGGCTGAGAGAAAAGCCAGATTATACGTCAGCTGGGAGAAGAATTTGAGCCAGAACAGCTGTGTTGAAAGAGCCAGCCTAGAGCTCAGAAAGAACAAGTAAGGGTGAGCTTATTAAGCAGTAAGTCTCAGAGGCTGAAAACATTCTAGGCCTAGGTTAGATTGTATGGAGGTTAGAAGCTTCCAGGACTAGGCCTAGGTTAGCAGAAAGAGCTAGTAACCCTCCCAGACAACAACTAAGCCAGGAGAATAAACATTACTTTTATAGTTTATTAAATATTAATTAATTAATGAGAGATAAGGGTTCATTATAGTAGCCCTGGTTGACTGTAACTTATTGTATGTGTATACCAGATGTGTGCAGGGTCCTTAGCGGCCAGAAGGTAATATATTTCCTGCATCCAGAGTTATATGCAGTTTTGAGTATCTCAATGTGAGTGCTAGGAATCCAACCTGGGTTCTCTGGAAGGAGCAGGAAGGGATCTTAACCTCTGAGCTTTGTTTCCAGCCCCCCCCCCCCCACACCTTTTCCTTCCTTCCTTTCTTTTTTCTTTTCTTTCTTTTTTTCTTTTTTCCTTCTGTGTAACCTTGGCTGTCCTGGACTCACTTTGTAAACCAGGCCGGCCTCGAACTCACAGATATCTACCTGCCTCTGCCTCCTGAGTGCTGAGATTATAGGCGTGCCACTGCGCCCAACTCTCTCCAGCCTTTATAGCATTACAAAATTTCTTTTTCACTTTTTTAGTGTACATGCATACGTGCACATATGTGTGTGCCTGCTTACGTGTGTGTGTGTGTGTGTGTGTGTATGTGTGTGTGTTTGTTCCACATGTGTTTATGTACCCACAGAGACCAAAGAGGGTATCAGCTCCCTTGGAGCCACAATGTGAGGTAGTTCTGAGCCACCTGACATCCCACCTGGATGCTGGGAACTGAACTTGGGTCTTCTGGAAGATCACCAAACCCTTTAATTCAGATTTTAAGTGCCAGTGTTAAGAGAAAGGAAGGAACTCAGGAAAAAAGACTTACCTGGGAAATCCCTGTAATCCCAGCGCTTGGAAACCCAAGGCAGGAGAATATGGAGGCTGAAGCTAGCCTAGGCTACAAGGTAAGTTGTGAGGCCAGCCCTCACAATATAGCAAGACTATTTCCAGACTTGCAAGGAAAGGGTGGTTATGGGGTTGCAGTGTGCCAGTCTTTAGGTCTGGGAGAAGCCCAAGGCTCCTCTCTGATCTGCTGGGACCAGACCAGGACAATTACGTCTTTGGAACAGTACAGATGCTAGCCACCCTTGGGGAAGTGCATTTATTTTTAGCTCACTCAGGAGGTAGCTGAGCCAGCAGCCTTCACTATCTCAACACCCACTGTCTAGAGTATTTTCTCTCTGCACTTCAAGCCTGGTTTGATTTTTTTTTTTTTTTTTTTTTTTTTTTTCCTGTCACCTGGTCTCTTCCAAGCCACTTGACTTGGAAGACAGGTAACTGCTTCTCCTCTTTGGAGAATTCACACTTTTTATGAAAATGTTCCCTTATTCCTTTGTGATTGCTTACATTTGGACTTTAGTTTCTTGACTTTTTTTTTTCTTTTTAAAATTTTATTTATTTATTATGTATACAGTGCTCTGCCTGCAGGCCAGAAGAAGGCATCAGACCACATTATAGATAGTTGTGAGCCACCATGTGGTTGCTGGGAATTGAACTCAGAACCTCTGGAAGAGCAGCCAGTGTTCTTAACTTCTGAGCCATCTCTCCAGCCTATTGTTTGTTTTAAAATGAATCAAAAACAGCCAAAGCTACACAGAGCAACCCTATCTTGAAAAACAGAAAGAAAGAAAGGAAGGAAGGAAAAAAGGAAGGGAGGGAAGAAGGAGGAAAGAAAGAAAGAAAATAAATAGATGGCTGGAGAGATGTTTCTGATTTAAGAATGCTTACTAAAGCCGGGCGTGGTGGCGCACACCTTTAATCCCAGGGCTAAGGAGGCAGAGGCAGGCGGATCACTGTAAGTTTGAGGCCAGCCTGGTCTACAAAGCGAGTCCAGGGCAGCCACGGCTACACAGAGAAACCTTGTTTGGAAGAAAAAAAAAAAAACCTCGAAGCTTTGCCGGGCTTGGGGGCACACACCTTTAATCCCAGCACTGGGAGGCAGAAGCAGGCAGATCGCTTTAAGTTCGAAGCCAGCCTGGTCTACAGAGCAGGACCAGGGTAGCTGAAGCTAATGCAGAGACCCTGTCTCAAAAAAGAAAAAAAGAAAGAAATGCTTACTAACACAGATGTGGTGGCACACGACTTTGATTCTAACACTTGGGAGGCAGAGGCAGGCGGATCGCTGTGAGTTTTCAGACCAGCCTGGTCTATAGAGCAAGTCCAGGACAGCCAGGACTAAGAGAGAAACCCTGTCACGAGAAACAAAACAAAGAGTGCTTCTCACATGGCTCACTGTCATCTCTAATACCAGTCAAGGAGATCTGTTGCCTCTTCTGACCTTGGTGGGCTCCTGCACACATGTGGTGCACATGCTTATGCTCAGGCACACGCACTAATGAAGGCAATGAAGTAAATTCCTAATTTTTTTTTTTTTTTTTTTAAGGAGGAAGATAGGAGCCAGGTGTAGTAGTGCTGACCTTTAATCCCAGCACACAGGAGGCAGAGTAGGAGGATCTCTGTGAGTTCAAGGCTAGCCTGGTCTACAAAGTGAGTCTAAGAGAGCCAGGGCTACACAGAGAAACCCTGTCTCGAGGAGAAAAAAAAATGTAAAAGAAAGAAGATAGATAGATATGAGCAAAACTGAGAGTGGCTCCATGCCATGAGGGGACAGCAGCTCCATGCCATGAGGGGACAGTAGCTCCATGCCATGAAGGGACAGTGGCTTGATGCTGCTGTCTCCAAGGCACTTTCCAGTTTCCATTTCTCTTGTTTTAGATTTGTGTTTTTTGAGTCTCAAGTGTGTACTTCTCATACCTGGGATAATTTTTCATTTTCTTTCTAGGCTGTCCTAAAACTTGTTCTGTAGCCAGGTGTGGTGGTGCACACCTTTAATCCCAGCATTTGGGAGGCATCGGCCAGCCTGGTCTACAAAGTGAGTCCAGGACAGCCAAGGCTACACACAGAAACTCTATCTCCAAAAACAAAAAAGATGCCTAGAAGGTAGAAGTGATTTGGACAGAGAACCCACATATGCCGGGACAATGCTTTTTGCCCTGGGAGCCAGAGGAAAGTTTTCCTGTCTGCTCCTGGCCTGATTCTTTCTTCTCTCCTCTAGAAACTGGTCCACAATGTGCATAACCACATCACCAACGACAAGAGATTCAATGGATCTGAAAGGTACGGGCTCTCGAGGGAAGAGGCACACAGGAGTGGGTAGCGGGGATGCAGCTGGTCTCAGAGGCAGTTCACTCTCGGTGTGTCTGTCTCCTCTGGCTCTTCACTGGTTGTCTGCCTTGCTTTTTCCTCCTCTGCAACAGCATCAAGTCCTCCTGGAACATCTCAGTAGTGAAGTTCCTTTTGGAAAAGCTCAAGCAGGAGCTGATGGCCAGTCCCCACAACTACACGGATAAGGAACTGAAAGGTGAGGACACCGGCTTCTTTCTGCTTGCCTCTTCTGTTCCCCTGTTCTCGGGAGAGAGGGGCATGGCGATGACTTAGATGGTATTGAAATAGCACAGGACAGCTAGATATGGTACCTCACACCTGTGATCCCACGGCTGGAGGGTAGCTGGGCTTCCAACACTCAGGGAGACAGAGGCAGGTGGATCTCTGTGAGTTTGAGGCCAACCTGGTCTACAAAGCGAGTCCAGGACAGCCAAAACTACACAGAGAGACCCTGTCTCAAAAAACCAAAATAAATAAATAAATATGTATTTGTTTTATGTTTGTGTGCACATGTGTGTCTGAGTGTGTACATGTGTACCACTTGTGTGCATGTGTGTGTGCATGAGTACCACTTGTATGCATGTTTGTGCCTGAGTGTGTGCATGTGCACCACTTGTGTGCATGTGTGTGCCTGAGTGTGTGCATGTGCACCACTTGTGTGCATGTGTGTGCATGAGTGTGTACATGTGCACCACTTGTGTGCATGTGTGTGCCCGAGTGTGTGCATTTGTACGACTTGTGTGCGTGTGTGCCTGAGTGTGTGCATGTGCACCACTTGTGTGCATGAGTGTGCATGAGTGTGTGCATGTGTGCCACTTGTGTGCATGTGTGTGCCTGAGTGTGTGCATGTGTGCCACTTGTGCGCGTGTGTGTGCATGAGTGTGTGCGTGTGTGTGCCTGAGTGTGTGCATGTGCACCACTTGTGTGCATGTGTGTGCCTGAGTGTGTGCATGTGCACCACTTGTGTGCATGAGTGTGTGCATGTGCGCCACTTGTGTGCATGTGTGTGCATGAGTGTGTGCATTTGTACGACTTGTGTGCGTGTGTGTGCCTGAGTGTGTGCATGTGCACCACTTGTGTGCATGTGTGTGCATGAGTGTGTGCATGTGCGCCACTTGTGTGCATGTGTGTGCATGAGTGTGTGCATGTGCACCACTTGTGTGCATGTGTGTGCATGAGTACCACTTGTGTCCATGAGCCTGTTGAAGTCAGAAGAAGGCATTGGATCCCCAGAAGTACAAGTGGTTGCGATCTGTCATGTGGATGCTGGGACATCAAATCCAGTCCTCTGGAAGCCCAGCCAGTCCTCGTGACTGCTCAGCCACCTCTCAGTTCCCGTTATTTATAAAGCATACCACATTTATCCATTTAGTGCACGTATTGTGCATGCACACAAATGCCTATGTGGAAGCCTATACCATAGTATGCAAGTAGAGCTCAGAGGACAACTTGTGGCAGTTCTGTCCAGAGATTGAACTCCCGTCATCAGACTTGCCACCAAATACCTTTACCCCATAAGCCATCTTGCCAACCAGAAGCCAGCCCCTTCATCCCTTTGTCCCTGAATACTGTGTCTTGGGGCCAGAGAGATGGCTCAGTGGTTAAGATTACTGATTGTTCTAGCAAGAGACCTGGGTTCAACTCCCATCACCTCCATGGCAGCCCACGTCCACTCCCAGGCAGTCTGATGCCGTCTCTGGTTTTTGAGGGCACTGTGTGGATGTGGTGCACAGACATACATGCAGGCAAGCCACTCAGGCACATAAGATTAAAACAAACTCCCACATGTCCTACGTTTTCTACTTTTCTTACTCTCCTGTCACTAATACCTATTACTGAGCTGCTATGACAGCTGCTGAAAAAAGTACTGAGGACTGTGGGTGGTGTAGCCGTCGTAGGTCTGATGCAAGAGCCGAGTGTGCACAGGCAAGCAGCTGGAGCTGTCTCTGCCCTGAGGGAATCTGGGCGGAGTTAGTTATAGAGTTGAAGGTGAGCAAAGGGCACGAAATCCGAGAGGGCTGAAGTGTGCTGGTGGCTGTTCCGGAAAGCCCAGCCTGCCGAATGGTGGTTCTAACCTTCCCTCGGCAAGCAGTGTGGGGGCCGGGGACCCTAGCTCTAGAGGCGCCTGCTTACCTCTTCCCTAGGAGCCTGTGTGGCCTACTTCCTTACCAAGAGGCGAGAGTACCGCAACTCTCTCAACCCTTTCAAAGGCCTAAAGGAAAAAGAGGAGAAGAAACTTCGAAGTCGCCGATACCGGGTAGGTCTCTAGGCCTTCCTTTCAGGGTCTAAAACCCTAGCTAATAAACTGTAAAAGCAAGGCACTCGGGAGGCAGAGGCAGGCGGATCGCTGTGAGTTCGAGGCCAGCCTGGTCTACAGAGTGAGTCCAGGATAGTCAAGGCTACACAGAGAAACCCTGTCTCGAAAAACCAAAAACAAACAAACAAACAAACTGTAAAAGCAAGGGTACAGCATCTGAGCATCGGGTTGGCAGACGGGAGGGGAGACAGGCAGGCAGAGGGTGAGCCGAGCCCACTCTGAGGATCGACTCCAGGACTGGGTTCTGGGAGGCGCCCTTTTTACAGACCCGTACCGTTCCTCATCCTGGTCTCTGCCCTGGGTCCTGCCATAGCTTTTCGCCAACCGGTCCAGTATCATGAGGCATTTCGGACCCGAGGACCAACAGCTGTGGAAGGACGTGACGGAAGAGCTGATGTCAGACGAGGAGGACAGCCTTAACGAGCCAGGCGTGTGGGTGGCCCGCTCTCCCCGATTCCGCGCCCAGCGCCTCACGGAGCTCTGCTACCACCTGGACGCTAACTCTAAGCACGGCACCAAAGCCAACCGTGTGTACGGGCCCCCCTCAGACAGACTGCCTTCTGTGGAGGCCCAGCTCCTCCCACCCGAACTTTACAATCCCAATTTCCAAGAAGAGGAAGGAGGAGGAAATGAGAAAGGACCTGTCTCTCCTTCCTTTGACCAGCCCCACAAGACGTCCTGTCCGGACTTGAACTCATTCATTGAAATCAAGGTGGAAAAGGACGAATACAGCCTATAACAAGGAGGCAAGCCCTCGCTCCCATCACACCGCACATCCTGGAAATGGGTGGCTCGGAATAACGCAGTGTGAAAGAGCAAGTGTGCTTCCCTTAACATAGTTTCTGCTTGAAGTGGAAGCTGCAGACTCTCAGAGAGCAATTTACTACGTAGAAGGCGGGGAGCGGTTTCCCCCACTGAGTGGGAAGACAGAAAATGCTTACTCCTAAGCATGAACAGTGCCTCAGAGGAGCCTGGGATGAAAAGGGGGATGGGTCAGAGAAACATGAGGCCTTGGTACCTGTCCCCAGCTCTGACTTTGTTTGCCCCCCACAGCTCAGGAGAAATACTATTGGTCTGTGCTGCAGTAAAAGCACAGCAGATCGGCCCAGCGTAATACTGCCCCCTGGTGGGAAGTTTGTCACGGGCTTTCTCTTCTGAGCAGCGGGGATCACGGGCTTACCGCTATTTGGAATTAGGGTCTAGACATGATAGTCATTGTTTGGATTTTTTAAAATGATAGTAATTATTGTGGGATTATATGAGAAAAATTTATTATTCCTATAATTCATGTGAGGGAATTAAAGCATAAACGTTTTTCATGCTGCTGGGTCTAGTGACTCGTATTTAGAATCCCAGCATTTAGGAGTTGAAATTGGAAGACTGCTGTGATTCCAAGGCCAGCTTGGGCTACATAGTGAGTTTCTGGATAGCCTGGGTTAGAGAGTGAAACCCTGTCTCAAAAAAATAAAAAGAAAAAGAAAAAAAAAAGGAAAAAGAAAGAAAGCCGGGCTTGGTGGCGCATGCCTTTAATCTCAGCACTCAGGAGGCAGAGGCAGGAGGATTTCAATGAGTTCCCATGCAGCGTGGTCTACGTAGCAAGACCCTGTCTCAAGAAAACAACAATAAAAAAGAGAGAGAAAAAAAACTATGTCTTACTGACAGCTTCTCCTCCAATCTGGTGCCCAACCACACAGCTCTGTACCTATTTCTTAGTCCTGTCAGCCAGCTGTATTTTGAGGAAGGTACACATGTGTGCATGCGTTCCTGTGTGTGTGTGTGTGTGTGTGTGTGTGTGTGTGTGTGTGTGTACATACATTCCAAATGGGTTAAGAAGTAAAATGGCTTTAAAATCATTTTGTCATGCAACAAATGTTAAAACCGAGTGTGGTTGCTTACTGCATGTCACCTACCGTGTTAGAGGCTGGACACAACGCTGCTACGTCAGCTTGTTAGGTTTTATTGCACAGTCAGGAAGCAAGGCAACTGAGGGGGCAACTGAGACAAGCTGTGATATGGTGCCGGGAGGCGGGCGGAGCACGACATGCACTGGGGTAGCTACCACACGTGTGCAGTTGGGAACAGCCTGTCAGAGACAGTGATGTTTAGTACCTAAAAGAAGGGGAGACATTAACCAGAAGGGCAGGGCGCAAAAGCCAGGAGGTCGAGCCAAACAGGAGGACAGGCACAGATGTCCAGAGGCAAGAGTGAGTGCAAGCGAGGGTTGCTTCTTTTGTAGATGGTTAGCGGAGGCCATAATGCCCAGGGAAGCCACATACAGTCATTGGCTGAAGGGCAACCTCGGCATCACCACGCGACCAGCCCTCCCGCGTCTACTTCTCACGTCACCATGTTTTATGTAGCCCTGGGAGTCAAACCCAGGACCTTCTGCACACTATACGATGACTTTACAAATGAGCTACATCCGCAGCCCTCCCTGAAGTCTTAAGTAATGAGATGATGGTTTTTTTGTGCATCATTAGCGTCTTTTGACCTCAAGGTCAAAGATGGCTAGGAGGAAGCAAGCCTTGACTGTGGCCTGGCACTGTGGTGATGGGGGCCGAGGGGTGGCAGGAGGGCGGGAACCGGGGTGTTTAGGAAGCAGAATTGATACAATTGGATTACAGGATTTGGTTAGGTTTTAAGTTGAGAAGGAAAAGGGTCTGGAGAAATGGCTCAGCAGTTAGCACTGGCTACTCTTCCAGACAACCCAGGCTCAGTCCCCAGCACCCACATAGAAGCTCACAACAACCTGTCACTCTAGTTCCAAAGGCGCTTTTTATTTTATTTTATTATTACTTATTTTATTTATTTATTTATTTTTGGTTTTTCGAGACAAGGTTTCTCTGTGTAGCCTTGGCTCTCCTGCACTCAATCTGTAGACCAGGCTGGCCTGGAAATCCCAGAGAGCCACCTGCCTTTGCCTTTCAAGGGCTGGGATTAAAGGCATGAGCTACTATGCCCGGCCACCATTTGAGTTTATAACTGCAAAAAGTCTGAGTTAAGAAGTCAGCAGTGGGGCTGGAGAGATGGCTCAGTGGTTAAGAGCACTGACTGCTCTTCCAGAGGTCCTGAGTTCAATTCCCAGCAACCACATGGTGGCTCACAATCATCTATAATGTGATCTAATGTGCACTGTTTACATAATAAATAAATCTTAAAAACAAAAAAACCTGTGACCTAGAGTCCCAGTAGGATGTCCTCACATCTATCCCAATCTCTTGGTAAGTGAATACGTTCATGGGACATGCCTTTTGGGCTAGTGTCCAATTAGAAGTGAGTGTATACCATGTGAGTCTTTCTGCTTCTGGGTTAACTCACTCAGTATGATCATTTCTAGTTCCATTCATTTGTCCACAAATGTCAGGATTTCCTTGTTTTTAATAGCTGAGTATTCCACAGTTTCTTTAAACATTCTTCAACTGAGGGACATTTAGGCTATTTCCAGGTTCTGGCTATTATGAAGAAGGCTGCTATGAACATTTGGCCTTGTGTGGTGGAGCATTTTCTGGGTATATTCCAAGGAATAGCTGGGTCTTGAGGAAGCCCTATTCCCAGTTTTCTGAGAAAGCGCCAGATAGATTTCCAAAGTGGTTGTACAAGTTTGCACTCCCACCAACAATGAAGGAGCCTTGCCAAGGACATTCTCCACGTTTATGTGGAGAGCAGGGACTGACTCTGACATGAACTCTGGTGCCCCATATTTGACCACCTCCCCTTGGTGGGGAGGTCTGGTGGCACTTAAAGAAAGAATAAGTAGGCTACCAAGATGAGACTTGATAGCCTATGACCATATAGTGGGGAAGGAGGTCCCCCTCGGTCTTAGACTTAGGAGAAGGGAATAGGGTGAAAGCAGGAGGGAGGGAGGAACAGAAGGATACAAATGATGGAATAACAATTGAGTTGTACTCTGAATAAATTAATTAAATTTTTAAAAAAGTCAGCTGTGAGCTGGGCATAGTGGTGCATGCCTTTAATTCCAGCACTTGGGAGGCAGAGGCAGGTGGAGCACTGTGAGTTCGAAGCCAGCCTGGTCCATAAAGTGAGTCCAGGACAGCCAAGACTACACAGAGAGACCCTGTCTTGAAAAACGAAACAAAACAAGACAAAAAAGGCAGCTGTGGGGCTGGAGAGATGGCTAGTGGTTAAGAACACTGGTTGCTCTTCCAGAGGTCCTGAGTTCAAATCCCAGCAACCACATGTGTGGCTCACAGCCATCTGTACTGGGATCTGATGCCTTCTTCTGGCCTGCAGGTGGACATGCAGATGAGTACTCATATATATAAAATAAATCTTAAAAAAAAAAAAAAAAAGTCAGCTGTGAGCCAGGCACAGTGGCGCATGCCTGTAATCCCAGCACTTGAGGAGGCAGAGGCAGGTGAATCTCTCTGAGTTTGAGGCCAGCCTGGTCTACAAAGTAAGTCCAGGACAGCCAGGCTTATAGAGAAACCCTGTCTCAAAACAAACAAGGGACCGCCTGGTGACTTACTGGCTCTGCTGCCAATCCTGACAACCCAAAGACCTCCATGGTAGCAAGAGAAATGCAAGTTCTCTGGCCTCCACATGAACACCAAGGCACAAACAATAAACAAATAAATGTAATAAAAAATAAAAGGTTGGGCAGGGTGGTGCCCACCTGTAATCCCAGCCCTCAGAGAGGCAGAGGCAGGCAGATCTCTGAGTTTGAGGCCAGCCTGGTCTACAAAGCCAGTCCAGGACAGCCAAGGCTACACAGAGAAACCCTGTCTGGAAAACAAAACAAAAAGAGCCCCTACAGAGAGCCCCAGAACCCGACTGGACTTCCACTGCCGTCATGAGCCTGCTGGGCACGCTCCCTCAGGGCACCTCACTGTACACCTTATTAGTTTCTGCTTCCTATAATCCCTTGGAAATGGCTGATCACCTCAGCTGTGCCCACTGTTGCCATGTCACACTTTGGGTGGGTCTTTTTAGGAGTTTAAAAAAATTTTTTTTATCACTTCCTCTTTCATCAGGGGTGGTGTGGTACATGACTTTAATCAGCACTTGTGAGGAAGAGCTAGGAAGAGCTCTTAGTTTGAGGCCAGCCTGGTGTACATATCATTCCAGGATAACAGAGAGAGACCCTGTCTCAAAAAACTAAACTACAATGACAGAATTACTTTGGTCTTCATTCCTAAAACTCAGGACTTCTAAATGACGTTACCAACCAGACAGAAACATTTCAAGATCAGAGCAAAGGTGCAGGGTTGACCAGGGGCAGGCTGATTATCTGGAGAAATGAATTCAGAGAGAAAATGCAACTTAGACAAAGAAGCCAGTTTCCCATGTTGTATTGGTGTGATTTTGAGACACCATGTAGCCCAGGCTGGCCTAGAACTTACTACATAACCCAGTGTGACCTCGAACTAGTCAATCTTCTGCTTTAGACCTCTAAGTGCTGTGATTTTAGGTATGCAACACTAATCCTGCCTCTCTTTTTGCATTTCCCTTGGTTATAAAAGTATAAAAGGCGCTCAAAATAGTGAGATGAGCCAGGTGTGGTGGCGCACGCCTTTAATCCCAGAACTGGGGAGGCAGAGGCAGGCAAATCGCTGTGAGTTCAAGGCCAGCCTGGTCTACAAAGCAAGTCTAGGACAGCCAAGGCTACACAGAGAAACCCTGTCTTGAAAAAAAAAAAGTGAGATGAAAATAATATGCATGATTTGTGTGCATATAATCTTCATGGTACCTAAATATAAAAGGGAGCCAGGTGTGGTGGCACATGCCTTTAATTCTAGCCCTTGGGAGGCAGAGGCAGGCAGATATCTGAGTTCTAAACCAGCCTGGACTATAGAATGAGTTCCAGGACAGCCAAGGCTACACAGAGAAACTCTGTCTCAATAAACAAACAAACAAACCAAAAACCAAAAATCCCACTATTTCCTTTCACCATCTGACTCTGACATGCTCACGGTTAGTTTTAGTGAAGCGTGTCTTTTTTTTTTTTTTTTTTTTTTTTTTTTTTAAGATTTATGTATTAAATATACAGTGTTTTGCCAGAAGAGGGCACCAGATCTCATTACAGATGGTTGTGAGCCACCATGTGGTTGCTGGGAATTGAACTCAGGACCTCTGGAAGAGCAGTCAGTGCTCTTAACCTCTGAGCCATCTCTCCAGGCCCCTTTCCTTATTCTTGATCGCTGGTTATTATCACCTCTTTTCCTTTTCCATCCAGATCTTCTGATACTCACCTGATATCTTTTGTACCACCTAGGTTAATACATTCTGCCACCAAACTCTTAGTGACCAAGCTATGGGAGGGACAGAATTGGGGAAGGTGTGTACTTGCCTGAAAATCAGATTTCGACACCTAGACACCTAAAATGTTTGCTAAAAGTTTCACTTCCCAACACGGGGGGGGGGGGGGTGTCTCTTCCCGTGCCGCGACCCCCATCTCTCCTTAACTAACGTTGTAAAAAGTCCCAAACCTTCCTCCCCCGCCCCCCGCCCCGTGTTTTTATGTATACGTCCCTGTCCCTCTAGAGGTAGGGATTAGCCCCAATCATTTTCCTCACTCCTTTTTACAAAAGCACGTAAATCTTGTATCCTCCCTCCCACTCCACCATCAAAGACCCAAGAGTCCAGAAAGTACTTTCGTTTGTTTTTTTCAAGACAGGTTTTCTCTGTGTAGTCTTGGCTATCCTAGACTCGCTTTGTAGACCAGGCTGGCCTCGAACTCACAGTGATCCACCTGCCTCTGCCTCCCGAGTTCTGGGACTAAAGGCATGCGACACCATCTCCAGGCGCCAGAAAGTGCTTCTTTCTTTTCTTTTCTTTTCTTTTCTTTTTTTTTTTTCCTTTTCTTTTCTTTTGCATTCCATTTGTTTGTCTCTTAAGCTTTCAGGACCAACTTGTCCTTTCCTGGCTTTACGCATTTTTTTTGCCTGTGCCTCCTTGCCTCTCAGAGCTATCTTTACACACAGGTCTCTGAACCTCCTATCAGCTTCCATCTTCCTCTTACGGTTCTCTCCCTGCCCTAGCACTTCTGTGCCACCTCTTCCCAACTCCCCCTCAGTCCTCACTCTAGGAATAGTAGCTCTCTATGTTTGTGTAGAACATCCCCGCTTTTCTTCCCATCCTTGATGAACACATTCCATAGTGCCCCTCCGCGCATTCCAACAAAGAGTTCCGGTTCGCCCCCCCCCCTTTTTTTTCCTGTCCAAACTTTTGAGTTTGGTGGTCGCAGCTGCCCAATCTGCCCTTTGACTTTTCACGTCCTGTCTGAAGCCCTCCACCTCAGAGGCAGCTACCACAGGGTCCTGCCTGCGATGCCCAAGAAATCCTTGCGCAGACACCCCAACCCGGGGTGCACACCGCGCTCCGCCCTTCCCGGAAAGTAGATCCGGCCAAGCAGACAAAAGTTTGGAGAAGTTGGGTCCGTAGGAGTGAGAGCCAGGGGGGCGGGCCGGGCCGGCGGTTGGTGGCGCGAGCGGACGCTTGGACAGACCTACGGAGGACAGCAGCTGCCGTGGGCCCTGCCAGCCGCGCACGGACCCTCTCCCTGGGGCATGCTTCGGGATCGCCGGCGCCCGGCATCTGGGCCGCTCGCTGAGCTCCCGTGTGTCGCTTGCACGCTGGGAATCCGAGCCCCGGGGAACCCGAGCCCGGCCTCCGGCCGAAACGCTACAGCGTGCCGGGCGGGGAGGGGGCTGCAGGCCCTAGATCCGAAGGCATGGAGCGGTTAGGGGAGAAAGCCAGTCGTCTGCTAGAAAAGTTGAGACTCTCGGACTCCGGCAGCGCCAAATTCGGCCGCAGAAAGAGCGAAGCGAGCCGGTCTGGGTCTGATGGGACCCCCGGAGCTGGCAAGGGGCGCCTGAGTGGGTTAGGGGGACCTAGAAAATCGGGACACCGAGGAGCTAATGGGGGGCCTGGGGATGAGCCTTTGGAACCGGCCAGGGAGCAAGGGCCCCTGGACGCCGAGCGGAACGCACGCGGCTCCTTTGAGGGACAGCGCTTCGAAGGGTCCTTTCCCGGGGGGCCGCCGCCCACTCGAGCCTTGCCTCTACCTCCATCGTTGCCTCCTGATTTTCGGCTGGAGACCACGGCTCCGGCCCTCAGCCCTCGTTCCAGCTTCGCCAGTAGCTCAGCCAGCGATGCGAGCAAGCCGTCCAGCCCCCGGGGCAGCCTGCTGCTGGACGGGGCGGGGGCCAGCGGAGCCGGAGGTAGCCGGCCGTGCAGCAACCGAACCAGCGGCATCAGCATGGGCTACGACCAGCGCCACGGGAGCCCGCTGCCCGCGGGGCCGTGCCTGTTCGGCCTGCCCTTGACCACCGCTCCTGCGGGCTACTCCTCCGGAGGGGTACCGTCCGCCTACCCGGAGCTCCACGCCGCCCTTGACCGACTGTGCGCACATCGGCCCGTGGGGTTCGGCTGCCAGGAGAGCCGTCATTCGTACCCCCCGGCCCTGGGCAGCCCCGGAGCTCTAGTCGGAGCCGTGGTGGGAACGGCAGGGCCTTTGGAGAAACGAGGGGCGCAACCCGGACGACACTCGGTTACGGGCTACGGGGACTGCGCCGCGGGGGCCCGTTACCAAGACGAGCTAACAGCATTGCTGCGCTTGACGGTGGCTACGGGTGGGCGAGAAGCCGGCGCCCGCGGGGAACCCTCGGGGACTGAGCCGTCGGGTCTGGAGGAGTCTCCTGGTCCCTTCGTTCCAGAGGCCTCCCGAGCCCGGATGCGGGAGCCAGAGACCAGAGAAGATTACTTTGGTGAGTAGGAGAGAAGAAGCTAAGGACCCGACACACCGGTAAACGCCTGTGGTTTTTCATCGCCACGACGGCCCAAATTGCGGGGGGGGTGGGGCGGAGGTTGCAGGTGGAGACCCCAAACTAGAGGGATGGAAGAGGGCGGACCCTAGAACACTTGCGGGTTCCTGCCAGGTTTCTAATGGGATGGGGGCTTAAGATCCCTGGCAAAATCAACCCTAGGTTTCCTCGGAGTCCCATTTTTTTCTTTTTTTTTTTTTTTTTTTTTTTTTTTTTTTTTTTTTTTTTTTTTTCCGAGACAGGGTTTCTGTGTGTAGCCTTGGCCATCCTGGACTCACTTTGTAGACCAGGCTGGCCTTGAACTCACAGGGATCCGCCTGCCTCTGCCTCCCGAGTGCTGGGATTAAAGGCGTGCGCCACCACGCCCGGCCCCATTTTTTTCTTAAGCGTCGGAACATTTCGGCTTCTCGCAGTAGGAGGCCTCTTTAGGAGGAGGCGCTGCGGGGCTGAGAGCATCCTCCCGCGCCCCCCTCGCGGCTGGGCTCCTGCAAGCTCCGGCGTGCCGCGCCCCCACCCGCTCCTTGCTCCTCCCGCAGGAATTCGGGGAATGCGCGGGAGGCGGGGCGGGCGGCCGCGTGCGTGCCGACTCCTGCCCTGGCGCTCCAGGTGCCGTGGGCGACGCCCGCCAGGCGGAGGGGTGGGGAGCGCGTGCTTGCGTTGGGGGATGTTTGCTAGCTCCTGCGCAGTCGTGGCTGCTGTCGGGGAAATGGACCTGGGGGCGGGGGATGGGGGAGACCTGAACTCCTCTAGATTGAAAAGCAAGGGCTCAAGACCTGCCCCGCCCCAGTCCTGTTGGTGAAGGTGTGTGCCTGAAGCCTTTTAAAATAGGCAAGTACCAATCCGCCTGTTTTCGCCAGCTTCCGGAAGTCAGAGCAAAACCAATGACCACCCGGGAGACCATTACCCTTCGCTAGGCATCTACTCTTAACTACCAGGGTTACCTGACACTTGATCAGTATTCAGAAGTAGCCGTACTTTCCTGCTACTGTTGAGGAAACCTGGCTACAGCCTCTCTCCAGGAAGTGTTGATCGAGTTGTTAAAGCTAGGCAGTGGTGTGTTATCAAAACACACAGACATGACTTAATTATTTTTTAAAAAGCAATTAATGGCTTGAATGTAATGGACTCTCCCACTCACACCCCTGGACTTTGGGGCTCTGCAGTTTTCCAAGCACCCTCGATTTTCCCACCGTTCGTGTTTCTCCCCTGTCCCCCACTCCCATGGCTAGAAATAGGAACAGAGAGGGATGGGGGGGGGTAAGCAGTACCTTAGTAGGCTGGAAGGACTAAGTTCAACGCGTGCGCGCGCCGCATCACTTTGATCATGGGAAACAGTAGCAGGGCCCAGTTAGCAGCTTCCTTTGGAGACCCAAGAGAGAGCTGGGAAAAGAAGTCTTTCTAGCTAAACCATCCGAGCCCAAAGAAAGAAAGAGACTCAAAGTGCAGTAAAATGGAAGGAAGAAGCTAGGTGCGGATGCTCTGTGAGCAAGAGGCGAGGTGAGGCAAGCATGCCCAAGCAGCTTCCTCTTCCCACAATGTTCAGAGCTTCCCATGGAAAGGATGTGTCTCACAGGACCCCCTGGCACGGCAATCTCGGGCAAATTTCCCTGGTCATGAGGAAGAACACCGTCTGAACTCAGAATCCAGGCCAGGGGCCCTCCTCTGACAGAGCCCCCACAGCGGGCTCTTTGTGCCCTTGTGCTAGACCGATGCTGCCTTTTACTGCTGCCTCCGGTTAGGGGCCTTGGCTTCAGCTCTGCCCAGCTGCCAGAGGGTGGGAGCAGGGCAGGCCTGGGCCCATCAGTTGCCGCAGCTGCTGCACCAGCTCCCAAAGCCCCCGGGGCAAAGACATGGGATGGGCCCCAACAGGCAGGGAGCGTGGCAGCGTGCCGAGGGGGAGAGGTGGGGCAGGCCCGTTGGGATCTGCTCCCCAAAGACGGCCTTAGCCCTCAGTCATGGGCCTGGAATTGGGGAGTGGAGAGAAGGGAGGACACACCCAGGAGAGGCTGGTTCCAGGACCAGGTGTATATATGTTAATGGAGAGCGTCAGGAGGAGCAGCTAAGCTGGGGCTCACATGGCAGCAGGGAGGCAGTGGGCTCTGCTCCCCCTCCCCCCCAATCCTTTACAGTCCTGCCTCCTGAAACTCCAACTATGTTCTTAGCAGTAACCTCAGGAGTCTTCACATGGCCCATTGCCACAAAAGATCCTCTACTGGGTCACCATCAAGTTTTATGGATGTAAAACTGAGGTCCCAGGAGACTCACACGGGCCAGGGTTGCTTTCTCTAGGAAAATTGCCAGGTGCTGCTGAGCCCCTATGAACTGGCATCTCTATCTCCCACCATTGTTTGTTTGTTTATTGAGACAAGGTTTCTCTGTATCCGTGGCTGTCCTGGTCTCTTTTTGTAGAGCAGGCTGGCCTTGAACTCAACAGAGATCTACCTGCCTCTGCCTCCCAGAGTGCTGGGATTACAAGCGTGTGCCACTGTACCCAGCTAACTTTTTGTTTGTTTGTTTGTTTTTCCTCCGTGCTAAGCACAAAAATAGGTGTTGAGTTAAGAACGGGGCTGCCTGGTCGCCATCTTGCTGCATCCTATAATTTCTTATTTTTTTTAAAGACAGGGTCTCATAGCTTCAAGTCGGGTTTCAGCTGCCCTGTAGCCAAGGGCAACCTCTGGATTCCAGGGTGCACTGTCAAACCCATTTATTCGGGGTCAGGGATGGAGCCTGGGGCTTCATGCGTTGTAGGCATCTGGTCTACAGGTTGAGCTTCCATCTCCAAGGCGCTGCCTCCCCGTTTCTAGTTACCCTGTCTTCTCAAAAGGGAGCCCACTAAGGGAACTGTGCCCTTTGGCACATCAAGAAAGCTTGGAGGGAGGGCGGTGGGGGGGGGGCAGGGGTCCCTGGGTTTGAGCTGGGGAAGTGGAGTGTGACTCCAACCAACTCTTCTTTCCCTCTCAGGCACCTGCATAAAATGCAACAAAGGCATTTATGGGCAGAGCAATGCCTGCCAGGCCCTGGACAGCCTCTACCACACCCAATGTTTTGTCTGCCGCTCCTGTGGTGAGTGTACCAGCTACTGGACGCCCCTCGCCCCCCACTCAGGAAAGGAGCACCTGTCAGGAGCCATGGCTCTCCCACCTCTCTGGTGGCTTTCCTTCCTCAGGCTAGGTCAGCTTTCTGGAGTCTCTGGGCCTCCTCGCTCTTCCCTGAACCTCCCTCCCTCTTTCTCCTGCCTCCCTGCCTTGGGCTCCCGCCCCACCTCTTCTTGGTGAGGTTTGGTCTTGGGCAGCAGGAGTTGCCTGGGGCGACAGTGAAAGACTGGAATGTAGGAAGGGCGGGTGTGGGCTGGGGGGGGAGTGGGGAGCTGTTGTGGGGGGCGGGCAGGAGGGGGGTTTTCTCTTGGCTGGTCAGAGTTCAGCCACCTCACTAGAGTGGAGGCCACCAGGCCATGCCAAGCTGATGACATCACACTCCAGGAATGTCTGCTGCTGCTGTTAGCTCAGGAGGCCCTCTGTGGGGGTGCTCCCCCCACCACACCCTCCCTCACCTCTCATTATCCCTTCACCACTGCTTACCCGGTCTGATTCTTTCGCTAAACCTCTAATCTCCTATCTCTGCTTGTCTGACTCTACCACTCAGCTTTTCCCTTCCTTCCCAGCTTCTGCCTGTGTCTCCCTGGCCTGAGTGGGCCGTCCTTCTCATGAGGCCTCTTCCTGGTGTTCCCTCTCCAGTCCTCCTCCGGGTCCTGTAACTGAGCTTTTCTAGCCCCCCCCCCCCCAGCAGAACTGCAGTGGATTGGATGGGAACGGGCTCCTTCTTCACTGTCTTCCCCCTCCTCGCCTCCCCTTGACCCCTTCGACCTGATGGAGTGGGTTTTGTGGGTGCTGGTCTGAAGGGAAATGGCCTAACACGTAGAATTGGGGGGGAAACCCAGGCAGCCTCTGACCCTGAAGACTCTAGCCTTCCTCTAAGCTCCCTTACAAAACAGTAGCTCCAAGATGTCCTAACCACCATAGAGGCTGTGACAGGAACAAGCTAGTCAGATACGTGGGTGCTGGATTCCGACAGTGAAGCGAAGAAACCGAGGTTAAAAGGTCGCCAGAGGCCAAGGCCGAGGACCAGTGCAAATCAAGTCTCACCTAGTCAGAGCTATGTACCAGGTCCACCACCCTGGCCTACCTTAGCTTTGCTTGCTTAGGTGCCGCCCTGTGGGCCGGGCCCTGAAGAGGTGTGGGTGGCAGGCCACTTTGGAGGCACAGGAGCTAGGGAACCCGTGAGCTGCAAAGTAGTTCGACTGGGGTGGGGCCAGAGGCAATTGGAATTGTATCATACGGTTTTTTGTGGGTTTTATTTTTGTTTTTGTTTTGTTTTTTTCCCCCCTCTCTCTCTGAGGCAGGCTTTACTATGTAGGCTAAGCTGACCTTAAACTCTCCATCCTCCTGCCTCAGTCTCCACATGCATATGGATTTTTCCTTGGGGAGGAGGACTAGACAGCAATTAGAAGGAAAATCTTTAAGGTCCGGGCCCAGATGTTCTGTCAACTTTGGGAGCAGGGACCGGAAGAGGAAAAGCCCTCCTCCAAAGTTAGCCTCCAGTCCCTTCTCTCTCTGCTGCTTCTAGGACGAACTTTGCGCTGCAAGGCTTTCTACAGCGTCAACGGCTCTGTCTACTGTGAGGAGGACTATCTGGTGAGTGAGAGTGCCTGTCCCACCAGACCACTCCAGTGCGCCCGGTTCGGTCATTACTTTCAGCATGGTAACTGGCTCCTTTGGTCTCTTTAGTTTTCAGGGTTTCAGGAGGCAGCTGAGAAGTGCTGCGTCTGTGGCCACTTGATTCTGGAGAAGGTAAGGAATGCGCCTTCGGCTGAGACTTGGAAGCCACCGGCACCCACGGCTGGATGATTAGGCTTTTGCCATCCCTCCTCAGAGCTGTCTCCCAGTGCCTCCTTCCCCTCTGACTGTGAGAGAGCAAGTCCATAACCCAAGTCTCACCCTCCTGGGCTTCCTTAGCCTGTCCCATCCCTGGCTGTATGGACGGACGCAGCCAGCCCTCCTGCCTGATTTGGGTGACTGTAGGCTCCCTCTTCTGTTACTGGTTGGAAACAGTTGAAACTCAGTTTTCTTTCCTATATATAAAAAGAATGAGTTGGATTGTGGATTACAGAAATGGTGAGACTCGACTGAGGCCATATAGTAGATACCTGGGAAGAATTGGAAAAAAGTAAAAAATTCTGGCACCCACCACGAGTTGTAAATAAAGAGTGGCCGGAGGCTATAGTCCTGTTAGCTGAGCGAATCCCACCTGACAGCTGTGGGTTCCATCCTCAGCACTCCACAGCCAGGTGTAGTGAGGCAAGAATATCGGGGGTTCAAGGTCATCCTTAGCCACGTAGAGTTCTTAAGGCCTATCTCCAAGAAATAAACAACCAACCAACAAAAATCCACAGGCCTGGAAGTTTCTGAGACCTTTTTCAGGGTTTTTGGTTGGTTTTTTTGTTTTGTTTTGTTTTGTTGGAGGGGGGGAGAGGTGATTTGGTTTATTTGGCCTTCCTTTTAATATTCCTCGGTCCCCTCAAATTATGTAGCATTCTTCTAGGGGGACAGGAGGGGGCTGGGCAGGAGGTGGCTGGAGGAGGAGACTTATCACCCCCCCTCAACCCCCACTAGATCCTCCAGGCCATGGGGAAGTCCTACCACCCAGGCTGCTTCAGATGCATCGTGTGTAACAAGTGCCTCGATGGTGTCCCCTTCACGGTGGACTTCTCTAACCAGGTGTACTGTGTCACTGACTACCACAGGTGAGTCTTAACCCCGGCCTAAGATGTGGGACTCGGGCCCAGGGAGCCCTCAACCTCAGCTTACCCCCGCTGCCTTCTCTCTTTTAGAAATTACGCCCCGAAATGTGCAGCCTGCGGACAGCCCATCCTCCCCTCAGAGGTCAGTGTGTCTGAGTTCCGCAGGGCGGCCACTGCTGCCTCTTGGGAGGAGTTGGGGACATGCAGCCCGGCCTCCCTTGGGAAGTAGCGCTTCTGAGGAATGTACACTCTGTGAAGATTCCCGTGTGACTCTGCTCTTGGGGTCACCACTCTGACTAAACATCCGGACCCAGACATGTCTGATAGCCTTTCTGGGCCCAGGCTCCATATCTTCTCTTCCTGTCCAGAGAACAAATCTTTCTTGGAAGTCAAGGTCACCAGATACAGAGACTTAAGTTAAAAAAAAATAATGGGCGAAACTATCTTTTCAATTTGTTTTAAAAGGGGAGGGGCAGGCGAGCGTGTCCGGGATTATTCAAGCTGTGTATGGAGAGGGTATGGCTAGGAGAAAAGCCACAAGCTTCTTGCTTAGATCTGTCTTCAACCTTGCCTTTCCCCGCCCCTCCCCCCTTTCTCCTGCTTCTCTGGCAGGGGAGCAAGCAGGTATAAGGCTGAGCGCCCCCCGCCCCCCGCCGGGTGTGGAGGGGAGAGATGCAGACCTGGAAGCACACTGTCCTGCAACAGTGCCGTGGTAGCCTGTGGCATTCTGCTCGGAGTTGCTTAAACCATCTCAAAGCTACACATTAGCTACAATTGTATTGTAACTGCAGAGAGGCCTTTGTATGATCTGCCTGTCTGGGCAGGAGGCTTTCTGTGGGATGGGATGGGGATTTGGGGGACACCATGCTGTGCTCACACACACACCCCGTGGGGGCTCTACATATTTCAGGGCTGTGAGGACATTGTGAGGGTGATATCCATGGACCGTGATTACCACTTTGAGTGCTACCACTGTGAGGTGAGTGGGATGAGGGAGGAAAATTGGAATTTGGAATGGGGGCGGGGGTCAGTCTTGGGCATCTGTGAGAGGCATGCAGGATATAGAAAACCAGGACACTGCCGTGACCTGCGTCCAGCGTCTTGTCCCCTAGCTACTCTGTCTGGTCCTAGTTCAGATCTTTTTGCATCTGGCTTCCCTAGAGGTCTGAACTGCTAGGCACCGGGCTTGCCGCATTATTTCTTCAGCAGCAGCGACCTCTGGTGTCCAGATCTCAGCCTTTCACCCCTCACCCTCCCTGCCTCGCGCCCCCCCCCCCACCCCCCCACCCCCGCCCCTTCTGCTAGTCATTGGAAGTGTGATTGTGAGCAGCACAGACTACCAGGGGAGCCTGGCCTGAAGTGAACTGGTTGTCCCCTTCCTTAGGACTGCCGCATGCAGCTGAGTGACGAGGAAGGTTGCTGCTGTTTCCCCCTTGACGGACATTTGCTCTGCCACGGCTGCCACATGCAACGACTCAGTGCCCGACAGCCCCCTACCAACTATATGTGAGCTGTGGTCGCTGCTGCCACCGTTAACCACTGTTGAGAAACTCTCTGGCCAGCAGAGGCGAGGAATGCACTCTGCAATCCTTGTGAAGAGCTCTCTGGGGAGGCCCCAAAGGCCAGAGACCCAAAGATCCTAACATTCCAAATGGGCTGTGGAGGAGGAGCCTTCTGGCGGCCAGGAGGCTTGACTGGCCTCCCTCGTGTGCAGCCCGTGTCGCGGCATATGCTGCGTAGCGCGTTTCACGGGCGGGTTTCGGTACTTTCTGAACGTCAGATTCTGGTGTATTTTTCCAGTGTATGTTTCTGTATAACTCAAACAAACGGCCCAGTGCTGGAACACATGAAGACCCCCCCCCCAAGCCCCCGCCCCAGCCTTTTGTGCCCTGCACATGGGGTCAGCCGGGTCTTTCCCACAGTATCCTATCTTTGTCTGCGTGAAGGGCTGGACACCCTGGGTTTTTTGATGAATCATTTCTTGGCTGTCTCCCTGAGGACTAGAGAGCTCCCCATCTGCTGGGGCTGGGACCAGCTGGGGGGGGGCGGGGGGCCCTGCTGACTGTGTTGCCTGTTTCTCAGGGACCTGGGGGGGGGGGGCCTGAATGGGGCCTGTTCTTAGTTGCTGTTTTGCTCAGCTGGGGAAAGGAAGGAGCAGGTGTGAAACTTGTGCCGCGGGAGGGTTGTCCGGGCAGCGCCAGGCTGACCCCACTCGGCTGGTTTAAGTGCACTGAGCCCTCTAACCCAGCGCGTGTGGATGCGTTTGTATCCACGGTTGCCTGTGCACCTCCCTCCCTCCGTTACTCCTTTTTTTCTCAGGTGACTTTTACACTTAGTTTCCTAGTAGTAGCTTATTTGAGACCTACTTCTTAAAGGGATCCTGCGTGGAATCTGCTGCAGCCCCACAAGGCCAGGCTTTGCGGAAGTTGGAGAGAACATGACCTCTGCCTTGGTTCTACCCTGCTTGCCTGAAACTTGAATTCACCTAAAGCCGGATGTCTTAGAGCCAGTTCGCTTGCTGGCTAAACAAACGCTCAGTTCATTTGATGACCAGGTTGCCAAGAGTTCCATCCCTTCTGAATGTTCTTAGAGCTGCCTAAATGGTCTGGTGTTTTGGGTTTTTTTGTTTGTTTTTGTTGTTGTTGTTTTTGTTTTGTTTTGTTACACTGAGCCTTCAGTGATTTCTGCCTGGTTCATCAGGAGTACTGAGTTACTAGCAACCTACATTTATCAACTTCGTGGCACTTTGTAAGTGACAAGATTTCCTATGTCTTTTCCTATGTCATCTACTTATCGGACACTTAAAAAAAAAGTTTAAATTCTAGCAATAAATTCAGTTGGTACAGATATTTTGTGAATGTGTTGTGTTTCTTGCTTTGGTGTTCGTTATGAGGTCATTTGTAAGTATGCCTTGAAAATGTAGAACCTGGTCCTGCATATGCCCTGGTCTGACTTTTCCACTGGTACTGTTAAAATGCAACTGTATCATAAACAAGTGAGTCTGGAAATGGCTGACTTCTGAGGACGAAAGACCCGCCTTTAGGGGGCTACCATAAAGTTACTATGCCAGCCAGTCTGGGAGTTGCCTGGGCAGGCACCCTGTGTGAGGAGGAGAGCAGACCCACGCAGCTGGGTAGCACCTGGGAGAGATGTATTTTCAGAGAAGCAACCTGAAATTTGGATTGCTTGTTCTGCAGCTGAGACTTTCAAACTATCACTGAATGAGTAACCACAAGGGCCCTGTGCCTGGGACATTTTCCCACTGGGCTCGGCAAAAGGCAAACATGTGCAGCGCTATACCAACTTCTCGGTTCTGAATTTAGGAAACTCATGCACTGTGCTTTCGGATTCTCTCTGTTGCCACACAGCTGGCACATCTCTGTCTACGTCTGCCCCATACTGCCTGGGGCCCCTCCAGACTTCACTTGCCAATGGGTCTCTTCTCCCTGGGAAACCATGACTTGTAACTCCTTAGAGGGGCAGGCGGCAACAGGAGAGCAGTCCCAGCCCCCCTCTGCCAGCACAGGATCTCCCGCATTCCCTTGTTCCCTGTTTGCAATTGTTGGCGACTGTTGACTGGTCCCAAGGGTTTGGCAGCAGGTAGACCTTATCTGCTATAACTTGGACACTCCATTTTGACTGACAGATGGATAACGGGGAGAATTGTTAAGTTAGAATTTCTCTGTGAGATGAAAGTGGAGGGCTGGAGAGATGGATCAGCAGTTAAGGGCACTGACTGCTCTCCCAGAGGTCCTGAGTTCAATTCCCAGCAACCACATGGTGGCTCACAACCATCTGTAATGTGATATGGCGCCCTCTCCTGGCCTTCAGGAGCACATCGGGCAGAGCACTGTATACATAAATAAATAAATCAATCAATAAATTTTTTAAAAAAAGAAAAGAAAAAAGAAAGTGGCAAGATAAGGGTTAGGCTTTGGCAGCTGTCTTGGGTGCTTTGCTCTGGACAGCTGTGGTCCCCAAGAGCCCAAATAGGGGTTAACAAAGATAAGATTGGGGGACCAGACCAGCAGGTAATGCACTTGCCACCAAGCCTGATGACCTGAGTTCAGTCCCCAAAACCTACATGGCAGAACGAGAGAATCAAGTTCCATAAATTGACCTCTGTTCTCCATTGGAGTTGTGATGGCGTGCATACAAGGAATAAGGATGTCAGCAAACAGAGTGAGAAAGGACTGGCTCCCATCTGCAGTTCCCGCATTCGGGAAGTGGATACAGAGGAATCAGGGAACTGGAGAGATGGGTCAAGGTTAAGAGCACTTGCTGCTCTTACACAGGATCCAGGATCTGTTCCCAGCATCGCCATCAGAGCTCCCAACCTTTGGAACTCCTGTTCCGGGGGATCGGATGCCCTCTCTGACCTCAGGCACCGGGCACAAATGTGGTACATAGATAGACACATGTAGAGAGAGCATCCACATACTGAGAATATTTAAAGGTTTTTTCTGTTATCAGGCACAGTAGCATGTGCCTGTAGTTTCAGCACCGGGGAAGGGGGAGGGCTGAGGTGGGAGGATCAAAAGTTTGAGGCTGAAGCTGGGCGTGGTGGCGCACGCCTTTAATCCCAGCAGAGGCAGGTGGATCTCTCTGAGTTCGAAGCCAGCCTGGTCTACAAAGCGAGTCTAGGACAGCTAAAGCTACAGAGAAACCCTGTCTCGGAAAAAAAAAAGTTTTTAAATGGAAAAAAATTATATACATGTGTTTTGCCTATATGTACATCTGTGCACCATGTATGTACAGTCAGTGTCCATGGAAGCCAGAGAGGGCATTGGATCCCCTGGAGCTGGAGTTAAAGAGAGTTGTGAGGTGCCATGTGGGTACTCGCTGTATAACAAAATCTTTCCTGAGGAGACACAACGTACAAGTCTACTCACCAACAGCTGACCAAAGTACAGGTACCACCAAAATCCAATTTGATGAACTAATGTGCTTTATAGGAATACGAGTGAGGGGTTACTTACAAGAGTAAAAATAACTCAAGGACAGCTGTATCACCAAGACCCATCCCAGCACGGGTGAGTGCTCAGAAAAGCCGGGACACCTGCAGCTCAACAGATTGAGGCGTGGCCTTTCCAGGTGACTCTGATGTCATCTTCTCCCAGGTAGCTGGGCTGCTCTCTGCTTCTCCAGCACCTGTTCTGGGCTTAGAGTCTTCTCCACAGCTCAACTTGTCTGAGAATCTTCTTGAAGTTCAGCTCCGTTTCATCTAAGAGGGACGCTCAGCTTTTATTGTTCATGACGTCAGGCCTGGGCCCAGAGAATCTGGTCGGTTTCAGGGACTTCCTGGAGTTCTTTTGAGTTGTTTACTTTCTTGCTTTAGTTTTCCTGAAGGATACACTGTTATAATCGTGGAGGCTGGCCTCAAACTCATAGGGATCCACCTGCCTCTGCCTTCAGGGTGTTGGGATTAAAGGCTTGTGCCACCACCGCCTGGCCAGGAATCTGTTTGTTTTCTTTTTTTTTTTTTTCTTTTAAAACATTTTTTTTATTAATTTATCCTTGTTACATCTCAATGTTTATCCCATCCCTTGTATCCTCCCATTCTTCCCTCCCTCCCATTATTCCCCTCCCCTATGACTGTTCCTGAGGGGGATTACCTCCCCCTGTATATGCTCATAGGGTATCAAGTCTCCTCTTGGCTGTTTGTTGTTTTCATGTTTTGTTTTTTGTTTGTTTTTGTTTTTTGCTTTTTTGGTTGGTTGGTTGGTTGGTTTTTTGGTTTTTTGAGACAGGCTCTCTCTGAGTTAGCCTTGGCGGTTCTGGACTATCTTTGTAGACCAAGCTGGCCTCAAGCTCACAGAGATTTGCCTGCCTCTGCCTCCCAAGTGCTGGGATTAAAGGCGTGTGCCACCATGCCCAGTGATTGGTTTTTTTTGTTTTTGTTTTTTGTTTTTTTGAGGAAACTGTTACACAACAGAACTTGAAACTGAATCTAAATCCAAGTCTTCTGCATGAGCAGCCACTCTCCAGTACCTCCTGATTTTTAGTTGTTTTCAAGACAGGGTTTCTCTGTGTAGCCCTGGCTGTCCTGACTCACTTTGTAGACCAGGCTGGCCTGGAACTCACAAGAGATCTGCCTGCCTCTGCCTCCCAGAGTGCTGGGATTATAGGGGTGCATCACCATGCCCGGCCCTCCTGATTTTTGTTTTTGTTTGATTTGTTTGTTTGTTTGATTGTTTGAGACAAGGTCTCACTATGTAGTTTTGGCCTGAAACTCACAATATAGACCAGGCTGGCTCCAAATTCATAGAGACCTGCTCATCTCTGCTTATCAGGGTTAAAGATGTGCTCCACCACGCCTGGCTCTATTAAAATTTTATTTTTTACAATTATTTATTTATGGGAGAGGGGCATGTACCTGCCACTGACTGCTGTGGAGGTCAGGTTAGAGACCCACCCTCAGGAGTTGGTTCTCTTTTCCACCATGTGGGGTCCAGGGATTGAATTCGGGTCATCGGGTTGAATGCACTGAGCCATTTTGCTGGCCCGGCTGTGTATTGAACATTATTTTGCCTCCAGTTTGACTTGGAAAGGATGGTGCTGGCTGGCTGACAGGAGCCAATCGGGAGGAAGGTTAGCTTTAGTGGGTGAAAGCCAAGTAGTCCATGGTGTTAGATTACCCTGTCTCTTTCCTTCTTGAACGAAGGCGGAGCCGGCCTGATGGGCAGTGGGTAGGAAGGAGGACCTGTGCAAGCACGAGGATCCAAGTTCCAATCCCCGGCATGCAGGCAGATGCCAGGCCTGGCCGTGTGCGCTGTAACCTAAGCATGGTGGAGGCAGACTGTTGCATCTCTGAAGAGAGCTGGCCAGTCAGCCTAAGCCAAACAGCTTCCGCTTCAGTGAGCGACCCTGTCTCCAGGCAGTAAGACAGGGTGCCAGAAGAAGACGCCCCGTGTCCCGCTCTAGTCTTGTGTATGCACGGAACAATCTAATGTATGTGCACCACACCCATCCACCCACATGAACACATACACACCACACGCACACTTACACACATCTCACACACACACACCATACACACATCATATGCAGGTAATATATACACACACTCTCTCTGTCTCTCTCTCTCTGTCTCTCTGTCTCTCTGTCTCTCTCTCTGTCTCTCTCTCTGTCTCTCTCTCTCTCTGTCTCTGTCTCTCTCTCTGTCTCTCTCTCTCTCTCTCTGTGTCTCTCTGTCTCTCTCTGTCTCTCTCCCTCTCTCTCTCTCTGTCTCTCTCTCTCTCTATCTGTCTCTCTCTGTCTGTCTCTCTCTCTCTCTCTCTGTCTCTGTCTCTCTCTGTCTCTCTGTCTCTCTCTGTCTCTCTGTCTCTCTCTCTCTCTCTCTCTCTCTCTGTCTCTCTCTCTCTCTGTCTCTCTCTCTCTCTCTGTCTCTCTCTCTCTCTGTCTCTCTCTCTCTCTGTCTCTCTCTCTCTCTCTCTCTCTGTCTCTCTGTCTCTCTCTCTGTCTCTGTCTCTCTCTCTCTCTGTCTCTCTCTGTCTCTGTCTCTCTCTCTCTCTGTCTTTCTCTGTCTGTCGCTCTCTCTTCACACCAGAAGCAAAAATAGCATCTCTTGGTCATGTGACTCTTCCAGACTCACATAGCTACTGAGTGCTTCTGACTCCTGCAAATGAGCCAAGGGCCTTTCACCTGCTCCCATTATCCCTTACCATAGGGACACTAGAGGTAAACGACACAGGTTTACTTGTCATTGTGAGAAAAGTACTTTATTAAGACAATTGTGGGAAAACAAGGGACCCAGGCAACAGAAAGTAAAGCTGTGTCTTGGTTCGCGTCGTTTGCTATGTTGTTAACCAACGCCCTCAGAAGCACCCTAGAACAAACCTGAGGCAACGCAGTGCAAAAGGCCTCCTGCCCTTGACGAGGCACAGTCACCCAGGGACAGATACACGCGTGAAATGACTTGGGCGTATAAGCAACTCGCCAAGGAGAGTGTGAAGTAATTGATGGTTATGAATAAAAGACCTAAGACCCCCGAGTAGACGAGTAGAGTGCTGATGAGCAAGGCTGCACGGCCTGACTGCCAATCAGGGGGTGCAGCCCACAGTATCCGTTCTGCTGCCAAGAGCAGAGTTTTCGTACAGGGAGCGTTATTGTTATTACTGATCCTGGGAACTGAACCCAAGGCCGTGGACCTGCTAGAATGCACTCTACTGCTGGGTGACACAGCCAGACTATCTGCATGTGTGTCGGGGGACAGTGGCTCTGGAACCTAACCCAAAAGCCAATTCACACACACACACACACACACACAGTGTGTGTTCATGTGAGGAAGGCAGTGTACATGACTAAAAGGTGACTGGGTGTGGTGGTGTACACCTGTCATCCTGGCACTTGAGAAGTCAAGGCAGGAGGACCAGGAATGCAAGATTGTCCTTGGCTACATAGTGAGTCCAAAGCCAGCCTGAGCCACATGAGACCCTCATATTTAAAAATAAAGTCCCCCAAAGCAAACAAAAAGTAAAAATTACTAATAATAAACATGTATAAAAATTATATACACATAAAAATAATATGTGGACTTCTTTCCCCTGGTTTTTTGTTTGTTTGTTTGTTTGTTTTTTGTTTTTTTGTTTTTCGAGACAGGGTTTCTCTGTGTAGTCTTGGCCATCCTGGACTCACTTTGTAGACCAGGCTGGCCTCGAACTCACAGCGATCTGCCTGACTCTGCCTCCCGAGTGCTGGGATTAAAGACGTGTGCCATCACGCCTGGTTGGCCTGTGCAGCTCATTATTAACCATTTAATGGAGCCAATAAACTCATTTTGCAATGCTGATCACACCCCAAAACTTCACTCCAGAACCATCTGTGCTTGAATATTTTTAATAAGGGGGAGTCACGCACGGGGAACTTCCTAGCTATCATGGGTGCATTCTGTAAATTAACGGAACTAAATTTCTCACTGGTAAATAGAATATGGAAAGTACAGTCAATTGCTAGCTTCCCCTTCCTTTTGCTTTCTCTGCCATAAGGCTTTAACCTCAGGAGGCGTTTTGAGATCACAAAGTAAACTCTTCACTACCATGAAACTGCAAATGCCCTTGAGATGGCTCACTGCTCCCACCAGTTAGTTTATGAATTTTAAGGAAGACAACCTTGCTCATCAGCAGCTTAGCTTGCTATCTATCTATCTATCTATCTATCTCTCTATCTGTCTATCATCTTTTTATCTATTTAATGTATATGGGTGTCTGTCTGCATGTGTTCCCGTACACCACGTACATACAATACCATGGAAGTTAAAAGAGGGTGTTGGATGCCCTGGAACCTGCAGTCACCATGTGAGTGTTGGGACTAGATCAGGGGTCCTCTGGAAGAGTGTGGCTCTTGTGAGTGCTCTTAGCTGCTGAGCCATCTCTCCCGCCCTCAGGAAGGTCCTTTACTTTTCTTTCTTTCTTTTTTTCTTTTTTTTTGGTTTTTCAAGACAGGGTCTCTCTGTGTAGCCTTGGCTGTCCTGGACTCACTTTGTAGACCAGGCTGGCCTCGAACTCACAGTGATCTGCCTGCCTCTGCCTCCCAAGAGCTGGGATTAAAGCCGTGTGTCACCACCGCCTGGCCAGGGAGGTACTTTCCATCAGCATGTTTTCGATGAGGCAAAAGATCGCAGACACAGTTACAATAGGAACTGTGTGCATTCTGTTTCGTGCCTGGCTTTTCAAAAGGCTCCTAGCTTTCCTCTCCTCAATAACTTTACAACCTCATAGTCCTTTGGTAAAAAACTGTTTAAATCTATTCTATTTTGGGGCAAAATTCCTTTGCTTTTCTTTGAGATCTAAAATTCCTGTGAGGGATAGTTTATATTCCAGCTCTCAGTAGTGTCTCAGCGTAAAACCCTGGCTCATAGCAATCTGAGTACCAGGTTTAGGTGAACAGCCAGCGGGCCATCGAGGCTATAAGGGAGCAGGGCTTAAAATCCCCCGAGAAATACTATGCTATTGCAAAAAAACCCCAAAAAACAAAAAACGGTACATTACAAACATTTGTCTTGAAAATATCCATTCAATGTCATAGGTTAATTACATATTTTCTTTTATCTTCTTGTTTTCGTCTCAAATCACGCGCTTAGAAATGGCCATGACATTTCCAGCTTAATCATGAATCTTTGTCGTTTGAATACCCTCATCTCCAGTGAATGCCTGCAAAACAACTCCAAACTCTCGTCTGCAGGGGGGCTCTCATTCCGAGTCTCGTTCCTGGGTTCGCCGTGCACTCATGCTCTCACAGTGGTATGGCTCAGGTTTCGAGCCTTTTCCTAACAATTGATTTAATAAGCTGAATGATCCTGAAGGCTAAATCCTTGCTGTTATCATGCGTTATTGTTACTGATTTTGCTGTTGATTTTGTCTGTTGAGAGCCACTAAGTCTGGCCGGGTGTGTGCTATAGAGTATCTGTTTTTGGGGGGTTATTTGTTTGTTTGGTTTTTGTCTTTTTTTTTAAAGATGCATGCATGCATGCATGTATTATTATGATGATGATGATGATGATGATGATGATGATGATGATGATGTACAGTGCTCTGCCTGCATGTTTGCGTGCCACGCAGGAAAGGGCACCAGATCTCATCATAGATGGCTGTGAGCCACCATGTGGTTGTCAGGAATTGACCTCAAGACCTCTGGAAGAGCAGACAGTGCTCTTAACCTCTGAGCCATCTCTCCAGCCCTGATTTTTGTCATTTTGAGGCAGGGTTTTGTCACAGTCCAGGCTGGCCTTGAACTCTCGGCAACCTTTGGCTTCATCCTCTGGAGTTCTGGGGTGGCAGGTGAGAACCGCTATGCTGGTCCAATGGCTACTTTCATCTACCAGCTTTGCAACAAGTCATTTAAAGTCCATGCTCTTAGTGTCAGGGCACAGAGCATTTAAAGGCTCCCTTTAGTGTCACTAATAGAATACCAAATAAAGGCTGCGTAGGCCTTTAATCGCAACACTCGGGAGTCAGAAGCAGGTGGATCTCTGAGTCTGAAGGCAGCCTGGTCTACAGAGTGAACTCCAGGACAGCCAAGGCTACACAGAGAAACTCTGTCTTGAAAAACAAAACAAAGCCAGGAGTGGTGGCGCATGCCTTTAATCCCAGCACTCGGGAGGGGGAGGCAGAGGCAGGTGGATCTCTGTGAGTTCGAGGCCAGCCTGGTCTACAAAGTGAGTCCAGGATAGTCAAGGCTACACAGAGAAACCCTGTCTTGAAAAACCAAAAAAAAAAAAAAAAAAAAAAAGAAAGAAAGAAAGAAAAGAAAAACAAAAAATGTGGGACGGCAGTGGCACATGCCTTTAATCCTAGCACTCGGGAGGCAGAGGGAGGCAGATCTCTGAGTTCGAGGACTGCCTGGTTTATGTAGCAAGTTCCAGGACAGCCAAAGCTACACAGAGAAAGCCTGTCTTGAAAAATAAACAAGGGCTGGAGAGATGGATCCGCAGTTAAGAGCACTGTCTGCTCCTCTAGAAGTCCAGAGTTCAATTCCCAGCAACCACATGGTGGCTCACAACCATCTGTAATGAGATCTGGTGCCCTCTTCTGGCTTGAAGCTGTACATACAGGCAGAGCACTGTATACATAATAATAAATAAATAAATCTTAAAAACAAACAATAAAAGAAAAAACAAAACAACACCACCAACAAAAAAGACTGGCTAGGACTCTCTTTAGTGTACCATTTTGTTTCCTGCTTAGACCGTGGGCCTGCAAGAATCCTGTAAATTTCCGCCGTGCTCTGTAATGTCAAACAACGCAGCAACAAAGGTCTGTCTGAGTCTGAAAGGCTAGGCAGTCTTTTCTCAGATCCCCGTTTATGTGATTCACCCAGTTAGAATGCACGAAGGCTTTCAGAAGAAGTCTTGAGAGGATGAGGTGAGGACAGTTGCTCTGCCATATTTTTCTGTCCTGCATTTCCCCTACGGCCTGGCAGGAATCTAGCTCAGGTGAACTGGGCATAGTCTCGGCTTCGTCGTTAAAGAGCAGCTAAGAGCTGAATGGCTGTGCTTTGCATGTGGAGTGTGGCGAGGAAGGTGAGACGAACAGCACCGGGAAGACACCAGCCTATGAAGGCCCAACACTCCATGAGGCACTAAAGCAAGTCGGGATCAGTGCTGAGGGAGTGTTCAGAACTCATTCTCCAGGCCGGTTAGTGCCACTGCATCCTGCATGTGGCGGTCAGGCGCTTGGAGGGAAGGAGAAAGCACATTCTTGCATATAAACTCAATCTATCTATCTATCTATCTATCTATCTTCAATCATCTTTTGATCTATCTCACATATATAGCTGCTCTGTGTATGTTTCTGTATACCACATACATGTAGTGCCATGAAAGCCAAAAGAGGGTATAGAGATTTCATGTTACCCCTCAGCTACATAAAGGTGTGACCAGGCTGGCCATGTTGGTCTCGGTAACCAGGGCCACACAGTGAAACCTCTGGAAAAAATAAAATAAAATAAAAAGACATGAGCTCAAAGAAGTGAATTATCTGACTAGTAATGAGCTGTATAAAACACAAAATAATTATGGAGAGTAAAAGATCAGGTCCCCAAAAAGAGCACGTTTAAATTTTTAAAAAAAGATTTATTTATTATGTATACAATGCTCTGCCTGCATGTATGCCTGCAGGACAGAAGAGCTTATTAGATCACATTATAGATGGTTATGAGCCACCATGTAGGTGCTGGGAATTGAACTCAGACTTTTGGAAGAACAGGAAGTGCTCTCAACCTCTGAGCCATCTCACCAGCCCCCCACCACCACCCCCCAGGTTGTGTTTAAAAAAATAAATAAATAAGCCAGGCCAGGCATGGTGGCTCACGCCTTTAATCCCAGCACTTGGAAGGTAGAGAGTCAGGTAGATCGCTGTGAGTTTGAGGCCAGCCTGGTCTACAAAAGCGAGTCCAGAATGGCCAAGGCTACACAGAGAGATCCTGTCATGGAAAACTAAAATAAATAAATAAATCTGGGATAAAGAGGTGGGTGGAAGCATGGGTGGGGGTGGGGTTCTTGTTCAAGGACACTGGTGGTCTGATTTGAACGTTCTTTTGTAATGCTTTATTGGATTTTTGTTTTGTTTTGTTGAAAGGGGGTCTCTCTACTTAGACTTGGCTGTCCTGGACTCGCTTTTGTAGACCAGGCTGGCCTCGAACTCACAGAGGTTCGCTTGTCTGTACCTCCCAAGTGTCTTTGCTGCATTGCTGGTTGCTAGGGTATTCTATTCTATAGAGGGCTGACTCTACTTTCAAAGAGAGCTCACCTATGAAACACTCCCCCCTCCCACCCTCCATATCCCCCAGTCCCTCACGCTCTGAACCTCCCCACCCCCCGCCACTTTCAGAAAGCCCAGTGTCCTGGCACCTCCAATGCAGCCATACCCAGTGTCTGCTTCAATTTTCTGGACTCTGTCATTCATTCTAAGTGTTTAAAAATTTTTTCCTCTCCTTTCAGGCGCAGTGAAAATATGATTTATTTCATAGTCTTTCCTATCTCTTTTGGCAGAGAAACGTCTGTCCCCCTCTGAGTTTCTCTGGTATTTATAATCTGAACTGCCCTTTGACACCTATTTACTGCCTTGCGTTATTTCCTTTTCATGTGTGTCTTCTCAATAGACTGTGAATTTCCTCAGCGTAGAAATTAGGTCACATTTATCTTCATGTCTCCCAAGGCACTTAATAAAACACCTCACTTTCATAGTCTTTGCACCGTGCTTTCTTAGCCGTTATCTCATTTGGTCATTACACCAATGCTAAGAGATTGGAGACTAGGAATATGTGCCTTGGCCTCCTCTTGACAGGAAGGGCACCTGGAGCCCAAGGTCTCCTGGCCTGAAAGTGACAAAGAGAGAAGAGATAATGGCTTATAGAGGTCTGTCCACGGCAAGGCTCCCACCACTGTCTTCCCCATCCCTCTCTGGAAGGCCGGCTGCAGGATCTTCATTTTTCCGAGCCTCGTGTGCTTTCAAGCCACTTAGCCAAAGCTTTGTAGTTCAGTATTGAAGACCTGGGAGATGAAATTTCAGTAAATCTCTCATCAGCTGAAAATCACCAAAGTATGCTTGCTATTTTGTCCTGAGCGCTGTTGGTGCATAGGCCTAGTATTTAATGAGGCTGCATTTCAGAACTGAGGAAGCAGAAATGATTTTTAAAAGCCTTGGAGAATGACAGCACTCTAAGCATTAAGCATGAAACATGGCAGCTGATGCTCCGACCAAGGGCAGAAAAACCTTTCCACCCAGGGTCATTCCTCTGTGTGTACTAGTGGAAGTCTCTATTGGTTCTTCTCTCTCTCTCTCTCTCTCTCTCTCAATCTCTCTCACTCTCTCCAAGGGTTCTCTGTGTAGCCCTGGCTGTCCTGCACTCCCTTTCTAGACCAGGCTGGCCTCGAACTCACAGCGATCTGCCTGCCTCTGCCTCCCGAGTGCTGGGATTAAAGGCGTGCGCCACCACTGCCCGGCTTAGAAAACAAGTCTTTCTATGTAACCTTGGCTGTGCTGGGACTCTCTATGCAGACCAGGCTGTCCTTAAATTAAGAGATCCACGTGTCTCTGACTCCCAAGTGCTGGGGTTAAAGGTGTGCGCCATTATGAGTGGCCTTAGCTTGTTCTAAAGCAGTGGTTCTCAACTTAAAACCGTGATCCTTTAATATAGTTCCTCATGTTAGGGTGACCCCCCCCAACCATAGATTATTTTCATTGCTACTTCCTAACTGTAATTTTGCTACTGTTAAAAATCATAATGTGGGGACTGGAGAGATGACTCAACTGGTAAGAGCAGCACTGATGCTTTTCCAGAGGGTCCGGGGTTCAATTCCCAGCACCCACATCACAGCTCATACCTGTTTGTGACTTCAGTTCCAGGGCTTCTAATACTCTCATACATGTGTGCAGTCAAAACACCGCCAGGCATGGTGGCACACGCCTTTAATCCCAGCACTAGGGAGGCAGAGGCAGGCAGATCACTGTGAGTTCGAGGCCAGCCTGGTCTACAAAGGGAGTCTAGGACAGTCAAGCCTACAGAGAGACCCTGTCTCGAAAAAAAAACAAAAAACAAAACGAAAAACCTGAAACACCAATGAACATAAAATAAACTAAAAAAGTTAAAACGTAAATATCTGTGTTTCCAATAGTCTTAAGTGACCTCTGTACATTCGGGGTGGGGGGGGGTATCCCCCTTTGGGGTCTTGACCACAGGTTGAGAACCACTGTTCTCTAAAGGAAAAGTTGAACAGCTCCGTCTCCTCGCACGCTTTGCCCTATCCTATCAGTTTGTTCTCTCATGCAAGAGATCTATTAACTGGGCTAGGGAGACAGCAACTACTGCTCTTCCAGAAGACCTGGGTTCGAGTCCCAGTCTTGGTGATAACCGTAAACAGTTCCAGGGGATCCCACAGCACCAAGCATACAAGTGGAACACAGACGTACATGCAGGCAAAACATGCATATGCATAACCAACAGTAAAAATAAGCCAAAGATTAAAAAGAGATCTAATAATGTTGAAGCAGTTTATTTCATATAAAACTTTAATTTTTCAGATGGGGAGACGGGGAGGCAACTTGAGCATGGTGCCCAGGCCTAGCCTTGAACTCCAGATTTTCCTGAGTCAACTCCGGCGTAGGTGGGATGAAGTGTCCCGCGTGTCCAGGCGAACATCTTATTTTCCAAAGTAATTCTCCTCCTGGTTGTGTTCCCTGAGTTTTGCAAAACCACTAGCCAGGAATAAGGGCGAAGGAAAAATGAGAAATAAAGGGCAGGGCAGTTAACATGGGTCAGTGGGGAAAGGAGCTGCCAAGGCTATGACTCGACTTTCGGCCCCAGAGCCTGTGGTGTGGAAGAGCTGACTCCCACAACAACGTCTTCTGACTCTCACAGCACGTGTAAGCACGCACAGTAAATAAAATGTGATTTAAAAAAATACCAAAGCTAGCACTGAGAGACCCTGTCTCGAAAAAACAAAAAACAAAACAAAAAACAAACAAACAAACAAATAAATAAAGGGGCCGAGTGTGGCGGAGCACGCCTTTAATCCCAGCACACAGGAGGCAGAGGCAGGAGGATTTCTGTGAGTTCGAGGCCAGCCTGGTCTACAAAGCAGTCCAGGACAGCCAAGGCTACACAGAGAAACTCTCTCTCAGGGGAAAAAAAAAAAAAGTGTAGCTGCAGCGACGGCTCAGTGTTTGAGAGCACTGACTACTCTTTCAGAGGATCTGAGTTCAAGTCCCAGAACCCATATCTCACGATTGTTTATAACATCGGCTCAAAGGGCTCTGGCTCCCTCTTCTGGCGTTAGTGGATATTGCACACATATGGCGCATGCGTAGGCCCTTATCTATAAATAAAAAATAAGCCTACTGGGTTACAGTAGCATGAGACTCTAATCTCAGCACTCGGGAGGCAGAGGCAGGCAGATCTCTGAGTTCCAGGCCAGCCTGGGCTATAAAGCGAGTTCCAGGACTGGGACAGCCAGGGCTACATAAGAAACTCTGTCTTGCAAAACTAAAATAAATAAAAGCAAAACAACAACCATTCAAGAGGAAGCCGTTAAAGGTGCGACTTGTTCGAGCTTCCAGGACCACAGAGGCAGGCCTAAGCTTCCGGGCTTGGCCCGCCACCTCTAACCGCGGTGCCTCAGTCCTCCCCCCATAAAACCGGTCAGGTCCCCACTTCTGGGTTCTCCGCGGCGGTTGCGCCGGGCGCGCGCGCTGGGGGCGGGGCCTCCGTTCCCGCCCAGCGCAGCCCCGCCCCGCCCTGCCCGGCGGCCCGTCTGATTAAAGACCGGTTCCACCGACGCTGGCGGGAACGTCTTTCCCCGGCAGTCCCCGGCCTCCGCGCCCTGGTGGGGAGGTGTGCGGGTTTGCTCTGGACGGCCGTGAGCTCGCCCCCGGTAGGACTCCTTGGCGGCCCAGACGGTAGGTCGGCGCCGGAGAGCGCGTTCTGCATCTTGATGATCTCGGGCCTTGTAAGGGTCACCTCCCGTGAAAACAATCTGTACAGTCAATCCGCGTCCAGGGCGGCGTGCGGGAACGGCTGGAAACACGCCTGCGCCGCAGCTCCGCGCTGGGTGGGGTGCAGCCTCAGGTCACATGTCCTGTGGCCGCTGCGGGCGGGCGGCTCCGCCTGAGGACCCCTGGCCGGTTGAGCCCCCCCCCCGTGGCTGAGTGCCTAAGTGGCCCGCACAACTTTATTGGCAGGCATAGCTCAACAATAAACCGAACTGGTAAAACTGAACTTATTGGTAAAACTTTACCTAAATAGCTTTTTGTCGACCAGCCGATTGTTATTCGTTCTTGATGTTTCGTGCGAGGCAGGAATCGTTATCGCGGCGTTGCAGGTGCAAGAAGAGTTGGCACCAGAGAAAGCGAGCGGTTTCACTTAAACTCACACGGAAACATTAATCTGTGGTAGGCCTAGCACGGCGCCTCTCAGCTTGCGTCCTCAAGACCACGTTACAAAAACAAACGGGTAGTTGCTTTCGTGTGATTCACGAAAGGAGCGAATAAACCAATATCCTGTGGACGTGAAGTGTTCTCCTAATAAGCCTCAGGGTCGGCACTGATTTGGGCTCAGCTGTCGTTTGCAGGAAGAGGGTAGAGCAATGAGCGGGGAAGAGAGGGCGGACAGTGTTTTTGTGTTCCTGTTCAGTTTCTCGCTGCTCTGTATTGACGGGCATTCTGTAAAAGGCGCTCCAGGTTTAGGCAAACCATCCGTAGCTATGTCCTCTTCCCTACCACTGTGCAGTCTGCAGTGCCCTGTTGTCCTGTCGTCTTCTCTAGGAGCGTTTTATTTTATTTATTAATTTAATTTAATTAATTTGTTTATTTTTTGGTTTTTCAAGACAGTGTTTCACTGTGTAGCCTTAGCTGTCCTGGATTCACTTTGTAGACTAGGCTGGCCTCGAACTTACAGCGATCCTCCTGCCTCTGCCTCAGCCTCCAGAGTGCTGGGATTAAAAGCGTGGGCCACCATGCCCGGCTAGGAGCGTTTTACTAACCTAGTTACATTAAAGGCTGTTTGTTCAAGCGTCTGTCACTCCTACCCCAAGACAGCTCTTCCATGAAAAGACACGGTCAGAGAAGCACCAAAAAAGTCAGTGTTATATTCCATAGCTGAGCTGCCACGGGGCAACAGGGATTCTTGGACCACTGACCCCCAGTTTACTGGGGGACCTGAGAGCAGCAGTTTGTAGGTCCAGCACAATGGTAGTGTTTGGGAGCCGCCTTCCTTTGGGGGGGCCAGGGCTACACAGAAACCCTGTCTCAAGGAAGGGGGAGAAAGACCTTAGTGGACCTGGGGTGGGTGGAGAGAGGAGGTGGAGGGTTTCTCTTACAGTTTTGGTTGTGAGCCTCTCCTTTGACTGCTGAGCCATCTCTCTAGCTCTGGAGGGTTTCTCTTTTGGGCAGCTTGGGAGACATTTTGTTCTTGTAAGGTATTCTGGCAGTTACTGGTAAGTTTGTCCATAACATGCTAAACTTCGGGGACCCTGGTGTCTGAGATAGCCCTGCTCTATAAGAAATGTCTCCGAGCCAGATGTGGTGGCGCACACTTTTAATCCTAGCACCAAGGAAGAAGAGGCAGGTAGAAGAGTCGGGAGTTCAAGGCTTGTCCCAGCAGCACAGAGTTTTGAGACCAGCCGGGGCTTGTGAGACTGCCTAAGGTAGGTTCACCTGGTGCAGCCAGGGGGGTTGTTCATCTTGCAGTTTTCTTCCATGTGGTTCCATGCAGATAATACCAAGAACATCAGATGGCATCTGGAGATATCTGCTCGTCTGGAGAAGGGGTTGAAATACTGCAGCAAGGTAAGGGTAGTGTCTTTGTTAGGGCTCTGTTGCTGTGAAGAGACACCATGACTGAGGCATCTCTTGTAAAGGAAAACAGTTCATTTGGGGCGTGGCTTACAGTTTCAGACATTTAGTCTGTTATCACCCCGGCGTGGAGCATGGCAGCGTGCGGGCAGACATGGTGCTGGAGGAGCTGAAAGTTTCTGAATCTTGATCCGCAAGGCAGCAAAAGGAGACTGGCTCAGACCGGGCATAGCCTGAGCATATTTAAGACCTCAAAACCCCGCCTCCCCAGTGACGTAGGTCCTCCAATGAGGCCACACCTCCTAGTAATGCCACTCCCAGCATTCAAACGCATGAGTCTATATGGGGGCCCAGTACCTATTCAAACCACCACAGGCGGTTAGCTGCAAAGGGCCCAATGCCTTTTCCAGGGGTCTTGTTCAGATGCTTGTCTTCTGTGACAAAAAGGTTCATAATGTCCATCAGAATGGTTTCACTCACGGAGCTTCCCCACCCCCCACCCCCTGTTTCTGAGGAGAGTAGAATCTGGAAGGTTCTTGGGGCACTTCAATAAGAAGCAGGTTGGACCAGCTGTGCATGCATGCTGCATGCCGCGATGCGTTAGCGGTCTGTTGCGGGTGGCTGGTCCATCCCCTGAAGGCTTCTTTCCTACTTGTGTTTTCATGTTTCTCTGGTACCCCAGGCTGGCCTTGAACTTCTGATTCTCCTGCCTCCACCTCACAGGTCTGAAATTATAAGTGTCTCTCACCACACCGAATTTTATGTCTGAAAATGAAAAAAGTTTCTTATTCTCTAAAGTGACTGTGGTTATAATACTCCAAAGGATAGACACGTGTGTATTTGGTAGGTAATGGTAAAAGGCCTTGGCAGAAAGCCTCTGGGAGAGAGATGTCCTTGAGCCGATGGGGTAACCAGAGGACACTGTCCTCTTGCTTGACCCCTCATACTGGTGCTGATGTTTGCCCACAGCGTTACTCGGCTTGCTTACAGGGAGAGATGTCTAAGCAGCCAGTTAATTCATGCCTTACGTTTCTCAGCCTTGGCTTATGTGAAGGAGCGAGGTCTCAGCCACAGCTGGAGCGTGCCATGTCTGTTTCCCCTCTTCCTCAAGAACTCTAATGCTTCCTGCCAGGCTCGGGGTTGCCTGCCTGTAACCCCAGCACTTATGTGGGCAAGGCAGGAAAAGTACACGTTCAAAGCCAGCCTAGGACTACATAGAAAAATTAAAAAAAAAAAAAAAAAAAAAAAAGATTCAAGCCAGGCGTGGCTCATGCCTTTAATCCCAGCACTTGGGAGGCAGAGGCAGGTGGATCTCTTGAGTTGGAGGCCAGCCTGGTCTACAAAACAACTCCAGGAAAGCCAAGGCTACACAGAGAGACCCTGTCTTGAAAATCAAAAACAAAACAACAACAGAATTCTAATAACTTTGTAAGAATGAGGTGTTGGGTTACTGTGAGGCTCGTTACTTGTTTTCTTCCTCTCTCTTGGAGTTGGGGAGTGAACCTTTCCGCAGCAGGCCTGTGCTCCACCCTGACCTATACCCCTGCTCCTTGCATTTCCATTTACCACGACCTTAACTTTGGGCCTGGAGCTATGGCTCGTGGTAAAGCCCCCGCTTGCTGTGTACAAGTCCCTGGCAACACACAATGTACTTTGTTAGACCCCTTTTTCCTTTGATTGACATCCCTGTATAAGAAGTAACTACTTTTTGCTACTTTCTAGTTTATTTGTGATTTGTGTTTTGAAGGCCTAACAATGTTATGCAGGCCCCTCCAGAGGTCATGTAGCCCAAGCTGGCCCAGAACCCCTAATTCTCCTGCCTCCGTCTCCCTAACACTGAGATTCCAAGTGTGTGCCACCACATTGCTTTTTTTTTTTTTTTTTGGTTTTTCAAGACAGGGTTTCTCTGTGTAGCCTTGGCCATCCTGGACTCACTTTGTAGACCAGGCTGGCCTCGAACTCACAGCGATCCACCTGCCTCTGCCTCCCGAGTGCTGGGATTAAACGCCCGACCACATTGCTTTTTTTTAATATTTATTTATGTGAGCACTGATGTGTATCGATCAGAAAACACATGTCAGGAGTTGGTGCTCTTACTCTATCTCATGGTTTCTGGGAAATGGACTTGGGTCATCGGTCTTAGTAGCAAGTCCCCTAACCAGCTGGTATCAAAGTCTTCTGCTAAAAGGTCCCCCTTCCTCAGTGTCCTGAAGGACTACAGGTGTGTGTCATCACTCCTGGCTTTACTCATTTTTCTATTTATACTATGTTATATTTAGAGAATTTTCCAACTTAAAATCAGTGTTGTCTTTTTGGGCGGTGGAGGGGGGGTCGGTTCGAGACAGGATTTTTCTCTGTGTCACCCTGGCTGTCCTGGACTCACTTTGTAGACCAGGCTGGCCTCGAACTCACATCGATCCTCCGCCTGCCTCTGCCTCCCTGAATGCTGAGATTAAAGGTTTGCTTGGGTTTTTTTTTTTTTTGTTTTGTTGTTGTTTTTTTTTTAAGAGTGAGTGTTGTATGTTGGGTGCCAATTATACCAGGACTGTGTTCAGACTGCCATCTCCCAATAATGACATGGAGACCGTTTATTAGTTATGAAAGCTTGGCCTTAGCTTAGGCTTGCTCCTAATTAGCTTTTTTGTTGTTTGTTTTGCTTTTCTGAGACAGGGCTTCTCTGTTTGACCTTGGCTGTCTTGGAGTTGTTTTGTAGACCATGCTGGCCTTGAACTCAGAGATCTGCGTGCCTCTGCCTCCTGAGTGCTGGGATTACAGGAGTGTGACATCATGCCTGGCTTATAACTAGCTTTTATAACTTAAATTAATCCATTTATATTAATCTACATTCTGCTTCATACCTCTTTACACCCCCCCCCCCTTCTGCCTGAGCACCTGGCTGGCAGATCCCATACCTGGTTCTTTCTCAGAGCTCCCATCTCTGCCTGGAAGTCCCGCATAAATTCTTGCTTTGCTATAGGCTGCTCAGCTCTTTATTAAACCAATCAGAAGGTGATGGAGGGAGTGTTTACAAAATATGATGCAGCCACAGGAATATCTCTCTGCCTGGCACCGAAATCAGCATTTGAGTAATACAAAGACAACTTTTACACGGTGCACAGAAGGATCACCTCAACATGTTTTGCCCAATTATATAAAGCAAGGAGCCCCATGTGTTTGCTTTGTTTGTCATCTTTCAAGTGTGTGGCAAGCAGTTTCCTCCTTGCTCCCTGAGTGAAGAGGATCTGATACAGAACCCGTATTTCAGCAAGCTGTTGCTCAGTATCTCAAAGCATGTGGACGAAAGTGGCTTAAGCCTCTCGCTGGCGAAAGAGCAGGCTCAGGTGAGGCCCTGGGAGGAGGGAGAGTAGAGGCATCGAGAGAGAAAGCATCTCTCTGAGATGGAGCTTTTGTTTGGTTTTTGAGGTGTGGAATGAACTTCGGCTGCACAAGGCGGCATGGCTGAGGTGTGAGACCTTACAGAGGGCCATCCAGGAGCTGCTCACTGACTACTATGTGAGGGCACAAGACGCAAACCTAAGCTCGGAAGACAAAAAGGTGAGGCCGAGGAAACCAGTTCGGAGTCGGTTATAGGGACAGGAACAACCCAGCGGCCGGTGGGGCAGCGCATGACTGGTACCCACGGCTTGTGAGGCTGTGGGAAGAGCTGGAGAGTGGAGATCTAGGGCCAGCCTGGGCAACCCAATGGGACATACAGGAGGAAAGAGGAAAGAGACCGGGCACAGGGAGGCCAGGCGGTGGCAGCCACGCCTTCCGTCCTGGCAGACAGGCGGATCTCTGTGAGTTGGAGACCAGCCTGGTCTACAGAGTGAGTTCCAGGACACAGGGAGGGAGGGGAGAGGAAGGTGGAGGGAACCCCAGTAATTCAGTTCTCTCTAGTGGTGACTCGCTCGAGGACTTTGAAGTTGTGTGGGAAGAGGTGGGGGTGAAGGTCTTTTTGTTTTGTTTGGGCAGGTGTAGCCTTTTCTGCATAGTCCTGGCTGGCCTGGAACTGGTTATGTAGACTAGAATTAAAGGCATGTACCACCTCTGCCCAGCTAAGTCAAAAGTCATGTTATTGTTGTTGTTGTTGTTGTTATTATTATTTTCTTTTTCTTTTCAGTTTTATGAGACTCTTGAGCAGCGGCTGCTGGTAACTGAACTGACACAGCTTTCAGGTCCAGGCCAGGAGACGGAGATGCCCTCCCTGCTGGGCCTGGAGAAGGCCGACCTTCTGGAACTCATGCCCCCGTCACAGGTTGGAAGCGGATACCAGATCCAATGTTTCAAGTTCTCGTATATCAATTGTCTGTCTGTCTGTCTGTCTGTCTCTTTCCTTGGGATTGCTAATATTTATTTCAGGGTGGCCTTGAACTTTGAATCCTCCTGACTGCACCTCCCAAGTGCTGGGATTACGAGTGTGCACCACCATGCCTGATTTATGATTTGCCAGCTTCTCTCGTATGCTAGTTTTCTCTTTCTTCCTGTTGTTGTTGTTGTTATTATATGGTTATCGGTGTTTTGCCTAATTATATGTCTATGCACCACAGTGTGGTGTGCACGTGGAGGCCAGAAGAGGACATCAGATCCCCTACAACCGGAGTTTCATATAGGTGCTGGGATTTGAGCCTGGGTCCTCTGGAGGAGCAGCCAGTGCTCTTAACTACTGAACCATCTCTCCAGCCCCTAAAATTTTCTTACTAAGATTGACTTACTAAGATTTGCTCCTCCTCCTCTTCTTCTTCTTCTTCTTTTGGTTTTTTGAGACAGGGTCTTTCTGTGTAGCCTTGGCTGTCCTGGACTCACTTTGTAGACCAGGCTGGCCTCAAACTCACAGTGATCCACCTGCCTCTGGCTCCCGAGTGCTGGGATTAAAGGCGTGCGCCACCACGCCTGGCCCCTAGTAGTTTTTCTGTCAGCTGTGGTCCTCCACTTAGTTTTCTGCTTGGTGGGGCAGCCCTGTTTGCACCAGGGTAACTTCTAAAGGTGGCAGGCCTCAGAGCCACCATGGCCACACAGTGCGTGCATCTTATTGAGACTCTTCCAAAACAGACAAGTCCCCATCGTCACGTTGCTCAGCCACGCAACCAGACTGAAAGAGTAAAATGCAATTTTTTTGTTGTTGTCTTTGTTTTTTTGCTTTTTTGAGACAAGGTTTTTTTGTGTAGCCTTGGCTGTCCTAGACTAGCTTTGTAGACCAGGCTGGCCTTGAACTCACAGTGATCTGCCTGCCTCTGCCTCCCGAGTGCTGGGATTAAAGGTGTGCGCCACCACACCCAGCTAATGCAGTGTTATCATAAACAACTCATGTTGGTTGTTTTATACTCCCCTTGCTCACTCTCATTTTTTGAATATATATGAGTGTTGCCTACAAGCATGTTTGTGCACCACATGCCTACGGAGGCTGGAAAAGGGTGTTAAGTCCCCTGGAACTGGTGTTACAGCTGCTGTAAACTGGGACACAAACCTGGGACCTCTGGAAGAGCAGCCAGTGCTCTCAACCACTGAGCCATCTCTATGGTCTTCCTCCTTTAAAAAACCTTTTCTGGGAGACAAGGCCTAACTGGCTGGCCATGGGTGGCCTCGAACTCAGATCCACCTGCCTCTGCCTCCTGAGTGAGGGTTGTGAATACAAGCCTGTCCTACCACTCCTAGCCAATCCCCTTGGATGTTCTTAGACAGGGTGTCACTGGCCTCGACCTCGTGATCCTGGCCTACTTAGTGAGCTAAGGCCGGCTTGGGCTACCTGAGACTGCCTTTGAGAACAGAAGGACTCAGATCAACAGAGGTCGCTCAAGGGTAGAGGCTCCGTGGCTATGAACGCATGCTGCTCTTGTAGAGGGCCTGAGTCCACTTCCCAGGGCCGACCGGAGCAGATCATAACTTTGTGTAATTCCAGCTCCAGGGGTTTGACACCCACTTCTAGAGCCATGGGCGCCGAGACTCACGTGTGCACATGCTCCCCACAGACATGGACATATACGTAAACCTTTAACAAGAAATCCCAGCACTTGGCGGCAGATGCGGGTGGATCTCTATGAGTTCAAGTCTAGCCTGGTCTACATACCTAGTTCCAGGCTACCCAGAGACACGCAACACAGTAAGGCTCTGTCTCAGAAACAAAACAAACAAAACGAGAAGAGGTCCATGCCTACAATCCCAGTGCTTGGGGCTGAAGCAGAGGATTGTGAGTTCAAAGCCAGCCTGTGTCTGTGTAACAAGTCTGTCCCAGAAAACAAACAATAAAGCCAGGCAGTTGGGTTGGAGAGATGGCTCAGAGGTTAAGAGCACTGGCTGTTCTTCCAAAGGTCCTGAGTTCAATTCCCAGCAACCACATGGTGGCTCACAACCATCTATAATGGGATCTGGTGCCCTCTTCCAATGCACAGGTGTACATAATAAATGCTGTAAATAGCCAGGCGTGGTGGCACACGCCTTTAATCCCAGCACTTGGGAGGCAGAGGCAGGCGGATTACTGTCAGTTCGAGGCCAGCCTGATCTACAAAGCGAGTCCAGGACAGCCAAGGCTAACACAGAGAGACCCTGTCTCTAAATAAATAAATAAATAAATACATAAATACTGTAAATAAATCTTTAAAAAAAAGAAAGCTGCGTGTGGTGGCACACAATCCCAGCACTCGGGAGGCAGAGGCAGGCAGATCGCTGTGAGTTTGACGCCAGCCTGCTCTACAAAGTGATTCCAGGACAGCCAAGGCTACACCGAGAGACCCTATCTTGAAAAAACAAAAACAAAAAAACCAAAACACCCCAACAACAACAAAAGCCAGGCAGTGGTGGTGCATGCCTTTAATCCTAGCAGTTGAGAAGCAGAGGCAGGCAGATCTCACTGTGAGTTTGGGCCTACAAAGTGAGTCCCAGGTCAGCCAGGGCTATGTAGAGAGACCCTGTCTAAAAAAGACAAAAACAACTCCCCCCCAAGAAACAATACTAAACATAAATATAATGATGTCTCCAGTAGCATTCTGACCACTGTCTAGGCAGTGGGTGCCTGATAGCTTTATTGTATCTGTTTCAACCACTACCAGGGAGGGCTAGATAGCTCAGTGGTGGAGCCTCGGCCTAGCACACCCAGGGTCCTGAGTTCAGTTCTCAGTGTGACAAGAATAAACAGAACTCTGCGTAGGATTCCGTTGTATGCCTGTGGCATAGTTTGCTTGCTTAGTGCTATGATTCATTTGTGGGTTTTGAGACGGGCCCTCATGTAGTCTCTGGCCTTGAACTCCCCATCACGCCTCAGTCTTCTGAATGCTAGGATTAGTGTACCGCCATCCCAGGCTCTCTGGATGCTGTTTTTTTTGTGTGTGTGTGTGTGAGGCTATCTGTGTCCTCACACGCACTGGACAGGCCTTCCTGGTGTTAACGGTGTGTGTGCCTCTCTGTAGGATTTCGTGTGGATGAGGGCTCGGCTCCAGGCAGAGGTGGAGGAGCAGCTCAAGAGGAAATGCTTCACTCTGCTCTTCTACCACGACCCCAGCTCAGGTGCGAGGCGGCCTGGCTCACTCACACGCCTCCGGGCTCCCCAGCCAGCCAGCGTTTTCAGTCTGATGTGGGCTCAAGACAGGTCCTGTGTTCCAGGCTCTCTAGTCAGGAACTCCCAATGGACCCAGGCTGGCCTCACACCTGTGGCTGTCCTCCTGCCTCAGCCTCCCAAGTGTTGGGATTGTTGGCAGGACCCACCATGCCCAGTTTCGACTAGTTGGAGACTTTAGAATCAGAAATGTTGGTTTCCAAGTTAGTGGGATTACAGCAAGTCCTTCTGTGAGGACTCCGCTAGTCATCAAGGCGCTGCGGCTGGGCAGTGGCCGCTCTCTTCAGGAAAAGGTGAATTGCTTTCTCAAGAGGATCAGGATGGCAAAGAGAAAAGTTCCAGCTGGGTGTGGTGGCACACAACTGCAGTCCCAGCACTCGGGAGGCAGAGGCAGTCATATCTCTGTGAGTTTGAGTCCAGGGTAGCCAAGGCTCCACAGAGAGACCCTGTCTTGAGAAACAACAAAAAAGGGAAAGTTCGACGTGCCTGTGTCCCCCTTATCTTTATTTTGTGGTTTATGAATGGAGGACTACTGGCTGTAGAGGTGCTCAGTGGCTAAGAGTCTTCAGCTCTTCCAGAGGCCCCAAGTTTGAGTGCAGCTTCCACATCAGGATGCTCACAAGGTCTTGTAACTCCAGCCTCAGGGAGCTACAGCCCTCTGCCCGGCTCCCATGTGCACATTGCCAGATACACACGTGTACACATAATTTTAAAATTAAAAAAAAAAAGAGCGCATAAGTAACTGAATGGGCTGGAGAAAGGACTCATCAGTTAGAGCACGTGGCCACTCTGGCAGAAGACATCCCACACTGGGCAGTCTGCAATTGCCTGTAACTCCAGCTCAGAAGGAGTGGGACGCCTCTGGCCTCTACTGGCACCTGCACTCACACGCACACATCCTCCCCCCACAGTTACATAAGTAAAAAATACACATCCAAATAAGCTGGGTGTGATGGCATATGCCTTTAACCCAAGCACTATGGGACATAGAAGCAAATGGAGCTCTGTGAGTTCGAGGCCAGCCTGGTTTGTATAGCGAGTTCAGGCCTGCCAGGGCTCTGTACTGAGACCCTTTCTCAACAAACCAAAACTGAGGGGCTACCTAGTATATACTCCAGGGCCTTCAGAATTTCCTGGGTAGCCTGGGCTACAGAGTAAGAGACCCTAACTATAAGAAAAGCTGGGAGACTGTGGGACGGTCCTTGTAGACAAAGGCCCTTGTAGGGCTGCGTCTATTGAGGTTTCCTCTTCTGTCTGCCCAGATACTGATGGAGAAGCCCTGAAAGCAGCGAAGGTGTGGTCCCTCACAGAGGTCCTGCTGGGAGAGAAGCAGCAGTGCCTGGATGCCAAGGGCCAGCAGCAGGAGCAGCTGGTGTTGCTGGAGAAAAAGAGGACTGCCTACTCCCAGGTTTGTCGGGCGGTGGCTGCTCCCCTGTATTTGACCCCAGGACCCCTACGGGTAAGCCGGGTAAGCCCAGGCTTTTTTCTCTTATGGCTTGCTTGTCCTTTCTCTCGGGCGGGCGTTCGGTCAGGTGCTTCTCCGCTGCCTCACCTTGCTGCAGAGGCTCCTTCAGGAGCACCGGCTGAGGACTCAGTCCGAGCTAGACCGCATCAACGCCCAGTACCTGGAGATCAAGTGCAGCGCTATGGTCCTTAAGCTAAGGTGAGCTGTGAGCCAGCGGATCCAGCCACTCCATCCTGTTCCCCACCTCTCTCTTCACCATACCTAGGATCAGTGGGTCTCAGGAAGTGTCACACAGCAGTATAATTACCCTTTCTTGCTGTAACCCAACAACTTTCAACACTCTTAAGTATTTTTTTTACAGCCTTCTGAAATAGGTGTTTTACTGTGGGGTCAGTAAAACTGCTTGGGGGTTCACAGTGGCTCTTCTGTCTCTGTACCTTGACTGTGGCTAGCTACTGTGATGCATGTTTGCTTGTTTTGAGATAGGGTCATGCTCTGTAGTCCTGGTCCTGGCTAACTGGTTGGCCTGAAACTCACTATGTAGGCCAGGCTGACTTTCAACTCAGAGATCCACCTGCCTCTGCCTATAAAGTGCTGGGGTTAAAAGGATGTGCCACCACAGCAGAGTTAGGTATTTTTGTTTGTTTGGTGTTTGGTTTTTGGTTTTTATCTTCTTTCTTTCTTTCTTTCTTTCTTTCTTTCTTTCTTTTCAAGACAGTGTTTTCTATGTGTAGCCTTGGCTGTCCTGGGCTTACTTTGTAGCCCAGGCTGGCCTCGAACTCACAGTGATCTGCCTGCTTCTGCCTAGGATTGAAGGCATGCACCACCACCACCCGGCAAGTTAGTTGTTTTTAAAAAAAAATTCAGCCAAGCATGGTGATGCACACCTTTAATCCTAGCACTGAGGAGGCAGAGGCAGATGGATCTCTATGAGTTCGAGGCTAGCCTGGTCTACAAAGTGAGTCTAGGACAACTAAGGCTATCCAGAAAAACCCTGTCTCAGAAAACCAAATAAGTAAATACATACATACATACATACATACATACATACATAAATAAAGTTCTGTTTTGGGGGCTGGAGAGATGGCTCAGTGGTTAAGAGCACTGGTTGCTTATCCAGGGGTCCTGAGTTCAATTCCCAACAACCACATGGTGGCTCACAACCATCTATAATGGAATCTGATTCCTTTTTTTGTCTGATGCTCTCTTCTGTCATGCAGACATAATGCAAATAGAGTGCTCATATACATAAGTAAATCTTTTTTTTTTTTAATGCTGTTTTGGCCTGGTGGTGGTGTCCCACACCTTTAATCCCAGCACTTGGGAGGCAGAGGTGTGAAGTTTAAGGCCAGCCTGGTCTACAGAATAAGTTCCAGGACAGCCAGAGCTACACGGAGAAACCCTGTATTGAACACCCAAAAAAAAAAGTTTTGATTTATTATTTTTTATGTGTATGAGTGTCAAGATTGCATGTATGACTTCCGGTGGCTACAAAGGTCAGAAAAGGGTGTTGGGTCCCCTGGAACTGTAGTTATAGGCAAGAATGAGCTGCCTAGCGGGTGCTGGGAATTGAACCTAGATCTTCTGTAATTGTAATAAATGTTCTTAACCACTGAGCCACTTTTCTAGCCCTCAACTTTTTGGCCTTTTGTTTGTTTGTTTTCAAGACAGGGTTTCTGTGCGTAGCCCTGTCTCAGACTTAGTTTGTAAACCAAGCTGGCCTTGAACTCACCTGTTCATGGTCATTTTTTACTTTAAAGGAACGTGTGTGTGTGTGTGTGTGTGTGTGTGTGTGTAAATGTGTGTGAGTGTGTAACGGGGTGAATGTGTGTGTGCACCACAGTGCATGTAGAGGTCAGATGACAGCTCTGGATTCAGTTCTCGCGTCCACTTTTACATGAGTTTCAGGGAATGAACTCAGATCACATCGCTAGTGCAGCGAGCCCTTTTCCCACTGCCCCTAACTCTGCTGTGGTGTGGGATCCTCCGCGTGACGTTCTCTCTCCCCTCTGTCAGGATGGAGGAGCTGAAGATTTTGTCTGACACTTACAGTGCTGAGAAGGTTGAAGTTCATCGGCTGATCAGGTAAGCCCCCAAGACCTGGACGCTGTTGTTTGGGGGGCCGGTCCCCCGACCCACAGGCTTGTTCCTGCCGGCACTGAGGTCTCACAACTTCTCTGCCTCGGCCCTCAGGGACCGTTTGGAGGGAGCCATTCGCCTCCAGGAGCAGGACATGGAGAGATCAAGGCTGGTCCTGGAGACCTACGAGGTCCTCGGAGAAGATTTTGAGAGCCTGGTGAAGGAGTACACGCAGCTCAAGCTGGCCACGAAGAACAAGCGCTGGGCGCTCCAGGAGTTCAGCAGGGCCTGCCGCTGAGCCCGGTAGGCGGGGCCAGGAGTTCAGCGGGGCTCTGAGCCTGCCACCTTCTCCTGCCTGTGGGCCACCTCCACTGAAGGGGAATATGGGAACACTTGCTTAGAACACTGCAGTCCTTACCGACACCGGCCTGGTTTCTCTTCCTCGTTTACAATGACGGGGTCTCTTCTGGAAAATGTAGCTGTCAGATTTATATAATTTAATGCATTATCTGTTTGCATCAGCCCTGTGTAATATTTCCTGAATAAAGTTGAGCAATACTATGTCTTAGGAGTTGAGCCATTTTCCTTGGGCAAAGATGGAAAAGAATATTGAAGTGTGTTCAGGTGTGGTGGTTTGAATAAGAAAGGCGCGCGCGCACGCACGCACACACACACACACACACACACACACACACACACACACACACGCCTTTAATCCCAGCACTCAGGAGGCAGAGGCAGACGTATCACTGTGAGTTCGAGGCCAGCCTGGTCTGCAAAGTGAGTCCAAGACAGCCAGGGCTACACAGAGAAACCCTGTCTTTAAAAAAAAAAAAGAAAGAAAGAAAGAAAAGAAAGTCCCCCACAGGCCAATATATTTGACTACTTAGTCATCAGGGAGTGGAACTCTTTGATAGGATTAGAGAGATTAGGAGGTGTGGTGTCAGAAGGACAGTGTCACTGGGGGGTTGGCGGTGAGGTTTTAAAAGCCTTAGCCGGGTCCAGGCTCTCTCTCCTTACAGAGCAGGCTGTAGCTCTCAGCTTCAGGACCTGCCTGCATGCTGCCATGCTCCCCACCATGAAAATGATGGACTAAGCCTCTGAAAATGGAAGCCAGCCCCCAGGTCAGTGTTTCCTTTCATAAGAGTTGCTGCGGTCTGTGGTGTCTTCACGCAGGAGAGAGAAAGTGGATTAAACCTGGGCTTTCTCGTCACGCCCCCAGAAGTGCCGGGAAGCCATTTTGTCACCGTGGGCTGGCAGTGGGGTAGTTATAATAAAGCAGTCCGACACGCAGCTCAGCTTACGGACAGCCACTTAGATGCCTGTGGCAGAAGGACTTGGTGCTTCTCCATAAGCAAAGCTTGGCGTAAACCTGACAGCACAGTTCCACAGTCCACTCAGCTGAGGCAAGGTGGCATCTGGCTGGTGTCGGCTGGAGCAGGGAAGGGCAGAAGCCTCTCAGAAGCTACCCAACAGTGGTCCAGGAAACCAGCTGGAGCCCTCTGCTGAGGTCAAATGAAGGTCAGGACTGCCTGGGAAGAACTGAGGTCTCGCACTTTACATGCAACCCTTTTGTAAGTGATGCCAGCCAGTATCTGTATGCAAATGTTGGTTCACCTGAGACATCTCTCTCCCAAACTATTAGAGAAAGTTATCTACAGAAAGTGGAGGAGAAAAAAAGCAGGATAAATACCAATATATCTTAGGTCTCCATTCAATATTGACATTTTGCTTTTTTTCCCCCCTATCTCCCCTTTCCTTCCTCTTTCTCTTTTGCTTAAAAATTATTCCAATTATCTTATGTGAATGGTGTTTGTCTGTGTGTATGTATGTGTGTCATGGGTGTACCTGGTACAGGCAGAGGATAGAAGAAACTGTTGTATCCCCTGGAACTGAATTTATATACAGCTGTGAGCTGCCATGTAGGTGCAGGGAATTGAACCCAGGTCCTCTGGAAAAGCAGCCAGTGCTCTTGACCACTGAGCCATCTATCTGCCCCCCTTTCCCTCCCTTCTCTTAAAGCTTCAGATATAGGGCTGGAGAGGTGGCTTGGCTTAAGAGCCCTGGCTGTGGGGCTGGAGAGACGGCTCAGAGGTTAAGAGCATTGACTGCTCTTCCAGAGGTCCTGAGTTCAATTCCCAGCAACCACATGGTGGTTCAAAACCATCTATAATGTGATCTGCAGATAAAGCACTCATATAATAAATAAGTAAATCTAAAAAACAAACAAACAAAACAACCAGAGCCCTGGCTGCTCTTCCAGAGGACCCAGGTTCAATTTCCAGCATCCACGTGACAGCTCACAATTGTTTGTAACTCCAGTTCCAGGGGATCTGACACCCTCACACAGACACATGCAAGCAAAACTCCAACGCACATAAAATAAAAATAAATTCTAAAAAAGTAAATGATAAAAAAGTTGAGATATAAATATTTTTCCCCTGGACCATTTTAAAGTAAGTTATAGATTCCAGGAGGCAACTATTAAAAATCAGGTACAGTAAGTTACAGATTCTAGGAGGCAACTATTAAAAATCAGGACATCTTTCTGTATAACTAATAAAACTATTCATAAAGGTTAATAATTCCATAACTTCTCCCAATCTCAGAACCAATAAAATCTAATGTTTTACACTTGGATGTTACGTTTCATTAATGTCTTCCTTTTTATTTCAAGCCAGGGTTTCTCTGTGTAGCCCTGGCTGTCCTGAACTCACTTTGTAGACCAGGTTGGCCCTGAACTCAGACATCTGCCTGCCTCTGACTCCCAGAGTGCTGGGTTTATTGGCATGCACCACCATACCTGGCTAATTCATATATTTCTTGGTGGTTTTTTGTTTGTTTGTGTGTTTGTTCAAGACAGGGTTTCTCTGAAGTCTTGGCTGTCCTGGACTCGCTTTGTAGACCAGGCTGGTCTTGAACTTACAGAGATCCTCCTGCCTCTGCCTCCCGAGTGCTGGGATTAAAGGTGTGTGCCACCACACCCAGCCTATATTTCTTAAATTGAATAAGGTTTTAGCCCAGGCCAACCTTCCACCCCCTTGCCTCTGCTCCTCTGTGCTGGAGTTACAGGTGTGTCCTTCCTGGTTAACTTTTCCTTGCCTTTACTTTCTTCTCCCCCTCCTCCCCACTGGGGAAGGGCTCCAGAATCTCCTGCATCCTACCACTGAGTGAGCTACAAGCTTTTTATTGAGAGGGAGTGTTTCTTCGGTGGAGGCCGAGGCTTATTTTCATTTTGCTGGCATGTATATATACTTGTAGAGGCCAGAAGAGGGCGTCAGATGCCCTGGAACTGGGGTTACAGGTGGATATGAGCAGCTATGTGGGTGCTGGAACAGAACCTGGGTCCTCTGGAAGAGCAGCAAGTGCTATTAACTGCTGAGTCATTACTCTGGCCTCTTTTGTTGATGTTGCTGCTGCTGCAATAAGTCTAATTGTGTGGTCAGGCTGGCCTTGAATTTACAGCAATCTGGCCTATGCTTCTTTTTGTTTTTGAGACAGAATCTCACTATGTAGACCAGGCTGGGTCAGGCTGGGCTTGAACTCATAGAAATCCTCCTACAATTACCTCCCACATGTAGCATTGGAGGCGTGCACCACCATGCCCATCTGGATTTCTCTGATGTATAAAAGCATTTTCTGGAGCCTAGCGTGGTGGTGAACACCTTTAATTCCAGCTTTTCGGAGCTAAAGGCAGGAGTAGCACTGTGAGTTCCAGGCCAGTTAGAACTACATAGTGAGATGCTGTGTAAAAAAAAAAAGGAAGAAAGAAAGAAAAAGAAAAAAAAAGAAAAGAAAAAAAGAAAAAGAAAAAAAGCACAATATGCTTTCTTGGGGCCATGTAGACACTCACACAAGTATACATACATATAAATAAAAAAGAAAAGTAAATCTTCAGCCAGGCACGGTGGCGCACACCTTTAATCCCAGCACTCGGGAGGCAGAGGCAGGGGGATCTCTGTGAGTTTGAGGCCAGCCTGGTCTACAAAGTGAGTCTAGGACAGCCAAGGCTACACAGAGAAATCCTGTCTCGAAAAACCAAAAATAAATAAATAAATTTTCTTCTAGATTTATTTTATTTTGTGTGTATGAGTGTTTTGCTTACATGTATGCTGTATAACATGGGTGTGCCTGATTATCCACAGAGGTCAGAAGAGGGTGCCTATCCTGTGGAACTGGGGTTACAGGTGAGTGAACGGCCTGACATAGTGCTGAGAACTGAACTCTGGTCCTCGGGAAGATCACTGGGTCATCTCTCTAGCCCCAAACCCAGCCCTTTGGCTTGGATGCTGCAGTTCTGAACACACATGCTTGTCCCGTAAGTGTTCTTGCCGGCTGAGTCATCTCCCCGGCCCTGTCTTTGGCTCTTTGCTGGCATTACAAATTAATGTGTTCCTTCATTTTATGGAAAAATAATTACTGGGTGTACAAATATGGTCGCTTTTTGTTTTGTTTTGTTTTTCGAGACAGGGTGTCTCTGTGTAGCCTTGGCTGTTCTGGACTCACTTTGTAGTCCAGGCTGGCCTTGAACTCACAGCAACCCACCTCCCTCTGCCTGGGGTTAAAGTGCTAGGATTAAAGACCTGTGCTACCATGCCTAGCTATATGATCGCTTTTTGTGTTTGACAGGGGGTCTCACTATGTAGCTCTAGCTGGCTACATAGACAAACTCACAGAGATCTGCCTGCCTCCCAAGTGCTAGGATTAAGGGTGTGTGCTACCATGTCAGACATGAGTTCGGTTTTGCAGGGAAAAGGGAAAAAAAAAACTTTCAGAAAAGAAGAGGATCAAGGACAGCAGGTAGCCAAGAAGAGACTTGATACCCTATGAGAATATACAGGGGGAGGTAATCCCCCTCAGGAACAGTCATAGGGGAGGGGAATAATGGGAAAATGGGGGGGGGGGGGAATGGGAGGATACAAGGGATGGGATAAACATTAAGATGTAACAAGGATAAATTAATTAAAAAAAAAAAGACAAAAAAAAAAAAAAAAAAGAAAAAAGAAAGAAAGAAAAGAAGAGGATCAGGGGCAAAAGGTGTGCCTAGCCCTCAAGCAAACCCTGCTGTGTTTTCTCCTGGTTCTTCCACGTTTTGCCCTATTGGAGATAGAAGTTCGCCTGTGTGCTGCAGTGCAGTAGATGGCCAGGGACTTGCCAGACAAGTGGATGGCTAAGATTTAGTGTCTTGGGTCCTGGCTGCCCTCTCCTCACACCGTTCAGAAACATGTACTGCTTCCTCTCCACTCTTCAGTAGTGCTAGCCCCACTCGCTCGCCTCCTGCCTGCCTGATATGTCTCCGTTATTTTTTTGTTTGCTTGTTTGTTTTTTGAGACAGGGTTTCTCTGTGTGGTCATGGCTGTCCTAGACTCACTTTGTAAACCAAGCTAGCCTGGAACTCACAGTGCTAGGTTTAAAGGGGTACACCCCCACACCCGCTTTCTGTGTGTGTGTGTGTGTGTGTGTGTGTGTGTGTGTGTGTGTGTAAGAGAGAGAGAGAGAGAGAGAGAGAGAGAGAGAGAGAGAGAGAGAGAGAGAGAGAGAGAGGAAGTGAAGAAAATTACCTCCAGAAAGTGGAGTATAATCACACTGGCCGGAAAACTCTGGGCCTCGTAGACAAATAGCTCTGTGTTTTCAAGGTTGACTTTGAAGCCTAACGCTATAGGCGTCCCAGTCACCAAAGGTAGGAAAACATCGCCCCCTAGAGTCCAGCCTTGTCATATTCAACGGAGAGTGGAATCTGGGATCCAGTAACCCGGGGCTTGCCTTGCCCCTCAAGAACATACTGAGAAACCTCGGTAGGGTTTTAGGAAACAAATAGATTTCCTTATATATCGTGGGAGATGTACAGAATTGCACAAAATGCAGCTTACTTGGGTATTTAGTGACAAAAGTGTAGTTCCGGCACCAGGAAGACCAACTGTGTCTATCTCTTCATTTTGAAAAGGAGAGGCGTTGTCGGTGGATTAGGACAAAGGAGATTCCATCCTAGCTAGATTGTACCTGGTTATCTTAAGCTACTATCAAAGAATCAGGCGCATTTCTGGGCCAGGTGTGACTGCACAGTTCCACATGCTCACTCTAAGGGTTTTGCTGTTTGGGGTTTGCTTGGCGACCACTCAGACTAGCTTGGGGGTGAGTATGCCAGGTAGGATTCAAAGGGCTGCGAATGCCAGCCAGGCCCGCTGCCTCATGCTGTAAGCCTAGCATTTGGGAGGCGGAGGCAGGAGGATCGTGAGTTCGAGTTTGAGGCGCGCTATATATAGAGGCACTCAAATGAAAAGAAGGAAAAAAGGAAGGGAAGGAGAGAAGAAGCAAGTGAGAAAGGAGAGGTGAGAAAGAAGGGTGGGGCTGAGGAAAAAGTAGGGAAAGACTGAGGGAGGGGCCACAGCCGAAAAGAAAGTCTTCTAGAAAGCGTGGTGGCGCATGGCTTTGATCCCAGCACTCAGGAGGCAGAGGCAGGTGGATCTCTATGAGTTTGAGGCCAGCCTGCTCTACAGATAGAGTTCCAAGACATAGAAACCCTGTCTTGGGGGGTGGGAGTGGGGGCAGAAAAACCTTCTAGAATCATCACCAAGTGGCAAAATTAAGTGGGGGGGGGGTGGTTGGGTGGGAGGAGCAGTAGGAATGGGAAAGGAAGGGCCAGGAAAGGTCAGTGAAGTGCAGTGGTCTGAGGGAACTACCGGGAAAGGACCCTGCTCCCCCCACCCCCGCCCCCTGTTCCTCAGAACCCCAGGGAACAGAGGCTGCAGAGACCAGGCTCTGCCTCATCAGTACCAAGGAGCCTGCTGGAGCCCAGGGAAGGAGAACTTCATCACTCAACTCAGCACAGTATAGTTCAGCCCATTGGCGCCTCGCGTCTAGCCTAGGACAAAGAAGCCCCTTTCTTCAGCAGCCAGCGAGTACAGACTCCGGAGGGTCAGTGTTGAGAATAAATGACTGAGAGCTCAGCCGCTCCCTGCCCCCACACCCCAGACTCAAGGTACAACGAGGGAGAGAGTCAGGAAGAAAAGATAGAGGAGTGCTGTGAACCGCTGTCCTCTGGATAGGACATGGTGGTTGTGCTCAGGAACTCACCGCGACTGTGTTACCTGCATAACACCCCCCCCAATGGAGCGGGGCGTGGTGGCGCACGCCTTTAATCCCAGCACTCGGGAGGCAGAGGCAGGCGGATCGCTGTGAGTTCGAGGCCAGCCTGGTCTACAAAGTGAGTCCAGGATGGCCAAGGCTACACAGAGAAACCCTGTCTCGAAAAACCAAAAAAAAAAAAAAAAAAAAAAAAAAAAAAAAAAAAAAAAAAACCCCAATGCCCCCAACAAGGTCCAGCCAGCCGACGGTCCAGCATGGATGAGAGACCCCCCTTCCACTCCCCCCAGCTGAGGAGGTATTGGCAATTGATGGCAGCTAGGGGAAGGGAGTCACTTTTCTTTGGGGACGCGATGCTGATATACTGTGGTAGACGATTGCACACCAGCGTGCAAGGAGGAGGCACTAATTGGACTCGATGGGCTTTTTTGTTTTGTTTTTAAAGATTTATTTATCTAGTCTGGCGTGGTGGTACACACCTGTAATCCCAGCACTCGAGAGGCAGAGGCAGGTGGATCCCTGTGAGTTCGAGGCCAGCCTGGTCTACAAAGTGAGTCCAGGTTAGCCAAGGCTACACGGAGAAACCCTGCCTGGAAAAACTAACCCCCCCCCCCCCAAAAAAAAAAGAAAGAAAGAAAGAAAAAGAAAACAACAACAAAACATTGAAAAAAACAAAAAATAAAAAAAAAGTAAAGGAGCAGAGAAAGTAAGGAAGCAAGCTGCACTTTGTATAGCTAGAGCTGTAAATTTTGGTATATGTTAACCAAATCACAGGGGGCTCTGGTATTCCCTCAGCCCTAAGTTTGAAAGGAATATGGAGCTACCATCACTGGAAAAAGGACCTGTGACTGCTCTGGGGACAGGAGCAAGCCTTGGTTGTAATTTCTTTCCGTAAAACAAGATTTCCAGGGGCTGGAGATGTGGCACAGCAGTTAAGGACACTGGCTGCTCTTGCAGAAGATCCGGGTTCAATTCCCAGCACCCACATGGCAGCTCCCAGCTGTCTGTAACTCCAGTTCCCCAGGATCTGATGCCCTTTTCTGGCTTTTGAGGGTACCAGGCACACACATGATACACACAGAACAAAACTGAAACACCTAACAAACAAATGAAAGGCCCAAAGCTTTCAAAGTTAATTAGGTCCCAGAATCACTTTCCTTTTTTTGTTTCAGATAGCCTCTTTCAGCTGGGCACGGTGGCACATGCCTATAATCCTAGCACCTGGGAGGCAGAGGCAGGCAGATCGCTGCCAATTTGAGGCCAGCCTGGTCTACAAAGCCAGTATAGGACAGCCAAGCTCACACAGAGAAACTGTCTGGAAAAACAAAACAAAAAGAGAACATCCTTCTGTATAGTCCAGGCTAGTTCTGAATTTGTAGTAATCCTCCTGCATCAGCCACTATGCCCATTTTAGTCATAGACTTTGCGCATGTTAAAAATGAACCTCTGAGGGGCTGGAGAGATGGTTCAGCGGTTGGGAGCACTGCCTGTTCTTCCAGAAGACCCAGGTTCAATTCCCAGCACCCACATGGCAGCTCACAACTGTCTGTAATTCCAAAATCTGACACCCACAGACATACAATCCACATAAAAATAAATAAATTATTTAAAAAAAAAAAAGGAACCACTGAGGAGGGTGAAGCCAGCCTGGATTACCTGGTTGTGATCCTGACTCAAACAAACAAGACTCACACCTATAGCCCCAGCATTTGAGAGGCAGAGGCAGGAGGATCATCATGAGTTAAAGGCCAACCTGGGCTACATAGCAAGATCCTGTCTTTATAAAACAAAATAACTAAAATGTATGAATTCATTTCTCTTTTATATGTATTTATTTTATCTGCATGGGCATTTTGTCTGCAGGTATGCCTGCATACAGTGCTGGAGGAAGGCAGAGGAAGACAGCCGACACACCCCACCCACCCTCTGAAACTGAGCTACAGTTAGTACATGGGCGCAGACCCTGGGTCCGCTCTAAAAGTAACAAGTGCCCTTAGCCAATGACCCATCTCTCCAGCCCTGTATTAGTTCCTTTTGAAAAAGTCTATTGCACTGTCTTCCTTGTTGTCACCTAGAGAGATGGCAGCCATCTTGGTGCGATGGTTGTCCTGAGACCTCCTGTGAAACCTAAGATGGTCAGTAAGAAGTTCAGATGGGGCTGGAGAGATGGCTCAGTGGTTAAGAGCGCCGCCTGCTCTTCCAAAGGTCCTGAGTTCAATTCCCAGCAACCACATGGTGGCTCACAACCATCTGGATGTGATCTGGCGCCCTCTTCTGCAAGTACATGCAAGCAGAGTACTGTATACATAATAATAAATAAATAAATCTTAAAAAAAAAAAGAAAGAAAAGAAAGAAGTTCAGATATACCAGTTAGACCCACAGCCAACAAACACCAGAGTCACCGACACCCTGACGCCTGACACTGTTAGAGGGAGAGACAGAGAACGAAGCACAGAGCCCAGTAGGCGCCAGAAGTTCCTGGCCCACAGCCTCTGGGATGTCATGGGTGCTGCTGAGCTGCTGAAAATCTTTTTCTCGACTCCAAGACTGAGTCTTTCTGTGTAGCCCTGGCTGTCCTGGAACTCACTCTGTAGACCAGGCTGGTCACGAACTCACAGAAATCCACTTGCCTCTGCCTCCCAGTACTAGGATTAAAGACGTGTACCACCATTGCTTGGCTCCTGGACCACATTTTAACAAAAGCTGTTGTAAAAGAAAGGAAGGAACGACCTTGGAATCTGAAAACTAGACCCCTTCTAGGGTCTTCCACAGTGAAGCATCACGTTACTCAGGAGAGGCTCCTCTGTGTTCTTGCCTGTGAGGTGGACGTTAGTAATTCCTACCTTACATAATTGTATCTAGAGGGCCTAGATGATACTTTGTTTTGTTTTGTTTTTTTAGTTTTTCAAGACAAGGTTTCTCTGTGTAGCCTTGGCTGTCCTGGACTCACTTTGTAGACCAGGCTGGCCTCGAACTTACAGTGATCGGCCTGCCTCTGCCTTCCTAGTGCTGGGACTATAGGCATGTGTCACCATACCCAGCTTGAGATGATACTTTGTAAAAGCCTGACACAATAAGTAGCTGGCAGGGGGTCCGGGGTTAGGGGGGATGGGGAGCGGACGGGGTTAATCAGCTTCAGAAGCCTACAGAATAGGATGAAGGAGGCAGCCCGGCCAGGAAGCAAGCCTGTGCACGTATATTTCCTTAGAGCAGTTGTCAATGTAATATAAACATGACCGTCATTGAAAAATTGGAAGACATTGTTTTCTTTACACAATCGAGGTCATTCTGCATGTAGAGTTTGTAATCTGTGTCACATAATGGCAATATTATGAGCGCTTCCCCACGTTAGTCAATTTTCTTTGGCAACATTGACTTTAATGGCTGCATAAGACTTCGCTGCATGGATGATTTACCTAACCATGCCACTCTCCATTATCTAACTTGCTTTGTGGTTTTTTTAAAAAAAAAAAAAAGCCTTTAATGAGGGCCTGGAGAGATGGCTCAGTGATGAAGGGCACTGCTGCTCTTCCAGAGGTCCTGAGTTCAATTCCCAGCAACCACAGGGTGGTTTACTTCATCTAGGACTGTAGACCCGTGGGGTCCAATGACTGTTTCTGGTGTGCAGATATACATGCAGACAAAACACCCATATACATAAGTAAGTAAATCTTTTCTTAAAATAGCTCTCACTAGCGGGCTGGAGAGGTTAAAAGCACTGGCTGCTCTTCCAGAGGGCTGGGCTCAATTCCCAGCAACCACACGGTGGCTCACAGCCATCTGTAATGTGATCTGATGCCCTCTTATGCCCTCTTCTGGCATGCATGTGTACATGCAGGCAGAGCACTCTATACATGATAATAAATAAATCTTTTTTTAAAAAAGTCTTCACTAACTAGGCATGGTGATGCACGTCTCAGTACGTGGAAGGCAGGTGGATCTCTATGAGTTCGAGGCCAGACTTGTCTACAAAGTGAGCCCAAGACAGTCAAGGCTACACAGAGAAACCTCATTTCGAAAAACCAAAATAAATAAATAAATAATAAAAATAAAGGGAAAGAGCCAGGCATGGTGGCGCATGCCTTTAATCCCAGCACTTGGGAAGCAGAGGCAGGTAGATCGCTGTGAGTTCGTGGCCAGCCTGGTCTACAAAGTGAGTCTAGGACAGCCAAAGCTACACAGAGAAACCTTGTCATGAAAAACCAAAAATAAATAAATAAATAAATAAATGGAAGATCACTGAGGCTAGCTTCCTAGAAGTAAATTATAGAGGATATGTGTGGGGGTCGGAGGAGGATGGCCCACATAGACTCATAAATTTGAAGAGTCTCCTGAGAGGATAATCGCTGGGAAGAAGATAAAGACAACAATTGGGCCAGGACCAGGAAAAAGGAGGCGGAGTTATGGTCACTGTGTGTGTGTTATTAAGCCCTTAGGCCCTGACTGCCCTGGAATTTACTACGTAGACCAGCTTGTCATGGAACTTGCAGAGATCCCTGGGCTTGAAGACTTGGGCCACCACACTTGGCCAGATACATGTCTGAAGGTTAAGACAGAGGCTCTGGCGTCAGCTGACCCTGGTCTGCAGCCGCTCAGCCTTCTGGGCACCATTCCCCTCTTTCCTGGGAGGAACACCTGCTTCCTGTGTCACAGAGTTCTTGTGACTATGTAGTGATTTTCATAGACCTTAACACACCAAACATGACTTAGAGCTGGCATGGCACCTCACACCTGAGATTCCAGCATGCTGGAGGATGAGGCAGGAGCATCTCCAGGAGTTGAAGCTGTTCTATCTCAGAAACCAAACCAAACCAAAATGCAACACTTCATACATAAAGTTTGTTGTTCTTATCATATTTTAAAACATTTGTGTAGTTGGGCAGTGGTGGCGCACGCCTTTAATCTCAGTACTCCGGAGGCAGAGGCAGGCAGATCACTGTGAGTTCGAGGCCAGCCTGGTCTACAAAGCCAGTCCAGGACAGCCAAGGCTACACAGAGAAACTCTGTCTTGAAAACAAAAACAAGGGGCTGAAGAGATGGCTCAGTGCTTAAGAGCACTGGCAGCTCTTCCAGAGGTCATGAGTTCAATTCCCAGCAACCACATGGTGGCTCACAACCATGTGTAATGAGATCTGATGCCCTCTTCTGGCCTGCAGCTGTACACGCCCTGTATACATAATAATAAATAAATAAGTCTTAAAAAAAAAAAAAAAAAAAAAAAGAAAAAAGAAAACAGCCGGGCGTGGCGGCGCACACCTTTAATCCCAGCACTCGGGAGGCAGAGGCAGGTGGATCGCTGTGAGTTCCAGGCCAGCCTGCTACAAAGTGAGTTCAGGACAGCCAGGGCTACACAGAGAGACCCTGTCTCAAAAAAACAAAACAAAAAACCAAGAAAACTGAGTGGGGTGGCGGTGGGGACATGCGGTGACAGTGTCTGTCTTGTTCCACAAGCATAAGGAGCAGAGTTCAGATCCTCAGCACCCACACAAAAGTTGGGGGTACAGCAGGCCCTCTGTGACCCTAGCACTCTTTAGGCAGAGACAGGAAACCCCTGTAACAACTCCATTCAGCAAACGCCTGTGCCTCCGTACAGAAAGTGGGGTGTAACTGAGGAAGTTAGCCAATATCAGCCTCTGCCTTCCGTACACCCACACACGTGTGCCCACACACGTATGAACACACCACACAGTGGGTTTTTTTTCCAGACAGTATCTCATGGATTTCAAATTTGCTTTGTAGTGCAGAATGCCCTGGAACTTCTGATCCTCCTGCCTCTGCCTCCTGAGTGCCGAGACTGCACGCACACATGGCCATGCCCTGTTTATATAGTGCCATGGACAGAATCTGACATACTGCGCGTGCTAAGCAAGCTCTCCACCTATGTCTCTGGCCCCTTGCAATCATGTATGTGTGTACCTGTGTGTGGGGGACAGGGTGACACACAGGGGGACAGGGTCTCATACTGTAACCCGGGATGGCCTTAAACTCAAGGCAATTCCCCTGCCTTAGCCTCCTGAGTACCTTCCCATTGCCCTGTCTCAAAACCAACAAAACATACACACATACCCATACACGTATGTTTATGTGTGTCCTGCATATCCTATTATTTATACACATATGTATCGCCCTATATGCAAATATGACACACACACATATACTGATACCAAATCTTGTATTGATTTTTGGGATAAGTACTATTTGGTTGTGTTATGTAATTACTCTGGCAACACACTGGTTTGTTTATTATCTAATTGTAAATATTTCAGGAGTTTTATCTCCATAAGGTAGAACTGGTCTAGAGCTTTCTTGGGTGCAGCTTTTGACAGATTTTCCCACTGGCTGAGTCTCTGCTTCAGAAATAAATTGAGTAGCTTTCCATCTTTTTCTATGTTTAGAACAGTCTCTGCTTTCTATTTGTCTTGGCAGATTAACACCATATAATAGAGATGACAAGGGAGAAAACGCAAATCGGCACAGATTATTTTGCCTCAGTAACTCTGCCACTTTCACAGCCAGAGGAAAGCTTTGATTGTAAAGAAGCAATTTGGAGCAGTGGGAGGGTCAAGCGGCCATTATGTAGGTGTTGAGAGAGTGCTGCTGGCCAGACGGGCACAGAGGTGAGTGAAGGTGGGTCTCTCCCCAAGGCCAGCACAACAAAACAGAGCAATTAAAACTGACAGGAGGTGTTTAAACAAAGACAGTAAACTCAGTCAAATAAAACGGAGCCTGAAGACGGACCAATGGCAGCAGGGGGTAGGGAGCTGGGTTGGAGGGGGGTGAGGAGGGTTATCTGGGAATGGGGCCCTCTTCCCTTCCAGAAAGTCTCTAATATGCCACTCTGTTGTTGTTAGCATCCACTGGAAAAGTAAGCTTCTTTCTTTCCTTTTCCTTTTTTTTTTTTTTTTTGAGACAGGGTTTATCTGTGTAGCCCTGGATGTCCTGGACTCGCTTTGTAGATCAAGCTGGCCTCAAACTCACAGAGATCCGCCTGCCTCTGGTAACCTTATTTCTCTTACCTAGGTTGTTTGGCCATCTTCTGTGCCTATGTCCATGCCGGCAAAGGCTCTGAAGTCAGTTGTTTTCATCCTCATTTTGAACGGTTTTTGGTCACTGGGCTTGTGTGGTGAACGCTTTGCCCACTGAGCCACCTGACCTACCTGAGCTCTTGATTTCTTTTCTTGTTTGGTTTTTTTAGAGATAGGGTTTGTTTGTGTAGCCCTGGATGCCCTGGACTTTTTTTTGTAGACCAGGCTGGTCTCAAACTCACAGAGCTCTGCCTGCCTCTGCCTCCTGAGAGTGCTGGGATTACAGGCGTGTGCCACCGCTCCGGCTCTCTGTTTCTTTTTCTTTCAGTCCTTCACTTCTTGCTCTACACAGACCTGTAGTTACATGTTTTGTTTGTTTGTTTTTTCTCTCCAGTAACGTAGGAAAAGTTTGTAGGCAAGAGCAGCAGTAATGTGGGACGGAATTCCCAGGAATCCCTCAATGGCACGTTCATTAGGTGGCACACAAGAACAGCAGACAAGAACAAACAAGACGGTTGGAGGAAATTCAGCCCCAGAGACAGAAGCTTAAAATGCAAACTTTATTTCCTGTGCGCACAGACAGGCAGACATTTTGGGATGTGAACTGCATCCCTGAAGGGAGATTGTACATTTTTAAAGGATAGGAACAGGGTTGAGGTGGGATGTTGTTTTGACCAATTATATATATAAATATACATTTGTTTGTTTTTTCCAGACAAGATTTCTCTGTGTAACAGCTCTGGCTGTCCTGGACTAACTCTATAGATCAGGCAGGCTGGCCTCGAACTCATGGAGCTATCTCCCCCATACCTGCCCTCCTGAGTGCTGGGATTAAAGGCATGCACCAGCAAGGAAGGACCCTTGACTCAGCTTTTTGCGGTCACACCCTCTCTTGGACTTTGGCCTGGAATTTTGGATGATATGGGAACAAAGGAGTGGGCTAGCTTTACATCAAGACGGGCAGCACATTGCAGCACGCCTACAGCCTGTATACCTTAGCTTAGATAACAGACAATGGCCGCTGCCCTCTTAACATCCTTTACTGGATAACAGAGAAACATGAAAACGCCTGAAGAAGCAGATAGGAGTCGGGTTCCGGGGCCTGGGAATATGATCTCAGTTTTGACCCTGCCAGCAAGATGGGACTTGTTCCTGACATGGCTGAACCCAGAAAATTGTCTCCTTACAAACGTTCAGAAATTGGAAGCTCTTTTTTTTTTTTTTGTTTTTTTGTTTTTTGTTTTTCAGGACAGAGTTTCTCTGTGTAGCCTTGGCTGTCCTGGACTAGCTTTGTAGACCAGGCTGGCCTTGAACTCACAGAGATCTGCCTGCCTCTGCCTCCCCAGTGCTGGGATTAAAGGCGTGTGCCACCATGCCCGACTCGGAAGTTCTTTTTTAACACACATACTCCTGAAAACTATTTTAACTGGTGGAAACACAGTATTTCATGGACTTTTCTTCTTTTCCTCTCACCTTATGGATTTTTAACAGGCAATGGAGGAACCTCTACCTTGCTATCAGGAGTGGGAACCCAGAAACATAGATGGTCCCCAACCCAGACAACTAGCTTCCCAAGAGAAAACACCTAACAAGCTTTCTGTAGACAAGGTTGGCTGGGTACAGCGGAGGCAGAGAAAAAGCAACTCTCCTTACCACATTTTTTATCTCTTAGACTGTGGGCAAGACACTCACCTCACACAGACAAACACCTATGGAAAAGGTCAAAGGTCGAGGGAGGAATTGCAAATAAATTTTTTCAAGAGGCTCCCCTGCAGGAGAGGAACTGCAGTTCTCAATTCCCCGAGGTATGGGCACGGGCCTTACAGAGTGACTCCCCTCCAAAAAGTATAGTATTGAAAATTGTCACTGGTGGAGACAGAAGGAAAAAGATCAGTGTGTGTGTGTGTGTGTGTGTGTGTGTGTGTGTGTGTGTGTGTGTGTGTGTCTGGGCTGGCTTCAAGAGATCTTCCAGACTTTGGGGCTGGAGAGATGGCTCAGCAGTTAAGAGCACTGACTGTTCTTCTGGAGGTCATGAGTTCAATTCCCAGCAACCACATGGTGGCTCACAACCATCTATAATGTGATCTGATGCGCTCTTCTGGCAGAGCACTGTATACATAATAACAAGTAAATAAATATTAAAAAAGAGAGAGAGAGAGAGTCCTTCCAGACTCCACTGCCCAAGTAGCAGGGATACAAGTGCACACAGTAGGAGAATTAGTGTGTTGTGGAAAAACCTGAGAAATTCCTCCCAGCAGATGATAAAAGTCAACACGAACACTTTGTAAGTCATGCTACCAGAATGTGTCCTTAACTTTAGCAGAACAGTTGCTGAGAGTTTGAGGCCAGTGAATCCCAAGCTCAGCTACAGACAGAAACTCTTAAAACAAAAACAAAAACAAAAACAAAAAACTAAGAGCAGAGAAAAAAGGGAGAGAGAAGGAGGGAGAGAGGTACTGGGGGGGGAGGGAAGAAAGAGAATGGCAGCTCATCACTCAGTTTCTTTCCTAGTCTAATAATAAAAAAATAAAAATAAAAAAAAAAACAGGAGACAAGTTCCAACAGAGGGGCATTTTACAATATGTCTGACCAGCGCTCATCAAAATGAGCAGTTATGGGGCTGAAGAGATGGCTCAGGGGTTAGGAGCACTGCCTGCTTTTCTAGAGGTCCTGAGTTCAATTCCTGAAACCACATACATAATGTGATCTGATGCCCTCTTCTGGCATGGAGGTGTACATACAGATAGAGCTTTCATATATAAAATAAATCTTTTTTTAAAAAATCAACAACCATTAGAAAAAACACCTGAGAAACAGTCATGGTCAATGGGTACATGTAACCAAGCGCAGTATGGTACCCTGCAGAAGATCCTGAAGCAGCAAGACGGATGGGAGTGGTAATGGTGGGATGTTTTCTTTTCTTTCCCTTTTCGGTTTTTCAAGACAGGGTCTCTCTGTGTAGCCTTGGCTGTCCTGGACTCCCTTTGCAGGCCAGGCTGTCCTCGAACTCACAGAGGTGCACCCGCCTCTGCCTCCCAAGCGCTGGAACTACAGATGTGTGCCACTGCGGCCGGCTGGTGTGTTTTCCTTAGTTCTCTGGTTTCCTGACTGTCATTCTTGGGGGGCTTACATGACCCAGGACTCCCTGGAGCACGTCCTAACCACATCCTTCATGCATTGCTAAGAGCGCTGTCCTCCAGGACCCATCATGACAAAACTTGTCTGGTTCAGGTCATTTGGTTCCTGTAGCTGCCTACTGCACAGCACTGTCTAGTCCACCAGTTCAACATTTTCACCCCCCAAATCCTCCTCTCCCAAATCCTCCTCTCCCTGACCGCTCCCACTGCAAGGACAAAACGATGGATGTCGCCCTATTTATTTATTTTTCCTCCTGGCTTCTTGTTAGTCCCTGAATCCTGTCAATGCGTCAGTCCTGGTTAGTTGTTGTTGTTTTTATTTTTATTTATTTATTTGTTGTTGTTTTTAAATCAAGCTGACACAAGGCAGTCGTTTGGAAAGAGAGAACTTCAGCTGAGAGTGCCGCCCCCCAGTTTGGCTGGAGGGCCCTCAACATCTGTGGGCGTGTTGCCTTCAGGTATGCGGTCCATTTCCTTCCCTAGACCTTTCCTGGCCTCTGTCATTTCCTTCTTTTCCTCGCGTTCAGCCCCTGTTAAGAAGGGGGAACGCAAATTGTCTTGGGCCTCTGCCAGGCAGCTTCATAATTCCTGGGCAGTGTAATTTCGTATGGATTCCTTTTCTCTGAGGGGTGTGTGCATGCGAAGATGTTTATTTACCTCTGTGTCTGAGAAAACAATCACTAGGATTTAGTGGCTGGCTTACTACAGTCTGTTTTTAAGCGTAGCGTAGTAACGAGACAAAGCTCATCTTTAATAGTCCAGTCACCAAATTGTTCAAGCTCAGATCCGCTTAGTTATACATGAAACAGAGGAATGAGAAACGCCAGCATGAGATGGCTGCAAAAATCGAACCAGGTTGAGACTGAAAACGACAGCAGGAGGAGATAGTGGCGGAAATAAACGGGCTGAGGGACTAGGAAAGGGGGGGAAAAATTGACTTTGAACATCAGTTTAGGGTGCAAATAAAGGAGTACCAGTCCCAACGAGCCAGCCAGGAGTCGAACCTGGAATCTTCTGATCCGTAGTCAGACGCGTTATCCATTGCGCCACTGGCCCGCAGACGTCTTTCTGTGGCCCAATGGTGATACTTTAGGCTTATCCTGCAGGGCTGCATGGGACCTGTAGTCTCGGCAGAGCGCTACAGAAGGACAGGGCATTCTGGGGGATTGCAGAGCATCACCAGCCAGAGCCTGTCATTGGCAGAGCAGGAGAGCCACGCCCATGTCACTGTGCGGCCCGCGGATTGGCGGGAGCAGCGGCTTGGTCCCTCCGCCTCCGCTCTGGAGCTGTAAAGACGCTCTGGTTGTTAAGGCGACTCGTCCCACCTCCCGGGGACCGTTCTCCGCTTTGTGATAGGCCCCTAGTACCAAGGAATCCCGGCGTGGGCCGCGCGAGGGAAAAGATGGCGGCGATGGCAGTCGGAGGTGCTGGTGGCAGCCGCGTGTCCAGCGGGAGGGATCTGAATTGCGTCCCCGAAATAGCTGACACACTGGGTGCTGTGGCCAAGCAGGGGTGAGGGCCGGACCTCCGCCAGACGGATGCGGGATCCAAATTTGGGGACCAAGGAGGGCAGACTGGTCCGGATGAGGGCTTGAGACACCATTAGTCCTCCAGTGGGGAAAGAGTTCGGCCCCACGAACGAGAGGATGAAACTCTGGGAGGCGTGTGGTCACCGAGTCCAAAAGTCAGGGGAGTCATTGGGTAAAATACAAAAGGGACGAACAGCTAGTCCATGTAGGGCCTTGGAGGTTGAGATTATTTGAGAGTTAGAAGGAAGTGTAAGGGACAAGCGAGAAAAGAGGTTAACCTGGCTGCGGGAGGCATGGGCAGTAGTGGGACAAATCTAGATTTGACCATCCTGCAGAGCCAATGAAATCGGGAAAGAAAGAGAGCTACTTGGCTTGGATGTCCGTTTGTGTTTGGGGAAGAAATTGAGGCACAGTAGTGAAAGTGGTGTGCCCCAAGCCGGGCTGAACCCAATAGCCTGGGGTGACTGATGGCTTTATAGAACTGTGCAAAATCAAGACAGTTTAAACCCGGTTGGTTGGCTCTCTGGGACTTCACTTCACGTGACGATTCTGCGTCTGTCGCGCTTGTAGGTTTGATTTCCTCTGCATGCCCGTCTTCCACCCGCGTTTCAAGAGGGAGTTCATTCAGGAACCTGCTAAGAATCGGCCTGGCCCCCAGACAAGATCAGACCTACTGCTGTCAGGAAGGGGTAGGGACCGTCCCACGTGCTCCTTAATTAGTAGAGGCAGTAATAACTACTGCTTTATAGGACTTCATTCCCCTCTTCTGACTTGGTTGTCCTGTTTAGCCCCTGTGATGTGGGTAACTCTTGTTTTTTTTTTTTTTTTTCTTTTTTCCTTACTAAAAGTTGCGGTCCCCCCATTCTGTATCGGAGAGAAAAAGCCTTGGTTTTCATTTCTACCCTTTTATTCCCTGCTGAGAACTAGAATCTGAGCAAGAAAATGCCAAGCCTCACTGAGTCTTTGTCTTTTCTTGGGTGGGGGCGTGCAGACTGGAACACACTCATTGTGGGAAAGCTTTCTCCATGGATTCATCCAGACTCAAAAGTGGAGAAGATCCGGAGGAACTCTGAAGCGGTAAGGCTGTTCGATTTCATGGTGGCATCTTTGTACTTATTTATTTATTGGTTTTTTGAGACAGGGTTTCTCTGTGTGGTCTTCGTGGTGGTCCTGGAACTCTCTTGGTAGACCAAGCTGGCCCCGAACTCACAACCACCTGCCTCTGCCTCCTGAGCACTGGGATTAAAGGCGTGGGCAACTAATGCCTGGCTCCTAAGATTAGGCCTGACTTGGCTCTCATGGCATTTGAGAGGGTGTTCCCACATTGGGAAGATAATGAGAGGATATTGAGTTCTACCAGGCCAGGGAAAGAAAACCAACCAGCCAACCAACCAACCAACCAACAAAAAAACAAAAAAGGGAAAGAAATCAGTTCTGATACCACCCCTGAACCTGGTTAATCAGAGGACAGTTAAAGGTGTCTGGAGTTGAGTGTGGCAGGCCACATCGATAACCTCAGCAGAAGCAGGTCGCTCTCTGAGTCGGAGGCCAGCTGGTCTACTAGAGTTCCAGGCCAGTTAGGGTTACATGCTAAGACCCTGTTTCAAAAGAAAAAAGGTTGGTTCTGGCTGAGTATGGCAGCTTACAGCAGTGATCCCAGAGCACCCAGGAGGCAAAGTGAGGAGGGCCGCCTCAAATTCAAAGCCAAGCCGAGTTATGTAGTGAATTCCAGAACAGCCTGGGTCACGATGTCAGATACGGTTTCACCAGAAGTGTTTGGTTCCTAGCTCTTTTTTGTTTTTGTTTTTGTTTTCCAAGACAGGCTTTCTCTGTGTAGCCATAGCTGTCCTGGACTCACTTTGTAGACCAGGCTGGCCTCGAGCTCACAGAGCTCCACCTGCCTCTGCCTCCCGAGTGCTGGGATGACAGGCGCATGCGCCACCACGCCGGGCTGGTTCCCAGCTCTGAATGGTTTTCTCTTGTGTTTCAGGCTATGTTACAGGAGCTGAATTTCGGGGCGTATCTGGGTCTTCCAGCTTTCCTGCTGCCTCTTAATCAGGAAGACAACACAAACCTGGCCAGAGTTCTCACCCACCACCTCCACACTGGCCACCACTCTTCCATGGTATGCTGAGGGCTCTTTCTTGTCGAGTATCGTGATAGACAGTCGTGTGAGGTACCTTTTGCCTAGTTATGCCCCGGTGCATTTGGCAACATTGAAATGTCAACACTGCCCACTACCCTCCACCCCATCTAAAAGTGGTATGCAGGGAGTTCCAGAACCGTATAGTTCAATGGTAGATCATACCACACTGCCTGACATACATGAGGCTCTGGGTTGGAGTCTTAGTGCTGTAAAACGAATCATAGAAAATACTTAATTGGCCGGGCGTGGTGGCGCACGCCTTTAATCCCAGCACTCGGGAGGCAGAGGCAGGCGGATTGCTGTGAGTTCGAGGCCAGCCTGGTCTACAAAGTGAGTCTAGGACAGCCAAAGCTATCACAGAGAAACCTTGTCTCGAAAAACCAAAAAAAAAAAAAAAAAAAAAAAAAAAGATATTAAACTCATGTAGTCAAATTTAGAAAAGCAGGCAAAGAGATTAACCTGACAGCTGGGTCAAGATCTTTGGAGGGAAGCTAGCTTTCTGGACCCATTTAGTGCAAAATAGTGTTCTAACAGGGTGCCTGTTGATGCGCAGTTCTGGATGAGGGTGCCCTTGGTTGCACCGGAGGACCTGAGAGATGATGTAATTGAGAACGCACCAACTACACACGCAGAGGAGTACAGTGGGGAGGAGAAGACATGGCTGTGGTATGTCTGCTTTGGCTGCTTTACCGGCATGGGGTAGGCTGAGGAGTGCGGGGACGCTGGTGGGGAGAGCTTTTTGACATATGACATTTGACAGTATTTTTGTTTCTGATTCTGGGCAGGTGGCATAACTTCCGGACTCTGTGTGACTATAGCAAGAGAATTGCAGTAGGTGAGTCCAAAAGGGTTCTGGGACAGGAGTGCCTTCTCCAGAATAAGAATCAGCCGGCTGGGCGTGGTAGCACCCACTTTTCATTCCAGGACTTGGGAGGCAGAGGCAGGCGTATTTCTCTGAGCTCAAGGCTAGCCTGGTCTACATAGTGAGTTCCAAGATAGCTAGGACAATGTAGACAGATCTGTCTCAAGACAAAACAAAAAATAGACAAGTAGCTGGGCGTGGTGACGCACGCCTTTAATCTCAGCACTTGGGAGGCAGAGGCAGGCAGATTGCTATGAGTTCGAGGCCAGCCTGGTCTTCAAAGTGAGTCTAGGACAACCAAGGCTACACAGAGAGACCCTGTCTGGAAAAATCCAAAACCAAAACCAAAAAAAAAAAAAAAAAAAAGACAAGTAGTGGTGGCGTATGCCTTTAGTCCCAGCACTTAGGAGGCATAGGCAGGTGAGTCTCTGTGAGTTCCAGGACAGTCAGGACTGCATAAAAAGACCATCCCTTTAAAAATGGAAGTCAACAGTTTTAGGACTGGAGAGACAGCTCTGTGGTTAAGGGTGCTTGCTGCTCTGTTTTTGAGGACCAGAGTTCAGATACCAGCATGCACATTGGGTAGCTCACAACTGCACATTAACTCTAGCTCCAGGGACCTGATACCTTCCCTCTTCTGGCCTCTATGAGCCCCTGTACACCCATGGCACACATGGTACACACACACCACACACCTCACAGGAGTAAAAATAAAACCAAATCTAAAGCCAGGCATGGTGGCACACGCCTTTAATCCCAGTACTCGGGAGGCAGAGGTAGGTGGTGGATCCCTGTGAGTTCGAGGCCAGCCTGGTCTACAAAGCAAGTCCAGGACACCAAGGCTACATAGGGAAACCCTGTCTCAAAACAAAACAAAAACAACAACAACAAAAGTAAATCTAAAAAAACAAAGATGAACAATTTCATGAAGCTGGGGGTACCACCCAGTTGGTAGAGCACTTGGTTGCCTCAATGCATGAAGCCTTAAGTAAGACACACAGCACACATAAAACCAGATGTAAAGCCACATGCCTGCAATCCTAGCACATAGGAGGTGGAGGCAGGAAGATCAGGAGGTCACAGGAAGTTCAGTGCTGCATTGGGCTACTTGAGACCCACTCTGAAAATAGAACCAGCACTGGCCATTCTAGCTTATACATCCTTAATCCCCAAACATGGGAGGCATAGGAAGGTGAGTCTTTGTGAGTTCGAGGCCAGCCAAGACTATACAGTGAGAACATGACTGAAAGAAGAAGAGATGAGTTCTGTGTGTTTGTGTGTGTACACGTGCGCGCACGTGCCCCACCCAGGCGTTTTGGCTGCTTTCCCTGTGCTCAACCACCAGTGTTGTACAGAAGGAAGAGACTTGTACACAGAAGCAGAGCTCCCTGTACAATGACAGGTAATCTTCTCTTCCTTTGCACAGCTCTTGAAATTGGCGCTGACCTCCCTTCTAATCACGTCATTGATCGTTGGCTTGGAGAGCCCATCAAAGCAGCCATCCTCCCCACCAGCATTTTTCTAACCAACAAGAAGGGATTTCCTGTCCTTTCTAAGATGCAGCAGAGGCTCATCTTCCGGCTCCTCAAGGTGGGTTTCAGTGTGGCCCAGGGTGTCTCCTGACTCACTTTTACATATGACTTCCTCCCTCTCGGGGAGAGGGACAGGTTATTGTTTTCTTTCTGGTTTCTGGAGAAGGAACCAAAGGACACTAGGAATTTGTTTTATAGGTAGTTAAAGTAAGAGGCTGGGTGTGGGGACGCACCCCACCTTCGTCTCAGCACTGGGAGGCAGAGGGAAACAGAAAAACAAACAAAGTAAAGGTTCTTGTGTACTGGGAGTGTGAAGGTCCCTGTGCCCACAGATCACCAGGAAAGCAGGAATGTCAAGCATTCGGGGTTGTCCTCTTAAGGGAAGGGCGGACGACCTGTCCTTCCATCGGGAAAGCTGGGAATTGGAGGACTAGAGGTGACTATCAGCCCAAATGACCTTATGCTATCTGTGTGACGGGACCATGCCGGATCCTTCTGTGGGCTCTTAAGCTAAACATGGGCTGTCTCTACAGCCCATCTTCTTGGAATGAATAATGCGTGCGCTGAGTTTCGATGTAATTATGCTTCTTTGTATAGTAGAGATTGTGGCACACCAGGAAACTTTACCCCAAATTCTACTGTGTTTGTATATACGCTGGCACTAAACCGCTTGGCATCGGGCTCGTGAAGTTTGATCCAGCCTAAGTCAGGGTGACGTTTCATTCTCACCTCCTTGCAGATTGGTTTCCTGCTGTCTTGACACCTGCAGGGAGCCCCTTTGAGGCAGGGTGATGCTTACCTGTCTCCTGAGGACTTTATAAGTTTATCAGAGGCCTACCTTTTTTTGGTGCTGGAGAACTGTTGTAGGGTTTTACTTTACATTAGGACCTTTGAGCATCAAGCACACTGTCCGTAAGAATCATGGCTTGTGAGCTGGGTCTCATGGTCTGAGTTTTCTCACAGTTGGAAGTGCAGTTTATCATCACCGGCACCAACCACCACTCAGAGAAGGAGTTCTGCTCCTACCTCCAGTACTTGGAGTACTTAAGCCAGAACCGTCCTCCACCCAATGCTTATGAACTCTTTGCCAAAGGCTATGAGGACTATCTGCAGTCTCCGCTCCAGGTAGGTTTGGAGCCCACCGAGGGTGAAGGGAGGGCGGCAGGGATAGTATTCAGCAGTCCAGGGCAGTGGGTTGACTCTCAGCACTCACATGGTAGCTCACCACTGTGAGGCCACTTCAGGAGTGCTGGCGCCCTCAGTGCCTTTTCTTCAAGCATTGCCTGCATGTGGTGTACAGATGCACTTGCAGGCAAAATACCCATACACATACTTTTTTAGTTGAAAAAAAATCTTTAAAGCTATATTATTAGTATTAGTAATAATAGTGAGAGATGGGGGGGCAAAACTATTTTAAGAGTAGGTGGTCCAGGTGATCCTATCAAAATTCAGGAAGCAATGGGAAATTCTTTACATCTTGGCTGTTGGCCAAAAAATGTCCAACTTGCTCTCTCCTCTCACTCATTAGCCACTGATGGACAATCTGGAATCTCAGACATATGAAGTGTTTGAAAAGGACCCTATCAAATACTCTCAATATCAGCAGGTATAGTGTTGGCTTCGGGGTGGAAAGGCGCAGGGCCAGGGTACGGTCAGTGAAGGGACCCCAGCTCTGAGGCTTCTGTCTTTCCCCAGGCTATTTATAAATGTTTGCTGGACCGAGTACCCGAAGAAGAAAAGGAGACCAATGTCCAGTGAGTACTTTTCCTTGTGTTCCTGGGCAGTTGCATGCCTGCGTCTCCATCTGCTTGCTCGGTCAGTTTGACTCTCTCCTTTCCTTAGGGTACTAATGGTGCTGGGCGCAGGCCGGGGGCCTCTAGTGAACGCGTCTCTCCGGGCAGCCAAGCAGGCCGACCGGCGGGTAAAGCTCTATGCCGTAGAGAAGAACCCCAATGCTGTGGTGACGTGAGTAGCAGCCTGCCTGCTGGGCAGCGGTCCTGGGTCCCCGTTTCCAGCCGCGGTTACCCCGTTCCGTCGCCTCCATTTCAGGCTGGAGAACTGGCAGTTTGAAGAATGGGGGAGCCAGGTGACAGTTGTCTCATCGGACATGCGGGAATGGGTGGCTCCAGAGAAAGCAGACGTCATCGTCAGCGAGCTCCTGGGCTCCTTCGCAGACAACGAGCTATCGCCAGAGTGTCTGGATGGAGCCCAGCACTTCCTGAAAGGTTTGTCCAGGTTGGGGTGTGAGGTGGTTGGTGGTTGGTCAGGGAAGCAGCCTGGGGAATTGGACTTGGGTCAGATCCTGTGGCTGTGAACAGCTGCTTGCTAGAGTAAAAAGTGATGACAAAGCTTCCGAGAGAGAGAGCTATGAGTGGGTGGACTAGAGTTAGTTTTTTTTTGTTTTTGAGACAGGGTTTCTCTGAGTAGCCTTGCCTGTCCTGGACTCACTTTGTAGACCAGGCTGGTCTCAAATTCACAGAGATCTGTCTGCCTCCTGAGTGCTGGGACTACAGGTGTGCGCCACCACTAGAAATTCTTTACCTGAGGTCTGTGGGCTCCCTGAGATGGCATAATTATACACTTTGAGGGCCAGGAGTAGAGTGTAGCTTTAGAGTGTTCATCTGCGATGAAGCTCTGGGTGTGATCTCTATCATGGGGGCGGGGGAGTATCTCGGGCTTAATGTTCATTGGGAACTCCCCTCCCCACCTCCCTCAAGGTGGGGTCTCTCTGTGTAGCCTCTGGCTGTCCTGGACTTACTTTGTAGACCAGGCTGGCCTTGAACTCACAGAGATCCACCTGCCTCTGTCTCCCGAGTGCTGGATGGGATTAAAGGCGTGGGCCACCACGCCTGGCCTCATTGGGAACTTTTATGAGGTGTTGGGATCCCCACCAGAGTAGAGTGCAGGAATGCCTTGCAGTGGGCTGTGTACGTGATGTGGCCCCATAGGATTGTCATCAGGGACACTGTAGTCGTCGTAGTTTGTGTAAGGACTGTTGTTTTCACGTAGTAGTTGTCTGACACTCATCCCAGTTTGTACTGTTGCTAAGTAGCATGTGACTGTGCTTTTTTTTTTTTTTTAATTGGTGGCTGTAAATTATCCTAAGAGTGGAATCCCTATCAACAATGTCTTCCTGCCATGCCCATAGCAACCTTGGCTCGTTTGCGCCTTCAGTTAGTGCAAAGCTGCCATTTCCCTCCTTTTTGGAAACCGATGTGACCGTGTTGCTTTGCAGATGATGGTGTGAGCATCCCTGGAGAATACACCTCCTTCCTGGCTCCCATTTCCTCCTCTAAGTTATACAATGAGGTCCGAGCCTGCCGGGAGAAGGACCGAGACCCTGAGGTAAAGCGCTGCTTTTCTAGAAGGAGGGGCTGCTCTTTAGTCCCGATTTCTTCCCCTGGAGTAGATGGAGAGGTGAAAGAGAAGGTGGGACTGAAGGAAAGGAAGCGAAGCGGGTGTGTGTGTGTGTGTGTGTGTGTGTGTGTGTGTGTGTGTGTGTGTGTGTGTGTGTGTGTGTGTTTGTTTTCATTGGTCCTGGAGCCTGAGCTTTCTCTGGGGATGTTGGTGTTTCCTGTCTGTCTCCTTAGTTCTTGCTGTCTCCCTCTGAACAGGCACAGTTTGAGATGCCTTATGTGGTTCGGCTGCACAACTTCCACCAGCTGTCTGCTCCGCAGCCCTGTTTCACCTTCAGCCACCCCAACCGAGGTAGGTTCACGTGTGGCTGTCCTGACTGAGAAGGGTGTGGCTGTCCTGCCTCTCTTCCCTGGCTATCTCAAGGCTGTGCGTTTCTAGTCCTACTTTATTTTATTTTGTTTTTATTTATTTATTTATTGGTTTTTCTAGACAGGGTTTCTCTGTGTAGCCTTGGCCATCCTGGACTCACTTTGTAGACCAGGCTGGCCTCGAACTCACAGCGATCCGCCTGCCTCTGCCTCCCGAGTGCTGGGATTAAAGGCGTGCGCCACCACGCCCGGCTTATTTTATTTTATTTTTAAAGATTTATTTATTTATTATATATACAGTGTTCTGCCTGCATGTATGCCTGCACACCAGAAGAGGGCATGAGATCACATTACAGATGGTTGTGAGCCATCATGTGGTTGCTGGGAATTGAACTCAGGACCCCTGAAAGAGCAGTCAGTGCTCTTAACCACTGAGCCATCTCTCCAGCCCCTATTTTGGTTTTTTGAGACAGGGTTTCTCTGTGTGGCCCTGGCTGTCCTAGACTCACTTTGTAGACCAGGCTGGCCTCGAACTCACAGCCATCCACCTGCCTCTGCCTCCCAAGTGCTGGGATTACAGGTGTGCGCCATCATGCCCGGCTGTATCTAGTCCTTTAGTGCTAGATCTTATTCAAGTTTGTCAAGTTGTTGGGGGGGGTCGTTTTGCTTGTCATCCATCCACATCTCTCCTGACAGACCCTATGATTGACAACAACCGCTACTGTACCTTGGAGTTTCCTGTGGAGGTGAACACCGTGCTGCACGGCTTTGCGGGCTACTTCGAGACTGTGCTTTATCGCGATATCACCCTGAGTGAGTGTCTGAGACAGGGTCCGAGGGCGTCACAGCACTGCTGGCTTTTGCTCAGTCTGCGTGTTCTCGGAGGCCACTTCACAAAGCTTTCTCAGCTGCGCCTGCGCACTAGTCCATGTTGCTGTAGGCCCAGCACACTGATTTAGCGGGGAGCCCAAGGTCCAGGAGTGGGGATCTCTGCATCTTCGTTTTTTTATGACCGCAGAAGAGGTAAGAGGAAAGCCAGGACCTCAAGGTGTCCGTTCCTTTGTGTCCACAGGTATCCGCCCAGAGACTCACTCTCCGGGGATGTTCTCCTGGTTCCCCATCTTCTTCCCCATTAAGGTAGGCGTTGCCTCCCCTTTGCCACCGTGGGCTGGGGGATAGCTGCTTCTGCTGGTGTTCTGCTCCCGGCCCCGGCTCATTGGCTGTAACCATGTCCTGTCGTGTCACTTGCTCTGGGACCCTGGGTGACCTACCTGGACTCCCGATGTCTCTCGTCACTCTTGTCTAGTCTTCACCTGGAACAGGCATCATTTTTTACAACGTAAACTGAATGTGCCTTTCTGTTTAGCTCTTCAGTGCCGTCCCTCTCCCCTTAGCTGGACATCTGGATGTTCTGAGAGCTGGTTCGTGGGTTTTCCTGCATCCCAGCTGCAGCCTCCAACCTTTAGTCCTTTCTGCTTTGCCTGTGGGGCTCTTTGCTCATGTCCCCACCCCGCTGCCTGACCTAGGTCTCCTGGAACATCTCCACTGTCAGGCAGTGTTCCTGTCCTCCTAGAATAGATCGGCTTCCTCTTAGGTGTTTCCGGGCACTGTACAAGCTCAAGGCATTCACTGAGCCTTTGTTCACTGTCTGGATGTGTTCATATTTTGACCAAGTAGGTAAGTCTTATGAGGGTCAGACTATTTTATTGTGTTTATCTTTTGTTGTTTGGTTTTGAGATTTTTGAGTTATATTTTGAATTATAGCTCAAGCTGGCTTTGAAGTCCTCAGCCTCCTGAGTGCTGAGTGCTGGGGTTGTAGTTAGGTTAGTACCCACAGTTGGGGTTTATCGTCTCATCTGTGTCAGCCCTAACACCGTCGCCGGGTGTAGCCCCTCGGCCCCACCCTGAACCTCCATGTCTTTGCTGTTACAGCATCCCATCATGGTGCGTGAAGGCCAGAGCATCTGCGTGCGCTTCTGGCGATGCAGCAACTCTAAAAAGGTGTGGTACGAGTGGGCGGTGACGGCACCAGTCTGTTCGTCTATTCACAACCCCACCGGGCGCTCCTACACCATTGGCCTCTAGCCCCGGGCGCAGTGTCGGAGGCTTGGAAGCAGCGTTGAGTTTCTCTTCCTACAGCACAGAAGGGGCAGAGCACGTCCATGTGTAAGCCCCTCACCTGTCAGCGCCGAGCGATTCAGTCTGCTTTCCTACCTTATGTCTGATGGCCAAGGGGTACGCCTTCCAGGACTGCCAAGCATGGTGGTGCCCACCTTTTATCCCAGTACTCCAGAGGCAGGGGCAGGTGGATCTCTGTGAGTTCAAGGCCAGCCTGGTCTATCTAGCAAGTTTTAGGCCAATTAGGGCTACATAGTGAGACCCTGTTTCCAAAAAGGATAAAAAAAAAAAAAAGAAAAGAAAAGAAAAGTAAAGAAATATGGGACACAAGCCACCCACCCTTCAAAGGCCTCTGGCTAAGGCGTGAGGACTTAGCAGTGGGTGACGTAGCAACTGGTGCTCAGCGTCCAGGGCTTCCCAGGGTCAGCAGAAAAAAGAAGAAAAGATTTGCGGAACGGCCCAAGAAGGTGTGATTGAGCACATTTCCAGCCTTCTCCTTGCCTTATTTTGTTGTTTTATGGTTTTGTGTAAGAAGGAAACACAAAATAAAGTGAAGTTCTAGCCTCCGCTGCTTTACCCTGCCGCTCCTGACTGCTTTCCTGCCCCTCGCTCCAAGCCAGGCGTGTTCCAGTCTGAGCTCTCGCCTCACCTGTGACACAGGGGGACCCAATGCGGAGCGAGAGCTGGGGGTGTCACTGGTAGAGCGCAGAGTACTCAGTGATAACCTGTGTGGTTCTGAGCTGTGCCCGTGTCGGCGTGTCCTCTCCACCCCCCACCCCTCCACCTCTAGGACTGGTGGATGTAGGCTTTTTCTGACTGGTCCATTTGTCTGTTCTCTAGGAAGGAGACACACCTCGGGAAAACGGTATGAGTGAAGCTAGCTAGCTTCTCCCTTCCTTAGATGGCTTGCCAGGCATCTCTAGGAAAATCACAGAGTAATTAGTCCAGTTGCCCGTTTTGTAGAAGGGAAATTTAAAGTCAGATCAGTGAAATGTTGCTGCATAGCCAAACATACCTCTAACAGCCAGGAAGTTTTTGGGGTAGTGCAGAATTGGGCAGCTGGAGTCTCTGGGAGCTTTGGAAACCCTCAGAAACTGAGGGCTGCTATCATCAGTTCTGTCTGGAACAGAGTACTGCAGTGTCTGTCACCTGAGAGATGCTCTTGGTTTAATTGCCAGTAGGGGGTGGTGTGTTGATTTGGACAGCAGTGACGCTGAGGAATCTAGGGCCATACTCAAGTTCCAAGTAGTGAGGTCGAGAGAGGCAGGTAGCTGCCCACTCAGGATGGAGGTGTGGGACCCTACAAAACCATCTCCAAGGAAAGAGACTACCCTTAGGTCAGTAGGCGTGGTCAAGGACATCCTCAGTTGGCTCCACCCAAGGAGCTCAGCCAGGTACTCTTAACATCTGTGTCAGGAAGAAACAAGTGAATCTTCTTTTTTCCCTTCCTTCTGTGAGTCACTTAACCAAGAAGTGAGTGGTGAGCACCTACAAGGTACCTTTGCTTGAGTTCTTGAGAGGTTAAGCTAATCAGTGACCTAGGGGTTACTAAGAAATGTTGGAGTTTGACTCCTATGTAGGGCTTTAGCCAATGGAAGTTGTAGTTTGAGCCTTTGTTCTGACTGATCTCGCAAGTGCATGCCATGGTCTAGAAAGAGGAGTCCAGCTGAGGCGGTTCTTTGTGGAGAATAGGAAATAGTGGAGCTTCCGGCCCCCAACAAACCCGAAGGAACGGAGCCAACCTTTGGGATCCAGAGTAGGTGAGCAACCGGGTGTGGTGGCGCACGCCTTTAATCCCAGCACTCGGGAGGCAGAGGCAGGTGAGTCGCTGTGAGTTCGAGGCCAGCCTGGTCTACAAGGCGAGTCCAGGATGGCCAAGCTTACACAGAGAAACCCTGTCTTGAAAAACCAAAAAAACAAAACAAAAGTCCACACTTGCCGGACTTAATGACCCACACCTTCAAAAAATCATCAGTAATGTGGTCTCATTTGACAAAGTCTAGATGCTGCTGTGACTGTGGGTGGCTAATGTGGGTTTTGAAGCAGCGATGGAAGAAGAGGCTGCGATGGACTGTGGATGGAATTTAATGCCCCTTGAAGGGCCAGAGAGATGGATGGATCATTGGTTAAGAGCACTAACTTTTTTCAGAGGACCGAAGTTCAGTTTTCCAGCATGTACATGGTGTTCACAACCTTCCATAACTCCTGGGGGATTTATTTCCGTTTTCTGAGCTCCATAGACAGTAGGCACACACGTGGTGCACACACATGCAGGCAAAGCATCCAAGCTCCATAATTAAGGGATCTTGGCCCATAAATTAGGGCATTGAGAGATCTTGACTCTTACCACCTTAAAATGCATAATATTTGGAACTTGACTGCTTTTAGGTTTTCTAGAAAAACTCAATTAAACCCAATGGGCAGGGTGAGGCTGAGGAAGGAGGACTGATTGAGTCCCGGAGGTCAGGGCTATGTTGCGCTATGCTCCACTGATCACCACCCTAAGTTCAGCATCGAATTGGTGGTGACTTCCTGAGAGTGAAGGACCACTAGAATCGCCTAAGGAGGGACAAGCAGGCCCATGCCGGAAACAGAGTCAGTGGTGGCTTGAATGAGAATGGCCTCCTTAGGCTCAGGTATTTGAATACTTAGTATGCTTTTGATGGAATTCCTTGAAGAGGATTAGTGGGCGTGGCTTCATTGGAGGAGGGGTGCCATTGTGGGTGGGCTTTGAGGTTTCAAAAGCCTAGCCATTCGCAGGTAGCTCTCTCTGCCTCCAACTCTATCCGGAAGTGAGCTCTCAGCTCCTGCTGTAGACCCATACCTGCTTTCCTGCCACCATGTTCCCCACCGTGATCATGGATTCAGCCTCTGCAACTGTAAGCCCCAATAAACTCTTTGTTCTGTAAGTTGTCTTGGTTGTGGAGTTTTGTCATGTCAATAGAAAAGCAACTAAGACCAGTTCAAAATGTACTTTCTGCTTGGTAGTGGGTTGTGCCTGTGAATAGTCACTATAACCCAACAGGGGCAACATAGTTAGACACCGTCTCCTAAAAAACAAAACAAAACAATGAGTTTCCTAATTTTGTTTGTTTTTTGTTTTTAATTTTTTGAGACAGGGTTTCTCTGTGTAGCCTTGGCTGTTCTCTACTTGCTTTGTAGACCAGGCTGGCCTCGAGCTCAGAAAGATCCGCCTGCTTCTGCCTCCCTGAGTGCTGGGATTAAAGGCGTGCGCCACCACGCTCGACCCTTGTTTGTTTTTCAAAACAGGGTTTCCCTGTGTAGCTCTGGTTGTCCTGAAACTCACTATTATAAACCAGACTCCTCTTTTGCTCCGAGATCTGCCTGCCTCTGCCTTCCAAATGTTGGGACCAAAGCCATTCATCACCCTGCCTGGCATGCCAATTTATTTAAATTAGCAGCAAAGGTGTTCCTACTCAGTGGAACATCATAGTATATTTTTTTATGATAGCTATTTAATTAAACAACATAATCTGGGATCACTCAGGTGTGTATGATCTATGCTTGACAGATATGTCATGTGGTGCATATTATGCCTGAGTTTAAATTACTCTGAATGAAAACTTCATATATGCGGTTTGGAGAGGATTGTTAACTTCAGTGAAAGATTTTTTTTTGAGGGGGGGGTTTAATTCCTAGAGCCTCGTGTATACTATAAACACACTGTGTTAGACCCCTAGCCCCTTTATTTTCAGACAAGAGTCATGTAACCCAGGCTAGCTCTCTACTGGCTGTATAGCTGCCCATGACTTGAACTTGTAACTGTTCTGCCTCTGCTTGTTGAGTGGTTGATTTCATGGAACATGTATCAGGTTTTCCTTGATGTTGGGAATGGGACACCAGGTGTCTGCCTCTTGGGAAACACTGCTGAGTTACATCTCCAGCCCCAGCTTTAAGGGAAAGCTTTGGCATATGTTAAGGTTCATGCTGAACACCAGGCTGACCTTGAACTCTAGGCAGTTCCTCCTCAGCCTCCAGAGTGCTGCTAGGTTGGAGTCACTATACCTTTTTGTTTGTTTGTTTGTTTGTTTGTTTGTTTGTTTGTTTTTTGAGACAGGGTTTCTCTGTGTGGCCTTGGCTGTCCTGGACTCGCTTTATAGACCAGCCTGGCCTCTGCCTCCTAGCGTACTGGGATTACAGATATGTGCCACTATGCCCAGCTAAGATGAACAATTCTTGAGGTCACAAGTATTTTATTCAGAGAGAAAGGTACATTGGTTTTGTATGAGTTGTGTGTGGTGTATGCACCAAGCAAAATGTCCTAGCTTGTTTTTACTGTTCCCTACCCTATTGCTTTAAGACTGGGTCTCTTGTTAGACCGGACGCTCGCTGTGTCAGCCTGGCTGGAGGGCTGGCTATTGGGTTCTCAGGGTCTGCCTGTCTCCATTCTGCCGATGGTGATGGAGTTAGAGGAGCCTGTGGTGAGTGCTGGAGATTTGAACTCAGTTCCTTATGCTTGTACAAGCTACCTCACCGTCATCCCTATTTTTATTTTTGTTTTTTGTTTTTTTGAGGCAGGGTTTCTCTGTGTGGCCTTAGCTGTCCTGGACTCACTTTGTAGACCAGGCTGGCCTGGAACTCACAGCTATCTGTCTGCCTCTGCGTCCCAAATACTGGGATTAGAGGTGTGTGCCAACATGCCTGGCCTGTTTTTGTTTGGATAGGATATCAGGACCTTGAATCTTTTGTGTAATTGGGGAGGACCTTGAATATATATTTTTTAAATTTTTCTTGGGCTGGAGCAATGGTTGAACTAGTGGCATGCCCCTTTAATCTCAGCACTCAGGAGGCAGAGGTTGTCAGATCTCAGTGAGTTTGAAACCAACTTGGTCTACATAGTACCAGGACAGTCAGAACTAAGTTGAGAGGCCCTTTCTCTTAAAAAAAAAAAAAAAAAAAGACTGGCTGCTATTCCAGAGGAACTGGGTTTGATTCCCAATATCACTCAGAGGGCACAACTCACAGATGCACAGGCACGCAGGCAAAATACCCATGTGTGCGCACACACACACAATCAGTCAATCAATCTATGTATCTTTAAAAAGTTGTTTGTTTTGTTTTTTGGATACAGGGTTTCTCTGTGTAGCCCTGGCTGTCCTAGAACTGGCTCTGAGGAGCAAGCTGGCGTTGAACTCAAAGATCCACTTGCTTCTGCCTACTTTTAGTTCTGGGACGGAAGGTATGTACCACACCACCCAGCTGGTTTGGTTTGGTTTCTGAGACAGAGCGGCTCCAACTCCTGGAGATGCTCCTGCCTCATCCTCCAGCATGCTGGAATCTCAGGTGTGAGGTGCCATGCCAGCTCTAAGTCACATTTTGTGTGTTAAGGTCTATGAAAATCACTACATAGTCACAAGAACTCTGTGACACAGGAAGCAGGTGTTCCTCCCAGGAGAGAGGGGAATGGTGCCCAGAAGGCTGAGCGACTGCAGACCAGGGTCAGCTGACTCCAGAGTCTCTGTGTTAACCTTCAGACAGGTCACTCCCAGCTCCCTTTTGTGTGTGTGTGTGTGTGTGTGTGTGTGTGTGTGTGTGTGTGTGTGTGTGTGTGTGTGATTGGTGTGCACACCTGCCATAGTACACCTGCAGTCAGAGGAGGACAACTTCTTCTGTGGATTCCAGAGGCTGAACTCAGGCTGTAAGGCTTGACCATCAAGCGCAGTCACTGACTGGACCAGCATTTCAACCCTGTTTGCTTATTTTTTGAGGCAGGCTCTCACTGTGGCTCAGGCTAGCATGGAATTCTCTATGTGACTGTAGGTGACGTTGAATGCCTGGGCCTCCTGCTCAAGTGTTCAAGTGCTGAGACCCCAGGCCTACACCATCAGGACCAGCCCTAGTTTTGTTCTCTTTGGGCTTAGGCCTTACTATGTAGCCCAGGCCGTTGACTTTGCCTGCATCCAAACTTGCCCATTTTTAGGCAGAATTTTGTCTGTGGCCCAAAGGAGGACATTTTCCCCAGTGGCTGGTTTACCACATTTGAAGCCATCTCCATAAGGAGGTTCTTTGATGATCATTATCTTCTTTGAGGTCAGTTTGATAGATTTTAATTTATACATAAACACCCATGAAGCCATTTTTTAAAAGAGGGTTTTCTTTTCTTTCTTTCTTTCTCTCTCTCTCTCTCTCTCTCTCTCTCTCTCTCTCTCTCTCTCTCTCTTTTTAGACAGGGTTTCTCTGTGTAGGCTTGGCTGTCCTGTACTCTCTTCGTAGACTAGGCTGGCTTCGAACTCACAGAGATCCTCCTGCCTCTACCTCCCAGAGTTCTGGGATTATAGGTGTTTGCCACCTTGCCTGGTATTTATTTTTTAAGATTTATTTATTTATTTATACAGTATTCTGCCTGAATGTGTGCCTACATACCAGACAAGGGCACCAGATCTCATTGTAGATGGTTGTGAGCCACCATGTGGTTGCTGGGAATTGAACTCAGGACCTTTGAAAGAACTGACAATGCTTTTAACCTCTGAGCCAACTCTCCAGCCCCCCTGGTATGTTTTTTAATCTTCAGTTTTGCATTTTTTCCTTTTTATTGAAAACTTGTGCCTTGGATGAAGAGATGGCTCAGCCACTAGAAGCACTGGGTGGGTGTTCTCGCCAGGTTCAGCTCCAGCACTTGCCTGGCCTCTCACAACCATCTGTGACTTCAGTTCTATAGGATCCTTGCCCACTTCTGATTTCCTTGGCATTGCATGCAAGGGGTACACAGACATATACAGAAGCAAAACATGCCCATGCACATGAAATGAAAATATTTTTTTCTTCTGTATTTTTATTTATTATGTATACAGCACTCTGCCAGCATATACGCCTGTAGGCCAGAAGAGGGCACCAGATCTCATTATAGATGGTTATGAGCCATCATGTGGTTGCTGGGAATTGAACTCAGAACCTTTGGAAGAGCAGACAGTACTCTTAACCTCTGAGCCATCTCTCCAGCCCCAAAATGAAAATCTTAAACAAACAATGTATACACATACACAAAAAAAGGAAACATTTCCCAGCTCCCTCCTGGAATTGGGGTTCAGTCTGAGCAGTTACAAGTCATCAGTTTGGATGGTTTGTGAATCTTCTTTTCCCTGTTTATGTACTGTGTCCAGTGACCATTTTTAAAAAATATTTTATTTAATTTTTTAATTTATGTGTGTTGGTGTTAGGGTGTCAGATCTTGGAGTCACAGACAGTTGTGAGCTGCCATGTGGTTGCTGGGGATTGAACCCTGGTCCTTTAGAAGAGCAGGCGGTGCTCTTTAACCACTGAGTCATCTCTCCAGCCCGTCCAGTGACCATTTGTAAAAGGCCTGTCTTGCTAATGTTATTTTTATATAACTGTGTTTGTTTTTCAGTTTCTCTCTTAACCTGGCTATCACACAAATCTTTTTGTTTTTTCAAGACAGGGTTTCTCTGTTTAGCCTTGGCTGTCTTAGACTCACTCTGTAGACCAGGCTGGCCTCGAACCCACAGTCATCTGCCTGCCTCTGCCTCCCAAGTGCTGGGATTAAAGGCGTGTGCCGCCACCCCCCAGCTTGACTCTTTTTATTTGTAATAAGCTTCACAACATAATGACAGAGCAGTTATTACTCTATTCTTAACCGCCTGAGCTAGTTTGTCCTCCCGGCGTACACATCCCAGAGATACTTGCACTTTGTAGCTTTCCCTGCTCCATCTCCTTCTCCTCATCTCCCTAGGGCCTCTCTCATGCCTGAATCCCCTACTTCCTCTTCTAACTCCTCCTTCCCTGGCTGGCAGGAAGTCCAGCCCTCTTCTCTCCCCTGCTCAGCTGTAAGCTGATTTATTGGGATACCAGGGCACAATTGTGGAGCAATTTTTACAGAAGAACAATGAGACAGGAGAGCCTCAGAACAAGGATTGCAACTGGATATCGTGGGGGGCAGGGTTGTTGTTGTTGTTTTTTTTTTAAACAGAAATCAGCATTTGAATTACACAATAATCTTATGCCTGCACCATCTCAGTAAATTCACCCTGAATTTACTACACCCTGAAGGGCCATGCTTTTAGAACGGGAAGGGAGTAGTAGTAGTGATCTGTGTTTTGCCAGTAACCTGGTAACAATAGTCAGTTTACCTCAGACCTAATGCCAGCTTTCCCTCTCCTGGGACAGAATGTCAGTGGACTAGATATTGGTAGCTGATGGCTAATATAAAAATCTGTTGTGCTGCCGGGCGTGGTGGCGCACGCCTGTAATCTCAGCACTCGGGAGGCAGAGGCAGGTGGATCACTGTGAGTTCGAGAACAGCCTGGTCTACAAAGTGAATCCAGGGCAGCCAAGGCTACACAGAGAAACCCTGTCTTGAAAAACAAAAACAAAAATGAAAACAAACACAAACAAACAAACAGATCTATTGTGCCGATCTCTTCCTTTGCAGTGTTGTTTTCTTGCTTCTGTGGGTTACTTAGTTGGGAGACCCAGCTGCTCCAAAACTGACTAGACAGTTAAAACACGGACTTCTTCCTGGTCCACCTTTGCTCTCTGCTCAGTGATATGTGGTCTAGGCACCTTGTACTGTGTGAATCATCCTTGGCACCCTTAGGATGAGCAGCAAAGGCCAGAGCTTATGAAGGGCGTTCCACAGATATTACCAGCGGTGCTAGCAACAGGGTTGTGGGGGCCAATGAGAGCTCCACTACTGAGGAGACAGACAAGAGAGTGTGAGTGGGAAAAAAAAATGTCAAAGCAAGACAGCTGTGACCCCTGGCGAAAGAGTTAAGAGTATCAAGATGGGTGCTTTTCACCTTTGAGTCATCTCTGCACCCTTCCCCCACTTTGAGACACCAGCTCTCTAAGTAGCTTTGGCTAGCCCCGCACTTTATATAGACTAGGCTGGTCTTGAGCTCCCAGAGCTCCCCCTGCCTCTGCCTCCTAAGTGTGTGTGCCGCCACACCCTTCTCTAGGAGCAGGATGATACAGACAAGCATTATAGAATTGGTGTATTGTGGGGCTTGAGAGATGGCTCAGTGGTTAGCCTGATGTTTTCTCAGAGGACCTGAGTTCAGTTCCCAGCACCTGTGTCAGATGGCTCACCAATGCCTATAAATCCAGCTCTAGGAACTCAATGCCCTTTTTTGATCTCTGTGGGTACCACACACACAGCTGGCAAACATGAAGACCGACGGGGAGCAGTCCCTTCATCCTGAAGGGCCTTTGTATTAGAAAATCGTGATAGGAGCTGGGCGGGGTGGTGCAGGCCTTTAATCCCAGCACTTGGGAGGCAGAGGCAGGTGGATCACTGTGAGTTCAAGGCCAACCTGAACTACAAAGTGAGTCCAGGACAGTCAAGGCTATACAGAGAAACCCTGTCTCGAAAAACCAAAAAGAAAGAAAGAAAGAAAAGCGTGCTAGGGAGACAGACTAGCACTGGAAGCATTTCATCTTTCCCCCATACCATAACACAGTTCTTTCCGTTGCTGTTAACTGATTCTTCTAGCCCCATGTGACTCTGGGCTTAGCACCAGCTACCAGCCACAAAATCTGTTTTCTGAGTTTAATCTGGAAGCATATATTTTTACAGTTGCTTACAAGGTTGAGGGTTGGCTGGGCATAGTGGCACATGCCTGTAATTCCAGCACTTGGGAGGCAGGGGCAGCCGCCAGCCTCTGTGAGTTCGAGGCCAGCCAAGGTTAGGGGTTGGGAGACAAGGTAGGCTATATGCTATCCTAAGACTCACTCACCTCTGAAGAATCCGGTAAAGGCAAGCCACATATACCACCTACATAGAATTGTCAGTACCAGAGGGCATGGTGGCACACACCTATAATCCCTATGCTCAGGGAGGCAGAGGCAGGTGGATATCTGTGAGTTCAAGGCTAGCCTGGTCTACAGAGCAAGTCCAGGACAGCCAGGGCTACAAAGAGAAACCCTGTCTTAACAAATAAGCAAACAAACAAAAACTAGAATTGTCAGCACAACATGCTCTTTTAGAACTGGTAGAACTAGCGAGGCAATGATGGTGCACACCTTTAACCCCTGCCCACCTGGGAGGCAGAGGTAGGTAGGTCTCTGAGTTTGAGGCCAGTCTGGTCTACTGAGCAAGTTTTGGGACAGTCAGGGTTACCCAGAGAAGCCTTGTCTGGAAAAGAAAAAAAAGCCTGGGAATCTTCTTGACTTTCATCTTGTCTCCCATTTATATTTGAAGCCAGGGCTTTGTGCATTCAAGGCAAGCACAAGACCCATATGTCCCTATATGTTTACTTTTTTTTGTTGTTTTATTCTTCTGTTTTTGTTTTTGTTTTTGTTTTTTTTTTTTTTGAGACAGAGTTTCTCTGTGTAGCCTTTGCTGTCCTGGACTTGCTTTATAGACTAGGCTGGCCTTGAACTCACAGGGATCCACCTGCCTCTGCTTCCCGAGTGCTGTGGTTTACCTTTAAAATTTTTTTTATTTTATTTTATTTTATTTTTTGAGACCAGGTCTCATTTTGTAGCCTTGGTTGACCTGGAACTTGCTCTGTAGACCAGGTTGGCCTTTCATAGGGACCTGCCTACCTCTGCCTCCCAAGTGCTGGGATTATAGGTTTATGCTTCCACATGTCCAAAAGATTTTATTTTACTTTATCAGACTTATCCGATTTTATTTTATTTTATGTGTGCAATTGTTTTGCCTGTATGTACGCTTGTACACCAGTGTTCTAGGAGGTCAGAAGAAGGCATCAGATTCCCTGGAACTGGAGTTACAGATAGTTGTGAGCCACTGTATGGGTGCTGGGAACTGAGCTCTGGTCTTCGGCAAGAACCTTAACCATTGAGCCATCTTTCCAGGCTCCCATAGATTTGAATTTTGTGTGTGTTTGTGTGTGTGTGTGTGTGTGTGTGTGTGTGTGTGTGTATATGTGATGACATGATGACATGCATGTGGTGGCTGCCCAAGGAAGCCAGAGGAAACTCCTGACTCTGGAGTTACAGTTAGTGATGGGAATTGAACTTGAGTCATCTGGAAGGGAAATGTATTTTCTTAATTCCTGAGCCATCTCTCTAGCCCCTATATACACTTTGTTTGTTTGTTTTTGTTTTGTTTTTCGAAACAGGGTTTCTCTGTGTAGTCTTGGCAGTCCTCAACTCACTTTGTAGACCAGGCTGGCCTAGAACTCACAGATATCCACCTGTCTCTGCCTCCTGAGTGCTGGGATTACAGGTGTGTGCCACCACGCCCAGACGACATCATTTTTCTTGATGGGGACCAGGAGGCAGATTTGGTGTCAGCAGGTGGACGTTTGTAGCTTGAGGCAAACTTGCCGAAGGTAGAGGCCCTGCCAGGTGAAGAAGAGAGGGGAATTATAGGTGGAGAACTGGAACTTAACCCTAGCTCCTGCCCTGCAGCTAAATAGAGCAGTTCCCTTGGGGGCCCTGACTCCAGCGTTTTGTTTTTATTTTTATTTTTTAATACAAGGTCTCTATGTAACCTTGGTGGTCCTGGAACTCTCTATGTAAATCAAGTAGACCTCAAACTCACAGAGATCCTCCCGCTTCTGTTTCCTGAGCGCCAGGGTTAAAGGCGTGCGCCACTTCCTCAGTTTACCCAAATGGTTCTAACTGGCAGACTTACTAGAATTGGGAAGGGGGGAGGGTGTTTGAGCTCAGACACAAAGGGTGCTGTGTGCTCACTCTGCCTCTTTGTTCTAGCTATAGGTCAGCTCTAAACCATGGCGACCGGGCAGTTCCTTCTCGGTGTTTCCCCCACCCTAGCGTCCTTACCCCTAGACACGAGAGTCCCGAGGACCGAGTCGTTTATTTGTGGGTTATTCTCATCCTCAAACTCCTTCTCTCGGCCTCCCTTCTTGCTGTTCTCCTGAATAATGGCTAGTTAGGGACTGTGCGGTACCTCCCAAGGTCCCGCTGGCCTTCACTGGCCTTTCCATGTACTTTTCTGCTACTTTTTCTTCCATTTTGTGGACCAAGTCATTCTCAGGGCAAGGGGAGTGACTCTGAAGAACGGGGACGCTTTTACTTATTTAGTGTTTCGATTTATTTATCTTAATTTTGTGCATATGGATGTTTTGCCTGCATGTATGTCTGTGTGTGTAGTATCCACAGAGGTCAGAAAAGGGCATTTGACCTCCTGGGACTGGAGTTACAGATGGTTGTGAGCTGCCATGCGGTTGCTTGGAATTGAACCCGGATTCTCTGGAAGAGCAGTCTGTGGTCTTGATTGCCAAGCTATCTCTTCAGTCCGATGGGGCCATTTTTAGACACCAAGAAGAGCTTCTGCCACGCCCCTCTGGGAATGGGCTCTGCTAAGCCAAGTGTCCGGATGAGGAATGTGGGATCCACACCTACACCGAACACCTTTGTCCCCGTGTATTCGCTCCAAAGTTGCCTTTGGCCCTTCAACACCCTAGAGATTTCTGTATTCTTTCCCCACGGGTGAGGCTGAAGCAATTAACCTTCGTCCTGTAGGTCATGAAGAAGAGCCTGTAGGGCATCTGAGGGGCAGGGACACTGGCACGCAGGGTGCACCTTGACGTTCTCTCTGCAGGAGAGACACCATGGGCTTCTGTATTGAGAAGCCTGGTGTAGGCTCAGCTTCTTTTTGGGAGGTGTGGGAACCCTGTTTTCTGCCAAGCAATTGGGTTGCCCTAGGGGACTTTCAGGAATCTGGGGAAAGGTGGGGGGGCCCTTCTTCACCAGCCCTTCTTTGGACTCTGAGTCAGAGGGCAGAGTGCGGCTGCCACTCTCCACTGCTCGCTGTGTGTGTCTCCTGGGGCCTGGATCCTAGCGGTTAAAACTGTTCCTCTCTTCTGTGTGAGCTCTTCTCACTGGGTTTTATACAGGGTGTCCTCATAAACACATACAAAACCAAATAAGCTTCTACAGAGAGCAAGCTCTCTGTTGAGATGGCTGTTGTCCACTTGGGTGTGGTCTTAGGTGAGGCACCCATCTGATGTTAAGGTCTGAGCCAAAACCTTGATGGTTTAGGGCTCTAAAACTTTGGTAATACCATTTCATCCTCTTTGGTGTGCTTAGCCTTTAGGAAGGAAAGTGGACAAGTGTTTCCCACCCATGTGGAGTCTCACATTGCTATCTGGGTCTTCTTCTTCTTCTTCTTCTTCTTCTTCTTCTTCTTCTTCTTCTTCTTCTTCTTCTTCTTCTTCTTCTTCTTCTTCTTCTTCTCTTGTTTGTTTTTTGAGACAGGGTTTCCTTGTGTAGTCTTGGCTGTCCCAGACTCACTTTGTAGACCAGGCTGGCCTCGAACTCACAGAGATCCGCCTGCCTCCCAAGTGCTAGAATTACAGGCATGTACCACCACCGCCCACCTATCTGGGTTACCTTCTGCACCACCTGGTTCTCTCCACTATCTTACCTGCCTACTTTAATGGACTCCCAGTCTCTTCCTCTGTGCCCAAGGACAAATCTTGTCTTTCCACCAGGTGGCGGTGTGACAGCATCACCACTTGGTGTTCCGTGATGCAGTGGAGCCTCCTAGCTCACGCTCCTCACCCAGTGTGTCTTTAGGCCCTGCTTTTGACCTACTGGGGCAACCTCAGCTCAACATGCAAAAATGGATTGAGCATTGCACATCAGGGCTCCCACACTTGATGTCTACAACTGTTCCCTCTTGTAGAAAAAAGTGTGTGTATGTGTGTGTATGTGTGTGTCCTTTCCAAGGGCAGTTAGTGCCCTCAATCTCTTAATTCTCTCTCCAGCCCCCTACAACTGTTTACCATCTAACTTTTTCAACCCTTGCTTTTCATATAGCTCTACCTGGGATAACAAATTTGGGACCAGTAAATTCCACAGAATAAAGCATCCCAGGACTAGGTCTGTGGAAGAGAAGGGCGCACCCTCCTCTGCCTGCTTTGCATAGCGTGGACTAGAGGGAAGAGCAGGGCTCCAGGCTTAGGAGCCAATCTAAAAGGGAGGATCTGAATTCAGGGGCAGGGCTCTGGGGGGAATCCTCCGTTCTTCACTCATCTCTATGGCAACAGAATGCTAAGACTTTATCACGCTAAAAATATGGATAATTGCCGCTAGGTTTTAATTTGCCTCAGGCTTCTAGGTGGGGTGATGGTTTTGTGGGGATGTTAGCCTCTGGAATTACTTTCTGTACTGGAGGCTGGCTGGCTGGTGGCTAGCTCCCGACTCTAAGCCATCAGCTTTACCTGTGGGTTTTCCTTGCCACCCCTACCCCGTCTCAGTCCTATCTTATTTTACTCTTTGGGCCTATGGGAAGGGAACTGAAGGATGGTACTCTATTTTTAGGTAGGAGCTGCTGGCTATGGCCCAGTCCTCTATGGTTATTGATTTGGCTGCTAATGTATCTTGAGTGGTACAGGGGACCAATTTTTGTTAGTCATCCTGAGGCCATGAACCTGCCCCATGGCTGGCTTAGAATCTTCCAAACTATTACACTCACAGGCCGTGTTTCCCCCCATTCTCAGGGGGGCCCCTATTTCTGTTTGATTTCCCCAATAGTCCCATCCCCAACTAATTAGCCTTTCTGAACACTGGGTCTTCTACCTCAGCCTTTTCTTACTCTAGTCTTTTTTTTGTTTTGTTTTGGTTTGGTTTTACCAGACAAGGTTTTGTCTGTGTAGCCCTGGCTGTCCTGAAACTTACTCTGTAGACCAGGCTGGCCCTCAAACTCAAAGATCCACCTGCCTCTGCCTCCTGATTGCTGCTGGGATTAAAGGTATGGCGGGTGTGTGTGTGTGTGTGTGTGTGTGTGTCACCGCTACCACCACTACCTGGCCTCTTACTCCATTCCTATTTTATCTGAAAGGAAGTCAACGATGGGTGTAAGGAAACATTTAAGGCAACTTTGCAGTACTTTTAGCCCATATAAGGTGGTGGCATCTAGTAGGTAACAGCTGGTGTCGCTGTGTATGACTCAGTACTGTTACTCATCCCTCCACAGCGGGTGGTTAGAGTGGAGACAAGCAGCCAGTGAACTGTCCTGTCCAGGGTAAGGTAGAAGAAACCTTCCTCCACTGCTCCCACCTGAGCACGAGTGGGGGGAGGGACTTGCTGAGACTATGACCCAGGTCCTATAGCTGGTTGTGAGCCACCATGTAGGTGCTGGGAATTGAACTCAGGACCCTTGGAAGAACAGCCAGTGCTCTTAAGCTCTGAGCCATCTCTCCAGCTCCATGGTAACTCTTTTTTTTTTTTTTTTTTTTTTTTGGTTTTTCGAGACAGGCTGTCCTGGACTCACTTTGTAGACCAGGCTGGCCTCGAACTCACAGCGATCCGCCTGCCCTTGCCTCCCGAGTGCTGGGATTAAAGGCGTGTGCCACCACGCCCGGCTTTCTGTGTTAATTCTTATGAAGAATGTTTTGATGAAAAGAAGCAAGCTGATCAAGGAGAAACACAAAACGTATGGCTCAAGGATTAAAGGGGCACCACAAGTGAATGGAGCTAAATCCTGTGCTCAAGGAGATAAAGGAATTAAGGGAGTGGTGACTTCAGGGCAAAGTCCCACTTAGCTAAGCTTCCATCTTGTGAAAAGGAACTAAAGAAAGGCTTGCTGGGCGGTGGTGGCACACATCATTAATCCCAGCAATTGGGAAGCAGAGGCAGGCAGATCGCTGTGAGTTCAAGGCCAGCCTGGTCTATATAGGGAGTCCAGGACAGCCAAGGCTACACAGTGAAACCCTGTCTCAGAAAAACAAAAAACAAAAAACCCCACAAAAACCAACAATAACAAAAAAGAAAGACTTAGGTCCAGGCATGGAGGTACAAGCTTTTAACACCAGCAGAAGGAATCTTAGCACTCAGGAGACAGAAGCATGTAGCTCTTTGAGTTCAAGGTTAGCCTGGTCTACAGAACAAGTTCCAAGACAGCCAAGTTTAGTGAGTGAAGAAAACCACTGAAAGCAGAAAGCTGGTGAAGACATAATCGAATGAGGGGGCCATGTTCCACCCCAGCAAGCAACAGAACTTGGCAGATTTGGCCTCGTGCTTCTGGTTTTAAAGTCAAGGATTGAAGAAAGGGGTTCAAGAATCTCCCTTAGTGAGTAAGGAAAGCCACTGAGGCCAGGTGTGTGGCAGGGATATCCTGTCACGAAGGCCCAGAGAGGCCATTGTGTGAAGCTGGGAAGGTGAAGGCTGGATTGCCTTGGAGACGCCAAGATGTTAGAGGTGCCCGAGCTGTGGGACACCTGCTGAGGAGAGCTGCTAGCAGGAAGTGGAACCAGCCCGAGAGAGAAGTGTACTATAGGCAACAAAGCTGAGAGGAGCTGGAGACCTGAAAAGCACTTTGACATCAGACACGGAGATGCAGAATTTCGAGTTCACTCTGCTGGTTTGGGGATTTGTTTGGGTCAGTGTTTCCTCTCTATGCTCCCTCTCCTCCCATATGGAACAGTGATGCACGTCCTGTGCCTCTGTATGTTGCCATGAGTCTCAGAAGAGATACTGGACTTTGGACTTTTAAATATTGTTGAGACTGTTATAAACTGTAGGGACTTTTGGAGTCGGACTAAATACATTTTGCATTATGTTACTGCTATAAGACTATGGGGCCAGGGAGAGGAAAGTGGTGGCTTGAATGGGCGTGGCCCCCATAGACTCGTGTGTTTGAATGCTGGGCCAGGCATAGAGTGGTACTACTAGGAGGTGTGGCCTTACAGGAGTAGGTGTGGCCTTGGAGGAGTAGGTGTGGCCTTACAGGAGTAGGTGTGGCCTTGGAGAAATTACATCACTGTGGAGGCTGGCTCTGAGGTTTCCAATGCTGAAGTTATGCCAACTCTTGGTTCCTCCAGCTCCACTTCTCTCTGCACGCTGCCATGTTTCCTGCCATGACAATAATGGATTAAACCTGTGGAACTTTGGTTTGGCTTGTCTGTTTTGTTTTTGACACAGGGTTTCTCTGTGTAGCCTCAGCTCTCCTGGAATTGCTTTGTAGACCAGGCTAGCCTTGAACTCACAGAGTGCCACCTGCCTATGCCTCCTTGACTTCTGGGGTAACAGATGTGCACCACTGCGCTGGGCTAAACCTGTGGAAATGTAAGCCAGCCTCAGTTAATGTTTTCCTTTCTAAGAGTTGATTGTGGTCATGGTGTCTTTTTATAACAATCAAAACCAAAGAAGATAGCTGCTCTTAGTTGACTGTGTGTGTGTGTGTGTTTTGTATATATGCGTATATTCAAGCAGTTGTGCATTGTGTGGAGCTGGAGGATGACACTGGGCTTTAGAGCTACTTTTTAATCTATTTTATTTGCATTCCTTATGCCTCTACCTCCCTTCTGCCTCATCCATCCTAATGCCTTCCAACACCCCAGGCTGGCCTCGAACTCACAGCGATCTGCCTGCCTCTGCCTCCTGAGTGCTGGGATTAAAAGCGTGCGCCACCACACCTGGCTTATAACTGAATTTTTAAAGAAACGAAAATGTCCACTACAATTGGGTGTCCTGTTCTATCTGTCACCTATGCCTTATTCTAGGGTCTCTCACTGAACATGGACCTAGGCTGGCAGCCAATAGTTGCATGCATGTGCGCGCGCGCGTGTGTGCGTGTGTGTGTGTGTGTGTGTGTGTGTGTGTGTGTGTGTGTTGGGGGACACATGTGTAGAGGTCAGAAGACAGCTTGTGGGAGTTCTTTCTTCCACTAAGAGTACTGTTTGTGAGGTGTGGTGGCCGGGGACTTCTCCCACTGAGGCACCTCACTGGATGTTTTTGGATTTTTGAGGTGGGATTTTACTGTAGCCCAGGCTGGCCTTAAATATGAAGCAAGAGCCATGCCTGGGCCTCTGGATGTTGGGATTCCAGGAGTGAGCACAGTGTTTTGCACTTGTTGTCGTTGTTGTTGTCATTGTCATTGTTGTTGTTGTTGTTTCTTCTTCACACAAACTCACTTTTATTTACTTACTTTTGATTAGTTTAAATCATCCGGGAAGGGAGCCGGGTGTGGCGGTGTACACCTTTAATACCAGTACCCAGGAGGCAGAGGCAGGAGGATCGCTGTGAGCTCGAGGCCAGCCTGGTCTACAAAGCGAGTCCAGGACAGCCAAGGCTACACAGAGAAACCCTGGCTCAAGCCCCCACCCCCAGAATCCGGGAAAGGTACAGCGTCACAGGGATTCCGTGTCCAATGGCCTTCGCAGGAAGGTTGCTTTGGAATTTGGCATGAACCATGACACTGTTTCCATGGGCCAGAGTCACTCTTCCCCAGATCACTCTGGTTTGGTTTGCTTTGCCTCCAGGAGTCGCTGTGTTGATTTTTGCTTTATACACATGAGCACATCTCTTGCCTAAGTAAAATTCGGTTTCATCACGGGCATGAACACCTTCAACTTTAAGAAGAGCTGTGAGCTCATTCTTTTTGGTTCCAGAGACCTCGCTTGTAGCCAGCCAAAATGGCCTTGCCCCACAGCTTTCCAGACATAGTTGTGCTTTAGAAGTCCTGTTCCCAGCATGCCTCCACAGGCGCCAAGATGCACTTTTACTTCTTTGAAAACGATTCTTCAAAATGATTTTAGTCTGGTGAAGCTGTACACATCTTTTGCATTATGTCTTTTGGCATGCACATAGGCTATGTCTGTATATTGAATTAATTCCTTCTATAAGGCAGAGGCAGGCTTTCCACAAACTCCCTTCTAGTTTAGTTTCCCCCAGTGAATTCATTCCTTCCTTTCTCCTTCAGAAAAGAGGATACATCTCTACTGTTTTTTTGGTGTTGCCATGGTAGCCTGTGATACTTCAAAAGTACTGCTTGCCATCCACCAGAGACTGATGTTTCCATAGCAACCAGGTGAAGGCACTTGCTAGATGAGCTGGATACAAGAAGGAATTTTGGTCTCAATTTCGTGTCTGAGCTCTGCTCTTCCTTTTTCTTCACTTGCTGAGTTTGTGCTGAACATGCAGAGCTGGCTTGCTCACAAGACTTTTCCTGACTGAGAACTTTCTGGATATGTGGAGTGAAGCTGACCACCGACTGACATCGAGAGGGAGAGTGCACGTGAGGGAAGACCTGCTCCAAGGCTACTTTTTTTTTTTTTTCAAGATAGGGTTTCTCTGTAGTCCTGGAGTTTGCTCTGTTGACCAGGCTGGCTTCAAACTTGGAGATCCACCTGCCTCTGCCTCCTGAGAGCTGGGATTAAAGGCGTGCGCCACCACACCCCGGCACTTAAGGTGGGCCACTTTTAAGGTGGCTGGCTGTTCAGATGATCTGTACTTGGCTGAAGTCACTGCAGAGCCATTAGGCACTTTTGTCTTTAGAGCAATGGGTAGATGGATGAGGCTGCCTGAGGACTGAAAAAGAGCCAATCAGTGCCGAGCCGAGGAAGGGGGAGACCATGACCTTGGAAATCAGACACTTGTCAAATGTTTGCCAATGTGTTCAAGCCCGTGCTTGAGCGTCCGGAAGCTCTGTAGGCTGCGTGGCTCAGGTTCCTCTTCTGTCACGAGTAGCTGACTAAGCTCTGGTCTTTCATGTACCTCAGATTCCCCCCGCCCCCCCCCATCCATAACAGGAAAGGATGGTCGTGCCTACTTCACAAGTGTGCTCTGAGTGTTAACTGGTTGGTCTGTTACTGTCATCACCTCACTCCTCTGGATGCTTACTCAGGTGCCTTCCCACCTAACTCATCCTCATTTTGGGAAAGACTAAAAATTTACAAGGGGAGAAGGGTGGGTGGGAAATGTGAAATCAATGAGCTCCTAGTGAAAGTGTCAGGTTCCGTGTGTGTACAGTCAGCCTAGTAGGAAAACAAATCCCCATACCCCGGCCATTCTATGCCCGAAGCTCTGTCCAGGCCAATCACAACGAAGACGGCTTTAAAGAGTCAAGGTGAGCCCCACGTAGGTAGCCAGTGTCTGTGCTTTGGTTGGCCTTGAAGAGTTATGAATTAAACAACAAAACAGAAGGCTTCAGTTGCTAGTCTTTTCCCCAAGCCACCAATCCCAGTAATGGGTTGCCAGTGCGTCGTCCCACAGGAGCGTGTTCTGGGAAGCACACTTGTTTTGTTTTGTTTTTTTGTTTTTTTTTCGAGGCAGGGTTTCTCTGTGTGGCCTTGGCTGTCCTGAACTTGCTTTGTAGACCAGGCTGGACTTGAACTCACAGAGATCCACCTGCCACTGCCTCCCAAGTACTGGGATTAAAGGTGTGTGCCACCACGCCCGGCTACTCACTTGTATCACCAGAGTAGTACTATGTGTATCTTGGGTGCCTAAAGAAGGGGTTGGGACTGCCACCGTGAATTCCACTGTGAGTCACTTGACAGATTTTTAAAGATCTCTGTTCTTTTGCCTTGAGCTTTTCTTTGTATCCTTCCAGGGTTGGGGTGGAACTCAGAGACCTGTGCACACCAGGCAAGTGCTCTACCAGCTGAGCTACATCTCCAGCTGTGTGTGTGTGTGTGTGTGCATGTGTGTGCATGTATGTGTGTGTGTGTGTGTGTGTGTGTGTGTGTGTGCAGGCCAGAGGTCAACCTCAGGTCTTGCTTCTCAGGTGCACCCACCTTGACCTTTGAGACACGGTTGCTCTCTGGCCTGGAACTCATCAATTAGGCTAGGCCAGTTGGATATCGGATCCCACACATCCACCTGTCTCTGATTTCCCTCACCTCACCTCTCAGCTGCCCTTGTATTTCATTCTCATAACCACCATTTTATACTTTCAACAATATAAAATGTTCAGACACCTTATACCCTTGAGTTCAGTATAAGGTTCTGAGAAGTGCAGGGCAAGATTCGGAGTGCTAATTGTAAAGCCTGCGAGGTTGTGCTGAATTTACATTTACTTGAGTTTACAAAGCCAGCAAGCTAGGGACGCCCGACATCTGTATTCAAATACACAAAGTCAGGCCGGATGGTGCAATCTATAATCCCAGTGACTCCAGGATGAGACAGAATGACTGAAGTCAGGGTTTGCCTGGGCTACAAGATGAGTTAAAAGCTAGCCTGGGCAGCTTAGTTAGAACCTGTCTAAATTGCTTTTTGAAAAAGTAAAAATAAAAATTTAGGAAAAACAAAACCCCACATAATGGGGCAGCAAAATAACCCGGCAGGTAGGGCCTCAGCTATCAAACCTGAAACTTGAGTTTCATCCCAGTGATCCACATGGAGAGAGAGAGAAAACAGACTCTGACAAGTTGTCCTCTGACCTCCACATGCGTCCATGACTTGTATGTATGCACACGTGCACACTCGTAAACAACAAATGTAATAAAAATGAACTTTGTTATTTAAATCTTTTTTCCTTAATAACAAAGAGAGAGCCCAGACCAGTGGCAGAATGCTTGCTTCTCATGTTTCAGACCCTATGTTCAAAAGAAAAAAAAAAAAAAAAAATCAAGTCGGTGAAAAAGACCTTGGGCAATCCATCCGTGAGCCAGGAAGAAAGGATTGAGACGAAGGATGCCCCTGCCTGCATCGCCGGCTTCCGGACAACCTGGCACCACCATCTACCCAAATGTTATTGCTTCTGCACAGTGATGGGATGAGCTCCGCCATGCACTTTCCTATGTTTTACAATGAATGTACTCCTTTTTTTGTTTTGTTTTGAGACAAGGTTTCTCTGTGTGTCTCTGGCTGTCCTAGACTCACTTTGTAGACCAGGCTGGCCTCGAACTCACAGAGATCCTCCTGCCTCTGCCTCAGAGTGCTGGGATTAAAGGTGTGCGCCACCACGCCTGTCCGAATGTTGAATGTATTCCTTCTTTTCGCCTCTCTCTGTCTCTCTCTGTCTCTGTCTCTGTCTCTGTCTCTGTCTGTGTGTGTGTGTGTGTGTGTGTGTGTGAGAGAGAGAGAGAGAGAGAGAGAGAGAGAGAGAGAGAGAGAGAGAGAGAGAGAGAGAGACAGGGTCTTACTATGTAGCCCTGGCTGTGCTGCAACTCACTTTGTAGACCCAGATCTTGCGTACCCTTTCAGATCCAGAATTCCTAATTCTTTTTTTTTTTTAAATTATCTATTTATTTTATGTATATGAGTGCTCTATCTTGCATGTACACTTGCAGGCTAGAGGAGGGCAGCAGATCTCATTGTAGATGGTTGTGAGCCACCATGTGGTTGCTGGGAATTGAACTCAGGACCTCTGGAAGAGCAGCTAGTGCTCTTTAACAACTGAGCCATCTCTCCAACCCCCCAGAATTCCTAATTCTTACAGTACCTAGAGCACAAATCATGGTCCACAGTGTGTGGTCTAGCGGCCGCTGTTTCTGGGCTATGTGAGCACTGTCACCATCTCGCCCAGCTTTCCAGCTTTAATTGAGAGCCCTTGAGGTTCTGCGAGTGTGTCATGCATGGATCCGCCTTCCCGGAACAGTGCACGGTATGCTGCATATGCTTCCTAGTGGAGGGGAACAAAACGTCTTCAAACACTTGTGGTTGAAATATTAAATTCCCAGAAAAATAGACTTAAGGCTGATGTAGCTTGGGACTGCTAGATTGACAAGGGAGACATGTGTGGGCTTCTTGGGATTTCCAGAGGACTTCTCCCCACAATGCTGGCACCCTTTCAGAGAGGAACCCCCCATTCTAGTCTAGAGGGGGTTAGCTGCAGCACAGCCTAATGTCACTGTAGCTGAGGCTCAAAATGGAAAGACACTTTCCTTGACAAAGAACTGTCCTGTTTCTTTGGCTCCTCAGGAGAGAGCATCCAAGGTCTGGACATTGAGGACACTTGGTGGACAGAGTCACAGGAATGGTAGGAGATGGCCAGGGGGGCATGGGCTTCAGGACAAGTCGACAGTTCTTAAGAGCTCTGTAGAAATCGGACTCTTGGCCACAGGCAACTTAGGCCCCCAGAGTAGCTCACCTCAGGCCAGGCCAACAACTCTACTTTGCCTCGGGCCCAGGGAAGACGGCCAGGCTCTCAGAGAAGAGACCTTACCTCTCCCAAGTCTGGTGGGAGCCTGGCTTTAACTTCTGTCTGTTCTGAGCTCTTTCCCGTAGGCGTCTGGAGGGAACACAGATGGGTCTGGCTGATGGGACTGGCTGAGCTGGAGGGAGGGAGGTTTGTGCTATGTGGCTTTCCTCCTGGGGGAGGTCCTACCATTGACTTCAATAGGCAATATGCATGCTTGGAGCATCCACTGCGTGAAAGGTATCTTTGCTGTTCCTTATCCCTGCTTGACTCTGACAACTGGTGGTCCTCTCCCTGTGTGCTCAGTTCTAGCTTCTTTCTCACATTTGTGCAGCAGCTTCTCTGCTTTTCTCATCTGTCTGTGCTCAGGGCTCTCCTTGGTGCCCCCCCACCCCCGCGTTCTCTGTAACATTGACTTAAAAAACAAATGTTACTTATGCCGGGCATGGTGGTCCACGCCTTTAATCCGAGCACTCGGGAAGTAGAGGCAAGCAGATCTTTGTGAGTTCGAGGCCAACTTGGTCTACAAAGGGAGTCCAAGACAGCCAAGGCTACACAGAGAAACCCTAACTTGAAAACAACAACAACAACAAAAAATGTTATTTACTTATTTTTGTTTTTCGAGACAGGGTTTCTTTGCATAGCCTTGGCTGTCCTGGGCTCCCTTTGTAGATGAAGCTGGCCTCGAACTCACAAAGATCTGCCTGCCTCTGCCTCCCAGAGTGCTAGGATTACAGGTGTGCGCCACTGCACTTGGTTGTTTTGGATTTTCTTAGACAATGTTTTCTCTGTGTAGCCCTGGCTGTCCTGGAACTTATTCTGTAGAGCAGGCTGGCCTTGAGTTCAGAGACCCACCTGCCTCTGCCTTCTGAGTTCTGGGATTGAAGGTGTGTGCCACTACCACCTAGTTTAAAAAAAATCTATTTACTTTATGTGCATTGATGTTCTGCCTGCATGCCTGTCCGTGTGAGGGTTTCAGATCCCCTGGAACTGGAGTTATAGACAGTTTTGAACCTCTTAACCTCTGAGCCATCTCTCCAGCCCTGAGACAGGGTCTCACTGTGTAGCCCTGGCTGATCGGGAACTTACTGCATAGACCAGGCTGGCCTCGAGCCTACAGAGAAACACCTGGCTTTGCCTCTCAAGCTCTGGAATTAAACACATGCACCACAACACCCAGCCTGACAGTTAATTTAAAAGTATTATTTATTTAAAGTATTATTTGTTTGTTGAGACAGGGTTATCTTTCAATTTCAGGGACTGCAGGTGTGCACTTTCACGCCTGGTTCTCTTATTTGGTCTTCTTCTTCTTCTTCTTCTTCTTCTTCTTCTTCTTCTTCTTCTTCTTCTTCTTCTTCTTCTTCTTCTTCTTCTTCTTCTTCTTCCAGAGTTTCTGTGTGTAGCCCTGGCTGACGTGGTTTGCTTTGTAAGACCAGGCTGGTCTCAAACTCACAGAGATCCTCCTGCCATCCTGAGTGCTGGGATTACAGGTGTGCACCACAGCACTAGGTCTTATTTGGTCTTTGAACAAGTCATAAATGCCATGGTTAAAAAATCCAAACCTGGGGGGCTGGTGAGATGGCTCACTAATTAAGAGCACTGGCTACTTTTGCAGATAGCCCAGGTTATCGTTAAGCCTCCAGATGGTGGCTTACAGCAGTTTATAACTCCATTTCCGGGGCATCCAATGTCCTCTGTGGACTCCACAGGCATTGCCTGCACAGGATGCACTGACATACATTTGGGGAAAATGCTCATACATAGAAAATAAGAATAAAATACTAAAAAGAAAAATTTTTTTTTCGAAACCAGATGTGGTGGTTTATACCTGTAGTCCCAGGAGGCTGAGACAAGAGGATTGCTGGGAGTGCAGGACAGCCTGGGGTACAGTGTGAGACCCTATTTCAGAAAGCAAAACTAGGGTCCGGTGAGACAGCTCAGTGGGTAACAGCTCTTGCTACAGCCTGACAGGCAATGTTCCATCCCCAGACCCTTCCAGTAGACGGAGAAAGCCAGCTCCTGCAAGTTGTCCTCCTATCTCCACATGCACACCATGGCTTGCTTATACTCCAGTGCACAAGTAAATGAAACAATACATTTCATTAGTTTATTATTTTATGTGTATAGGTGTTTTTCCTGAATGCATGTCTGTGTGCCACTTACATGCTTGGTGCCCACAGAGATCAGAAGAAAGTGTCAAATTCCTCGGAATTGGAGTTTTAAATTGCCATGCGGGTGCTGGGAACCAAACCTGGGTCCTTTGGAAGAGCAGCTAGTGCTTTTAAGTATTGAGCCATTTCTCCAGTTCCAATTAAAAAAAAAAAGTCAAGGCTGGGGATGGCTACCATGCATGATGCTCCAGGTTCAGTCCACAGCACCCAGGAAGCCAGGCACGGTAGTCAACACCTGTGGCCGAAATGCTGGGGAGGTGGAGGCAAGAGGGTTGGGATACTGGGCAATCCTTGGCTCTGTGTAGCTCAGGCTGGGCTTGGACTCACGATCCTCCTGCTCAGTCTCCTGAGTGCTGGACCAAGTCCCACAAGCTCTGACCTTTCAGCCCATGTTTCTTGTGCTTTTCTACTGCCATCTCCCAGGGTGGCCCCGCATCACTTCCCCGTGTGACACTGTTTCTGGCCCCTGAACTAGTTCCGTAGTTCGTTGTTGTTGTTTGAGACAGGGTTGTTCTGTGTAGCCCTGGCTGTCCTAGAACTCATTCTGTAGACCAGGCTGGCCTCGAGCTCACAGAGATCTGCCTGCCTCTGCCTCCAGAGTGCTGGGATTAAAGGCGTGCGCCCCCACGGCCCGGCAGCTCCATGGTTCTTACCACTCACGGCTGTCCCAGTCCATGCCCAATTCTGTCAGCCTCCTGTTCTCAAGGACCACTGCTAGCATGTCACACATTCAGAGGCCTTCAGTGACTCACTTCCTGCAGTTAGGCACAAGCTCCTTTGCTGACATTTAAGGTCCTTTGTGGTCAGGCTCCAAATCTTTTCTGTGCTCGTCTCTTACCCTCCTCTTCGTGTCCCTGAGGTTTCAACCCAAATGCACAACCATCTGGTCCCTTTTGGGCCCCATGTGTTTTCCTGCGAGTTAAAATCTGACGCCCTGTATTCACCAGCGACAGGACTTCAGGCCTTCTTAACTGCACCACAGCCAGGCAACATCCCTGCCTTTCACCACGGCCAATGCACATGGCTCTGCCCTTTGCATCCCTGCATCTTTCCTGTTATAATTCTCTCTCATCGGTGTTGAACTGCAGTTTTAAAGCTAGAACCAAAGCAGCTACCAGTGATCTACCCTGCTGTTTACTGGGTAACTGCTGGCGAGCTACCCAAATGGTTTCTTCTGATCTAGAACAAACAGCAATATAAAGGTTCATCTATTCCTGAAGAGAATGCTACTATTTTGTCTTCCCACCCTAACCTCTTCCCAGCTGCCCTGCTGCCTAAGCTACACCAGCTTCAGAAGCACCTCGCCTTTTTCTACCAGGTTCTAGGACACGGCATGTGGTGGGCTGGAGGCCTGGCTTCTCCCGCACTCAGGTAGCTGAACTAAATGTCTGGAGGTGAGGGAAGCTGCTGCCTCTGCTCTCTTTGTTCAAACTCACGGCTCAGGCAGCAGCAGGCGTGGGTGTCCCCAGGGGAGGCAGTGACAGCTTCAGTTCTCACACGGGCTTTTGCAGGTGACAGCTGGAGCTATGGGGGGCCCTGCCAAGGGAAGGCAAAAGCCCACCCTAGCATGCCCAAGCTAATGGGCACCCCTGGGGGGAGGACACTGCCTCTACCTTGAGCTAACCCAAGTCAAAGCTGGGTGACTCTGGAGCTCCCTACCTGGTCCCTGCAGGATGGGGAGGATAGAGCTGGAGGCTGGGACTCAGATCGATTCTAGGTCTTTCTCTCCAGATCTGTTGTCTCATTGTTGTCCAGTGCCTGCCCCAGGGCCAAGCCAGCTCCAGGCCGTACCTAAAGATGTCCAGCCCTTGCTTCTCAGTGTCTGCACCTAACAAGCTTCCCCTCACATCTTCTCTGGGAACTCTTCAGAACACAAAGCCAACATAAACACAGTGCAATAGAAAAAAATTTTTTTATTGGAAAGGGAAAGGTTGGCCCCTTGCTGGTGCCTCCTAGGCCCTGGACAAAGAGGATGCCAGCACTCAGCGCTACCTTAGGACATCTAAATGCAGAGAGTCTGCCCACATCTTCACTTCAATAACCTTAAAGGGGACGTGCCATAGCAGAACGGTGAATCAGAGTCTGATATCAAGAATAACTTCCAGGCCCTTTCCTTTAAGAAGTCCTTAAGGGCAAAGTGGCCCAGGGCAGAGGGTAAGAGCACATTTCAGTTCTCTCTGCAACTGTCATCTCTGGGTTTTTACCTTTAAAACTTGCTTAAAGGTAAGGCATGTTCAGAGCATCAAGAGGTCAATTCCATACAGGAGGCTACAAAGCAGTTTTCCAGTTCTAGCTTTTGGAGTCTCGGAGAGGTGGCTTCTTGCGAGTTAGTAATAGTAGTAATAATAATAAAAATACCTTGCAGCACGGATTTCTTCCCTGACTTGCAGGTCTTGAGGCGTTGTGAGTGGTCGGCTGTTCAGACCAGGCATGTGGTGGTGGTGGACCTACCCGGCCCCGCCCCCGGCTCACCCCAGGGCATCCTGGGTATTTTTGGTTTCCTAGACGGACAGGAGTGGGGTGAGGGGGCGAGCGGAGGGCATGGTGACCATGGCGACTGCAGTGACCATGGCGACCGTGGCTCAGAGCACGGAGAGGTCGTGACACGACCTGGAGCGTTGCTTGAAGAACTTGGCGTTGCGCGGCACCAGGTTGGCGAGGAAGCGCTTAGCCTTCTTGGTGAGGCTCTCGCGGCGCGTGGGCGGCGCGGGGCCGTCGGGGCTGCCAGGCTCAGGTCGCCGGCCCCCGGCATGACCTCGGCCCCGCCGCAGCCTGATCTGTCGCACAGCACCCTCGAAGAGCTCCCGAGTGTTATGGTGCAGCGCGGCAGAAGTCTCAATGTGCTTGCAGCTCAGCGTCCCGGCCAGGTGGCGACCCTCTGCAGGAAGGAAGCAGCTCAGGCGCCAGCTGGGCAGCTTTGCCCATGGCTAGGGTGGGCCTTTTATATTTATAGGTGGGGTGAGAGATGGAGTGGGGCCACCGAATCCCAACTCACAAGGGGGCTGGGATCCTATGGCGGAGGTGCAAAAGGGAGGGCAAGGTGCCCAGGAAGGCTAGTGAAGGACCCCAGAAGCTGGACAGTGGACCTGACCCAGGGATCAAATTCAAGAGTTCTTGCACCAGTGTGGGTAAAATTCCTCCCGGAGAAGAATGGCCTGGAAAGTACAGAATGGGTTCAGGATACACACCTTCCAGCGACACCTCTCGGGAGCGGGCCAGATCACTCTTATTTCCAACAAGGATGACAGGTAAGTCATGGTGGGGCCTCCCAGCCCGGAGCCGAAGAAGGGTTTCTGGCACCTTGGAGAAGCTTCGTCGATCGGTGACTGAGAAGACGATGAGAAAGGCATCCCCGGTCTGAAGGCAGTGGTCCTGCAGCCACCCACCTGCATCCCCCTGCAGATGAGCAGAGAACCATAAAATGCTAGGGCTGGAGGCGGAGAGACTGCCCGGAACCTGTGTCCCAGCCACCAGGAATCCAACTGTGTGAGACAGACCGCTTGCTTAGGCCTAGGAGCTAGTTAACGGCAGATTTTTCCCACACCCTGGGGCCTTGTGGAGGACAGCGAAGTTAGTGATGGGAGTCCCACGTGGGAGCCTTGGGGAAATAGGCTCTCAGGGTAGGTTAACCATCTATGCTTTTAGACTTGAGCTCTTGATTTTGAAGGAAGTTATTCGTGACTATGGAAGGGCTGGGGATGTAGCACAGCTGATAGGGTGCTTGCCTACTATGCGCAAAGGCCAGCATCTTTGTTAGCCCCACCCAGCAGGCCAAGGCAAGAGGAGGGGTGTGAGTTCCAGTGTGAGACCCTGTCCCCCAACGCAAAGAGCTAAGTAGGAAAAGAAGTAACAGCATTTAGCTTCTTCTCTTTCTCCCCCTCTATTTTGTCCTGTCATATCAGACGTCAGGCTGAACTATGTACATACGTTCAACCTGACTTGCAGCCGAAGGGTTTGCCAAATTCAGAGTCTAACGTTTGTCTGAGCCCAAAGGTCCTAGAAAAACGGTGAGCATCACAACCAGGAGCTAGGATGGGCATACCAAGGTGGGCCTTTGCCCCCTGAGATGCGGCAGTGCAAAGCCACGGTCCAGCTGCTGTTGGAGGCAGGACCCGCAATACCGGCAGCTGCAGCCAGGCTGCCCGTTCCCTAGTCCCTGGCGCTTCACCTGCTCACTGTCGCAGCTCAGTCCTCACCTGTTCCCAGATGTCATAAACGATTAATGTCACTTCTTCTTTGTCCACCATGATTCGTCTCTCATAGGTGTCCTCTGTTGGGGAAGAGGGAATAAAACAGATGAGATTCCCCAACACTTGTAAGACCTGGCATCTAGGGACACCTTATAGGTAGCTCCCAACATCAGGGAATCTCCTCCAGCGAGACAGCCATAGAAAGCACTGGAGAAATGTGTTTTGGGACTATTCACACCTGAACACTCTCATCCCTGACTAGAGCCCTTCAGGGTGCCCCCCGATACCTGAGCTCTCCATCTCATGAGCACTGTCTCCCTCGAGGCCTCCGAAGGCGCCTGCTAGTGCACTCTTGCCCACGCCACTCTCTCCCACGAGCATGACCTTAAAAACACCATCTTTTTGGGCAAGGGCTGCATCTCCTGAGCCCAAGGAGTCCGAGGAGCCAGAGGACGAGGCCTGAGGCGGCCAGTCAAGTTCATCTACAGCTTGGGCCCGCCGCAGCTGGTGTTTGTAGGGCACAGGCATACTTCCTCTTCGTCTGGGGACCCCAGGGACAGGAGGTGGCCCGCTCCGGTCCAACTCTGCCAGCAGTTTCTCTGGTTTCTGCTTCAGAGATGTAGTTTCTGCTTCTAAAAGAGGAAGCCACGAGTGAGGTGTATCTAGACATCCGCTGAGGGGCTAATTCAGCCTGCTTCTTCAGAGGTCCAGCTATACCCAGCTACAGACCATGGCCCCCAAAGAGTAGAAATTCACTAGTCTAGCCTCACGCGCTAAAATTCCCCCCAAAACCCGAAGTGATGAACTTCCAAGGACCTGGCAGAATGGGTGGGTTTTCCACGTCCATTGTAGCCACAACCTGTTCAAAACTTGTGCCATGTGAGGAAGGCACTTGTGCCCAGGGTTACACACCACTTGCGCCTTACACCACTGACAGCGACGTAGGCACACCCCTACACTAGGTGTCTGGCTTCGTGGGTTGCGAAGCTGTCTTTCCACGAATGGGCCGTGCCTCCTATTGCTTGCTCCACCTCAGTTCCCAAATCAACCTTTGCCTTATTCCTAGGTCTGGGGGGAGCGGCGGGGCAGGGGGAAGGCAGGGTGGATGGGAAGGGAGGCTGGAGGAGGGGAGTGTGGTGAAGGTGAGCATCTCCGCTGGTGAGGTGTGTTGTTTGTGTGTGAGAGAGAATCCGCCTGGATTCTTGCCTGTCCCGGTGAATGGGAGAGCATACTGTGCCCAAGGGGAGGTAGAGGTGGAGAGACTGTACATGTGAGGAGGATGACAATTCAAGGGTTGGGGTAACTAGAGGAACAACAACAGACACAACAAAGGGGAATGGAGCAAGGCTATAAATAGCACGGGATCGATATTTGGCAGGCAGCCAAAGATGGAGCTAGAAGAAGCTCTTACAACAGGTCCCCGGGGAAGCCCCCTTAGCTGGTGATTCCTAGCTTTGCGGGCTGCTCCTTTTCCTTCCGCTCCCCTCCTGGCAAATCCCTGCCTATCAGGGCTGAGGTTAACCTGGAAGCCAAGTGCCAGTTTCTCTAGCGAAGCCCTGGGCGCCCTGGGGGGAGGGGCACCTGGGCAGCTCCCCCTCCTACCCTTTGGCTGTCTAGACCTCAAAAGTGCAGGGGTCTCCTTGGCTGCGTTTGTTCTTCCCTTCTCAAGGAACCCTGACACAGACCTTCCCATCAAAGCTTCCGTTTCCACCCCCCGCCGCCCCCCCCTCCCCACGGCTTCGGCCACATCCTACTCCGCTTAGTCCTCACCTGGTGTGGGTGTCCCTGGCGGGGAGGCCTGGAGGCTGCTAGAAGAACAAAGTGCTGTAGTTTCTGTGTCCGTGTCCATGATGGTATCAGGGTCCGTGTGCATCGGCGTGCATGTGCGAGTGCAGCCCGGCAGCTCACAGCACCAGTCCCTTACTCAGCCGCACTGTCAGCTTTTCCCTTTAAATACTGTCCCCCCCCAACCCGCTCCTCCCCCCCCCCCCCAGACACCTGGGGAAATTGTCCCGCCTCCTGATGAGGTCACATATGCTAATGAGCAGTGATGTAAGCGGGATTCCCTCCTCCTGTCCCCCTCCTTTTTCTTTGTGTCACTTCCCTCCGGGAGCATACTCACGGCACGGCACGGGCACTGCTTGGTCTAGGGGACAACAGAGCAGTCAGAAGGGCAGAAGAGACGGTTTCAGAGGGCAGTGTGGAGGAAGGGGGCTGTGGATAAAGGAGTTGAGGGTGGCAGGAGGCAGGGGCCCCAGGAGGCCAGAGGACTTTGGCTCCAGGGTCCAGGACTTGTTCCCAGCCCCGACCCCACTGTCCGGCTCTGGGTGAGTGAGTGCTCAGTAGCTAAAAAGACGGTGCCGGACTGACAAAAGGCTAACTGGAAAGACAGAAAGAAATGGATCAAGGGACGTCAAAGCTGGGGAACGGCCACCCTACTGTCTACCCTCCTGACTCTGGCTTTTCTAGAGTGAGAGTTACAAAAGTCGCAGACAGCAGGCAGATGGGAGCTCTCTGCGCAGCTTCATTTTGCCTTCGCCGCGGCCTCTCTCTGCTAGGTCTGCGCAGCCGGTGTTAATCTATGGGAAGCCAGAACAGGCAACTCCTGACTGTTCTTGTCTGCCCAGCTCCTCCTCCCCCCCTCAGGTTCTCATTCACGACAGCATCCTTCTACAGACCCTAAGCACCCGGCTGCCTCTCTGCTTCACCCCCCCCCTTTTTTTTTTTTTTGCCTCGTACTCGCCTGGGTTACCCCTCTTCCTTTTCATGACAAAGGTTTAGAGGGTCTGGTGGGTGGCCTGTCTCCAAAGCACTCACGCTCACGTGTCACCAGGATTCCCACCTTTATCTTCCCAGTGCCGAGACAGCCACCCATTTCTACACAAAGCTGCTTGCCTTCTCTTAAATGTCCGCAACCTTCTTTTATTGGTGATACATTTTGCCATCCTCAGTGGACTTTTCCAGTGAAGAAACTAGACGAAATCCTGGGAATATGTGTAGTGTCACTTATCTGGGGACCAGCCCCTGGACAGGCTCTGAGGGAGCTAACATACTCAGGGACGTAACTCCGCAGAGCCTCTGGCTCCAATCACAGCTTACCGCTTTGTTTGCTGCTCCGTGGCTGTGATCACACCCAAAGGCAGCCATGGGAAGCAGAAAGGGTCTACTCGGCTAACTGGGTACAGTGCATCCTCAGGGGACGCCAAGGCAGAAACAAGAGACAGGCGCTTGGCCAGAAATCGTGGGGAAAGCTGTCTACTAGACTGCTCAGCTACTTTTCCCATGTGGTTCAGGGCCCCTGCCTGGGGTAGCACTGCCTACAGTGGGCTAGGACCCACACCAGCTAGCAATCAGGAAAAAGGCCATATAGACATGGCCATAGACCAATCTGACAGAGGCAATCCCTCGATTTAGGCGTGTCACTGTGACAACCGAAGCTATTGTGACATTGATTTTATTCGCAAGTTTCATATACAATGTGTATTCTGCCATAGAAGCAGTTACCTTGGCAGCCATGGGTTTCTATGAGTGCTCCTTAGCCTTTTGGGAAATTTCTTTTCTTTTCTTTTCTTTCTTTTTATTTTTATTTTATATTTATTTTTTTAAGGCAGGGTTTCTTTGTTTAGCCTTGGCTGTCCTGGACTCACATTGTAGACCATACTGGCCTTGAACTCACAGAGATCCGCCTGCCTCTGCTTCCTGAGTGCTGGGAGTAAAGATGGTTTCTTTGTGCAGCTCTGGCTGTGCTGTCCTGGAACTTGCTCTGTAGACCAAGCTGTCCTCGAACTCAGAAATCTGCCTGCCAATGCCTCCTGAGTGCTGAGATTAAAGCATGCACCACCACTGCTAGGTGACCTTTGGAAAATCTTGTATTTCAGATTTTCTTGTATATATGTACATGTGTGTATGCCGTGTATATGTAGGTACCTGCAGAGGTGAAGTTTTAAATCTCGTGGAGCTGTAGCTGTTGTGACCTAAGTGCACACTTAGGTCCTCTGCAACTCTTAACCTCTGAGCTAGTGCTCCAACATCCCCCTCTGCACACCCTCAAACCGTGAGAGAGAGAGAGAGAGAGAGAGAGAGAGAGAGAGAGAGAGAGAGAGAGAGAGTATTTGAGACTAAGTCTTTCGTTTGTTTTTGTTTTTGAGACAGGGTTTTTCTTTGAGGCCTTGGCTGTCCTGGACTCACTTTATAGACCAGGCTGGCCTTGAACTCACAGTGATCCACCTGCCTCTGCCTCCCAAGTGCTGGGGTTAAAGGCGTGCACCACCACGCTCGGCACTTACCTCAGCGATTCTGGAACTTTGTCCCCAAAGCTGTCCTTGACCTCATGGTGATTTTTTTGCCTCAGCCTACTGAGTGCTGGGGTTAGACATGTACCACCATGTCTGGAGTTTTGCGTTTTTGTCTATGTGTATGGACACATGTATGTAGCTGCACTCATGAAGAGATCAGAGGACGATTTGGAAGCTGCTCTCTCGCTCTCTCTTTCTACCATGTGGGCTGCAGGTGTACTGAACTCAGGTTGCAGGCCTGGTAGCAAGTGCCTTTACCCAGTAAGCCAGCTCACCAGCCCTGTTTATCTTTTATAGTTTTATTTAATTTTTTGAAGTTCTTGGGATAAAATCCAGGCCACCATACATCTGATACCACTGTGATATTTCTCCAGCTCTATTTTTGAAGTTTAAATTGTTATTGGGCATGGTGGCACATCTGCAATCTGTCTAGGCCAGTGGTTCTCAACCTTCGTAATGCTGCGACCCTTTAATACAGTTCCTCATGTTGTGGTGAGGAACATAAATTTAACATTAATTAATTAATTTAGTTAGTTTTATGAGACAGGGTTTCTCTGTGTAGCTTTGGCTGTCCTGGACTTGCTTTGTAGATAGACCAGCCTGGCCTTGAACTCACATCGATCCACCTGCCTCTGCCTCCCGAGTGCTGGGATTAAAGGCGTGCGCCACCACGCCCGGCCATAAACTTATTTCTGTTGCCACTTCATAACTGTAATTTTGCTGCTGTTATGAGTCGTAATGTAAATGTCTGTGTTTTCCGATGGTCGTAGGCGACCCCTGTGAGAGGGTCGTGACCCAGGGATGGAGAACTATGGAAGATTATGGAGTTGAGAAACCCTGTCTCACAACTAAACTCAGGTGGGGTGTGGTGGCGCACGCCTTTAATCCCAGCATTTGGGAGGTAGAGGTAGGCAGATCTCTGTGAGTTCCAGGCCAGGTTGGTTTACAAAGTAAGTTCAGGATAGCCAAGGGTACACAGAGAAACCCTGTCTCAAAAAACAAACGAACAAAAAACAAACCCTCCCAAAACCCAAAACCAGCTGGGCGTGGTGGTGGTGCTCGGGAGGCAGAGGCAGGTGGATCTTTGTGAGTTTGAGGCCAGCCTGGTCTACAGAGCAAATCTAGGACAGCCAAGGCTAACACAGAGAAACCCTGCCTCAGAAAACAAACAAACAACAAAACAAACACAAAACCCAAACAAACAAACAAACAAAAAACGCTCAGAAAACACCCTGCAATGCAAGCTTTACATACCTGCAAAACTCACTTGGGTGCTTGGATTCATTTATTTGCTATTATGTAAGAGTGAGTTAAAAGCTGCACTCCTTGGCAAGCTGCCCATTGGCACCTCCACCTCCCCATACCAGCCTTAGACTACAGGAGCAGTGAGGGTTTCACTTTGAACAGCCCTCCCCACTGTCACACCAAGAGGGGGCTAGATGTGTCTGCTGCTGTATACCCATGCCAATCCCTCTCCTCACTCCCTTCTAAGGACCTTTGTGGGGTCCTGAGACTGGGCTCCACAGCATTTAAATGGACATATGAAAGCCGGTCGTGGTGGCACACGTGGGGATTTAGTTCAGTGGTAGAGCACTTGCCTAGCAAGTCCAAGGCCCTCAGTTCAGGCCTTAGATCTGGGGTGGAGGTGGGAGAGTCCAACTGTAGGGCATTTTCTTAATTAGAGATTGATAGGGAAGGGTCCATCCCATTGTGGGTGGGGCCATCCCTGGGCTGATGGTCCTGGGCTCTATAAGAAAACAGGCTGAGGGCTGGAGAGATGGCTCAGAGGTTAAGGGCACTGGCTGCTTTTCCAAAGGTCCTGAGTTCAATTCTCAGCAACCCCATGGTGGCTCATAACTGTCTATAATCTCTCTATAATGAGATCTGGTGCCTTCTTCTGGCCTGCAGGTGTACATGTAGTCAGAACATTGTATACTTAATAAATAAATCTTGAATTAAAAAAAAAAAAAGTAGGCTGAGCAAGCCACGATGAACAAGCCAGTAAGCAGCACCCCTCCATGGAGCCTGCATCAACTCCTGTTCCCAAGTTTCTGTCTTAAGTTCCTGGCCTGACTTCCTCCAGTGGTGGACAGCAACAGACAGACATGTAAGCCAAAATAACCTTTTTCCTCTCCACTTTGGTCTACATGGTGTTTCATTACTAGCACAGCCTAGGGGGATGTGACACCCTGGCCTCTTCCTCGCCCCCCTACAGGTCACATTCATGAATGATTCTACTATGTCTTGAGTTTCTGCTGTGACCTGATTGATGCTCCCTGCATCAAGCAGCATTACAGGGCAGAATCTCCAGAACTGTGACCAAACTAACTGTGTGAGACAAGGGCTTGCTCTGCACCTTAGGCCAGTATTAAACTCATGACACTCTTGCCTCAGCCTCCCTTGTATGTGCTAAGATTGTATGGTCCACACTCCTACCTCTTCCTTCTTTTTCTAAGTTGGTTGTCTCTGTTGTTTGCTACAGTGGCAGTAACACTGCCCACCCCCACCCCTACCCGCCTCTGCCCTGGGCCCTGGTCAAAGTAAATCTGAGCTGTTGGTAGAGTGTATACCTAGTTAGGGTTCCCTAGAGGGACCAGTCAACTTGACAGTCCAGATTAACCATTTATCAGAGTTAGCAAGAACGAAGCATTGGCTTCAATCCCAGCGCCATATAAACCTGGTATAGTGTTACATGCCTGTACTTCCAGAACATGGTGGCCTGCGATAGTCTTTTTTTTTTTTTTTTTTTTAAAAAAGGAAACCTTAGCAATTGAATCTGTTTCCCTATATTGTCTGTGCAAGGTCAGTTTCCCTTCCCACCAACCCTGGGGTTCCACTGTGGCTGGCCAAAGGGAAGTTCCAGCTTGCATCAGCACACACAGAACTTCTACAGTCATCTACAAGCACAGGCCTCTCTAGTGAACGCGTTTCCAAGTGTTCCAGCCAACACGCCAATGCACTGTAAATAGGAGCGCTCTCACTTTAACCTCTGTCCATGTTGCAAACACCCCAGGAAGGGAAAGGCCTGGAGGAGGAGGTGGAGGGATTAAGGTATCAGTCCACAGGATTGGTCGGTCTGTCTGTAGATCAGTCTGTTGGTCACAGGGTTTCCCTGTGTCGCCCTGGCTGTCCTGCAACTCTCTCTGAAAGCTGAACCACTTTTATTTGAAGGGTCCAAGGACTATTTTTGTGGGAAGGACAGTCCAAAGGGAAAAGTGTAAGACAGCCAGCCTGGCAGCAGCAATCTCTGGTGAGGGTGAGATCAAAGCTCAGGGTTATTGTGATCCAAGCCATTTGAGGGTCCTAAGAGGGGAGAGCCTGGGACAGCCAGCTCCCTGGGGACTTGTAGCGAGTGCTGACTTTGCTCTGAAACCCTGGCTTCCGTGTTCAGACTGCTTGTCTTGTCTAGGATTCGGCTTACTGCTGACAGCATAGGGTTGGAAGACCCCTTGGGTCTGGTCAGTCTGGCCAGCAGTTTTATAACCTTAACCTCATTTTCCTTCTGCTCCTTACCTGCTTTGAAAAGCCTAGCTGGAGACCTCACCTAGCTTGCATGGGTTTTATCTGCGAACAGACTGCTGCCGTGACCTGTGCTCTGAGAGTGGTCCATAACCGGAACCTTTCTTGACTTCAGGGCCCAGCTGGCTCCGATGTCTGGCCTGTGAGTTCAGGCTCGAGGCTGAGCCTGATGTCGGCCCAGTGCAGGGCTGGGCCCCGACGAGTGAGGCTGGAGATGGTGACTCCTCAGGGTTCCCTGCATGGCCCTGCCTTCTAAGTAGCAGGCAGTTGAAAAGTTCACAGGAAGAGGGCAAAAGCAGCAGGCTGAGTCACACAGCCTCCAGAGGAGGGGCAGAGGCAGAGGTGGGGTACAGGGACACGGCTAATTTGCCAACGGCTGAAATTTATGATTATTTTATTTCCCCCTTGATTTCCTGGACAACAAAGTGGCTAAGGGACAAACGCACTTGTCTTCTCTCAGAGGACTAGGGATGGAGGCTGGCAAAACCATCACCTTGCCAAATCCTCCCCTTGGGAGCTACAAGCTCTCCAGGCAAGCACAGTCTTAGGGCCACTTTTGGGCAGGGAGTTGGGAAGGATGGAGCATTCAACTGTGATCCATTTGGAACCTTTCTTAACACAGCAGGATGGGCAGAGGGCAGTGGTGGAGTCTCATACACAGAAGGTGCTCTCAGTGAGCTCTCTGGCCTGCCTGAAAGACACCTAACTTTCTGCCCTACATAGATCAATGGGGAAGCAGAACCAATGCCAAAGGATCATACCATTGTGTCCAGAGCCCTAAGGAAGCCAGGTTCCCTTAGGCAAGCAGTGGTTCGTCCTCTGCCTCAACCACCCAGACCTCTGGCTCAGCCAGCGGCATTAACAATACATCGTCCTCATCCTCTGGGGCCAAGACTGCTGTGTGAGGCCCAGCTGGGGTCCAAGTGGGTCCTGGGGGCCACAGGCTGGGTAGGAGGCGGCCTCGTAGGGCGTGTACAACTCCGGACAACAGTGATGGTTCTATAGGCACTGAGGGCAGTGGCCCTGGAGGCTCGGCAACAGTACCAAGGGCTGGAAGTGTACTTGGGGTTGGGATGGGGGCTTTGCTGGGTAACGGAGGAGCCTGTTCCCCATCCTGCCCCCCTACAGCCCCACCCTCACAAGCTTGGCCTGTGCTGTCATCCAGGGCCTCAGAGGGAGCAGAAGGTGTGACCTGGGTTCTGGTCTCAGGGGCCCGAGCTGGGGTACTGGTTCGAGGAAGCAGGCCCCAACGGCGGAGACGGCGGACCAGACGACGAACTGAGCGTCCCCGCTGGCGACGGCGGCCCCCTGAAGGGCCTCCTGGGGTCATATCTTGGCGTAAGATCTGGAGCAGAGAACGTAGGTTCCCCAGCACGGAGTTCTGCAAGGGGAGGGCACAGACATCAGAGTCAGGGGAACAAGGCTGGTGCCACGAGGTCCCGAGTGGGAGGAGTGACTTACGTCATTAGGGTTCTCTGTGGGGAAGTCTTCCACGGGCGGGATGGCACCCTGGGCAATAAGCTGCCCGTAGGAAGGGGGTGCCTGCTGCTGCACAATCTCAGCCTCCATCCGCGACAGGGGGGCAAAGATGCTAAAAGGAAAGAGGGCCACTCAGTCACGAGTCACTCCCAGGGAGGGCCACGTGCTGCAGCCTGGAAGGTCTCCACCCTCCATACCCAGGCCAGGGCAGATAGAGCTATGCCATGTCCCATGCCATGGCTCCAAGTCATGTCCCTTCCTTCCTAGACACTGCTCCCATGAGCTGATCACAGGAACCACTCTTCGAGGTGGCCCTGCTCAGTCTCCAGAAACTGCACAGGCCCCACCTCCACCTCACCCTCAGCACCCCCCAACCCCAACTGACCTGTACTCCTGGGTGCGAATGGCATACAGTTTGCAGGTGCAGCCCAGAGCGATGACCAGCAACAGGCCGCACACCAGGCTGCCAATGACTGCTGCTGTGATGACTTTCCGGGGCAGGGCATAGGAGCAGTTCCACTCGTCACTGCCGTCAGTACAGTCCGGCTGTCCGTCACACACCCATGTCTCATACACGCACTTCTCGTCCCGGCATCGGAAGTTGCCGGGCTGGCAATGCCGGCAGCGCCTCTCATCTGCTCCGTCAGCACAGAATGTTTGGTAGTTGCAGCGGTCGGCAGGCAGGTAGCAGGCTGTGGCCCCGGGGGTGCCAACAGCTCCACAGGGGTAGTGCCCAGGTGGGCAGCCAGGGCAGCCCTCTTCATCCGTGCCGTCGGCACAGTCCCACGAGCCATCGCAGCGCTGTGCCTCGCTATAGCAGCGCTCACCTAGGTTTTCACCGGCCCCTAGGCCGGAGCCCAAGCCACAGGGTCTGTCCCAAGGCAAACAGTATCCCCGAACATGGTAGGTAGCATTAAAGCCCCGGCCACTGCTCCAGGCAACTGTGTGATAGGACACAACAGCCTGACCTGACAGAGTCTCCACAGTGACAGCCTTGCCATTGCTGAAGTGCGTGAGACTGCGTAGCAGTCGAGGAGTCTCAGGGGGCCCAGCGCCATCGTACACCCGCACTGCGTCTCCATAACCCAAGTCCAGGGCTGTGAAGCGCACTGCCAGCCTCCGGCCGTCATGGGGGTCCAGCAGCCACAGGCAGGACTGCGGGTGGGAGGCTGAGGGCAGGTGTGAATATCCAGGCGAAGAGAAGACGCCATAGAAGTCCTCCAAGGTGAGATTGCAGGGCAGAGTTGGCGCAGGGGCTGGGTTCAGGTTAGGGAACGGGTCTGAGCCACAACCTGCCTCGTCAGAGCCATCCCCACAGGCATCGATCCCATCACAGCGCTGAGCAGCTGGCACGCAGCGGTGGTTCAGGCACTGGAACTCTTCCTGCAGGCACAGTAGCCAATCTGCAGAGGCATCGTAGAGACTTGGGAAGCGCCCAGAACTCCCAGGATCCTTGTCTCTACCCCAGAACTCCCACGTCTACTCTGATGGCCCCAGGGCAACTCCTTCTTTAGCTTACCTTGACTATAAGACAGCAAAAAGCCCTGCCCCATGGGTGCTCTGGCCCCAGCATAGCTGTATGTGATGGTGACATTGCCCCCTGGCAACTGCAAAGGGCTGGCAGGAGCCTCACACAGGGAGATTGGTGGCTGGAGAGGGGAGTGCAGGATTAAGTGCTCTGAGCCACAGGCCAGGTGCAGCTTCTGGAACCTACAAGGCACAGAAGAGCAAGTCATGAGATGCTCTGGAGTTTTGCTCGCTGCTTCCCCTCTTGGCGGCAGGCCCCTGGTAGCCCAGGAAGCACAAACACTTCCTTACCCATGATTCAAAGAGGCAAATGAAAACTCAGCCTGTCCTGTGGCAGTAAATACAACCAACAGAGAAAGTTCCCACAGAGGCAACATCAGACCACAAGACCCTTCCTGGAGCTCTCTGAGAGGCCTGACTTGCGCTCAGGGACTAAGGTGAAGCCAGGTTTATTACTTTCATGTGGTTGCAATACCATCACCCAAGTACAGTGCCCAGCAGTTAGCTGACAAAATGTACGACAGTTCAACTAACCACAACAGGTCAACCCCACAGCCTACGAGGTAAAATCTGACATCTCCACGGCTGTCCCCCTGGGTCACAACAGCATCTTTTTTATTCTTCTCTCTTTTATACGCCTTCCTGGACAAACGCTTTGCTTCCGGGTTTTTTGTTTATTTGTTTAGTTTAGTTCTCCCCCCCCCCAGGCAGGGTTTCTGGGTGTAGCCCTGACTGTTCTAGAACTTACACTGTAGATCAGGCTGACCTCAAACTCACAGAGATCCGCCTGCCTCTGCCTCCTGGTGTGGAGATTACAGTCATGTGCCACCACTGCCTAGCTTAGGTAAATTCTTTTTTTTTTTTTTTTTTTAAAGATTTATTTATTATTTATACAGTATTCCGCCCACACGTGCGCCTGCCCACCACAAGAAGGCACCAAATCTCATTATAGGTGGTTGTAAGCCACCATGTGGTTGCTGGGAAATTGAACTCAGGACCTTCAGAAGAGCAGCCGGTGCTCTTAACCCTTTGAGCTATCTCTCCAGCCCAACTTAGGCAAATTCTTATCAAGAGAAGTGTGTAAGGCAAACTGCCAGTGGACATGCGCCCTAGTGAGGAGACTTAGACTACTAGCAGATTTGGGGTCAGGGGTTGGGATTACTGCTTAAAGGCAGAGGCCTCTTGCCTAGGATGTGTCAAGCCTTGGGTTGTATCCAAGAACTGAAAGCAAAGTAAACAAACAAAAATATACCCCCCCCCAAAAAAAAGAAAGAAAGAAAGAAAAAAATCAATATTGGGCATCATGACTCCCCAAGAAAACTCAAACCCTGGGAGGATGAGGTAGAGCAGAAGCTTAAGGCCAGCCTGGGCTACACAGGGAAATTCTGTCTCCAAAACAACAGGGGTGCTGGAGAGATGGCTCAGAGGTTAAGAGCACACTGGCTGCTCTTCCAGAGGTCCTGAGTTCAAGTCCCAGCAACCACATGATCGCTCACAACCATCTATAGTGAGATCTGGTGTCCTCTTCTGGCGAACACAGTATACATAGTAAATTAAAAACCAAACAAAGGAAGGAGAGGAGAGCCGAGGGGAGGGGAGAAGAGAAAGAGAGAAGGGAAGGGAAAGGAAGAGGAGGGGAGAGGGTTGAGGGGAGAGCAAGGGTGGAGCAGGCAACGAGGAGAGGCCAACCCGACCCGCAGAAGGTTTGTTTGGCTAGGGATTTGCCAGGACTTCCGCACACCCTACTCAATGAGCTGGTAATACAGTGCCAGCCCGCGAGGAAGGGGCTATCTTATCGACAAGGAGGCCATGCTACAGATTAAAGGGCTCATCACAAGTCTACCTGAGTTTCCAGAGTTCTTTAAAGGCAGTCGGTGCCCAAGCTAAGCATCCTCACAGTCCATCTCAGTCACCCAGCCAAAACCAAATTCTATTCTTCTGCTGACAAGGATAGAAATACCACAGAAAAGTGATGTAGAGGGGGAGGGAAGAGGCAGTAGAGAGAAATGGGGACTTGCCTTGTTTCTCACCTGACAGTTACTGTCTGTTCCTTGGTGCCCAGAATAAGCCAGGTGCAGTTGGCAGGGGAGCTGCGGCTGTCCCGGCTCAGAGGCCTCTGTAAAGTGCCCTGTACTTCCAAGAGCACTGCTGGAGGTGCCTCACAAGCTGGCGGGAGAAGGTGGGGACGCTGGTAGAGCCTTTCACCATTCTGCACCCCCACCTTGAGATCTCAGGGTACCTCAAGAAGGTGCAGAAATCCCTGCCCGCCAGTTAAAGCCCACTGGTTTCCTCCCTTCCTCTTCCTTGTCTTTTAAAGACAAAACCTCTTAGGCTATCCTCAAAAGTCACTAGGTAGGTGACGTTGGCCTTGAATTGATTCTCCTGCCTCTGCCTCTCAAGTGCTGGGATTATAGGAGTCAGCCACTCCCATCTCTTTTCCATATTCTTCATACTCTGTCTTAAATATTACCACCAAAAGTAATGTTAAGGTAGGCTTTGTGCCAGCCACAGGGCCTGAAGGCAGAAGAAATACTGTTTCTACTCTCAGGAAGACCTTACTCTAGCTAGGGGAACAAAACACGGATGGTACACGGAAAAAAACGAGATGGTTCCTAACAACTACCAGGTATTGGGTCTCAATTTTCCCTCCTGTAAAATAATGGGTGATTGGGGGCTGGAGAGATGGCTCAGAGATTAAGGGCACTGGCTGCTCTTCCAAAGGTCCTGAGTTCAATTCGCAGCACCCACATGGTGGCTCACAACCATCTACACTGAGATCTGATGCCTTCCTCTGGCCTGCAGGCATACATGCAGGCAGAACACTGTATAAATAATAAATAAATCTTTTTTTAAAAAATGGGTGATCCAGGATCAAGGACCGAGCACGCACCTTCATCCCCAGAACCCTAGGAATTCCCTCCACTCACCAGAATTTGGGAAAGTGATCCGGTCTGGACGGGCCAGAGCACCTCCTAGAGGGGGATCGAGAAAGGGCAACAGAATGAGTCACAAGTTTACTTCACCTGGGCAACTCCAGGGAGAGGCCCATCTGAGACTTCCGGGCAGTTTATAGGAAGGGGTAGAGGAGCCGGAAGGAGATGCACGACCTCGCCGAAAGGTCGCCTTCCTTGGCTGTGGGTGGGAGGGGCGATGTGGAACAGCTCGAGAGAAGACGAGGCTCGACGGGGCGACGATCGCAGGGAGCCGGGGTCGCTCTGGAGGGCGCGGGACGGCGGGCAGTGACAACAGGGTGGGGACTCTTACCGAGGAGGAGGAGGAGGAGGAGGGAGAGGGCCGGAAGCATCCTGGGTCCAACAGAGGTGCCAGCAGGGTCCCGGGGCGCCGCTCGTCTACCTGGCAGGGAGCTCCGCGGGGTCGCCGGGCGGGGGCTGCATAGCCCCAGAGCGACCCAGGCTCGGGGTGCCAGGACTGGACGCGCGGCGGAGCGGAAAAGGGGTGACGCCTCTTGCCAACTTCAGAGTTGATCGCTCCTCACCGGTGTCCGGCTGTGCTCGCCCGCAAGGCCGCGAGTGCCCGGGCCAGGCCCGGTCGCACCTGCTAGCCTCGACGCTGCGTCTTCCGCAGACCAAACTTTGTTGACTGTCCGTCCCGGAGCCGGCGCGCTGCTCGGTCCCCGCGGCCCACGGGGAGCGGGACCGGGGCTTCGCAAAGCTCGCGGTGCCCAGCGGACCCCGGCCGAAGCCCAGCAAGCCGGCGACGAGGGGCGCGGCCAGCCTGGCCCCACCCCTGCCAGTCACAGCGCGGCCCCGCCCACCCGCGCTCAGCCCCTTTCCGGGTTACTTTTGCACTCCGGCTCTGGTTAGCTTTTTGCCTGTGGCGGGCGTTATCTTTCGGACGCGTCTTGTCAAAGGATGTCAGCTTTTCTTCCCCGTAACTGTTTTCAGTGTCTTTGGGCCCTTAGAATTTTCAGTACTTTTTCTTCACCCGGCGCCTGAGATCCGGTGGCGCTTCTGGAAGTAAGCCTTTACTGAACCAATAACCAGGCGCTATTATAATTATCGGCTACAGTGTTTATTCATCTCTCCCGCCCCCGCCCCAGCTTTGGAAACTGACACTTCCTGTAGGCTGGGGCCTAGATTGTGTACTTTTGTCCCAGCTGTGCTGCATGCTTCTCTGCTGAGACGCAGTAAGATCACAACAAATGGGAAATACATAATATGGCTTCATCACTTGCTGGCTCGGTGAACTCGGGAAAAGTTACCATGCCTTGCAGCAGTCCTGTAAAATCGAGGTTCGTGATAGTGCAACTCCCTCTTAGATGGTACTTGTGAACATTTAAAATGATAATGTAGGTTGAGCCCCCAAGCACATTGGCAGACATAGGAACTGAAGTGCCTCTATCTGATAGCAACTATTATTTTTAGTCACAGGATGACATTAAATTTTGTGGGCTTAAGGTTACCAGTTTCCTGTGGCACAGGTGGGAAATATTCGCAAAGAATAACAAATTGAGCTTTCCCCCCTCCCCTCAACATTTCAGGCTTGTACCTAAGTACGTTTAGCACGCACACA